>NW_006400043.1:1324221-1352785 GCF_000299155.1 Elephantulus edwardii | reverse complement strand
TCCAGCATACTGAAGAGCAATGGTGTCATTCTGGAGACTAAGTTGTGCCTGATACAGGTCATGGTCTTTGCAATCACTTGCTATGTGTCAGAGAGTCGGACAATGACTAGGGAGCATCGAAGGAGAATTGGTGTCTTAAGCTGTGGTATTGGAGAAGAGCATTCAATATACCATGGACTGCTAAGAAAATGAACAAGTTCATCTTGGAGAGGGTTGAACCAGGCTGCTCCTTGGAGGCAAAGATTCTGAGGCTTCGTCTAACATACTTTGGACATGTTGCAAGGAGGGACCAGTTCTTGTAGTAGGACATCATTCTTGGGAGGGTGGAGGAACAGTGCAAGAGATGAATACCCTTTATGAGGTGGATTGATTCAGTGACTGGAATATTGGATAGAGTGAGATTGGCACAGGACAGAGTAGGTTTAGGGCTGTTGTACATAGGGTCATTATGAGTTGCAGGCAACTCAATGGCACATAACAACCAGATAATAAGTCTAAGTTTAATAAGAAATATTTCATTAAAATAAATGTTCCCTTTTTTGGAGAAAATATCTGTTCTAAATGAAAATAAAGAATGTTCTTTGCATACAAATGGATATCTCCATGATTCATATAAATATTTTAAAAAGTAGTGTACTTCTTTTCTTGTCACCTTATATATTTAAAGTGCTTAGAAATATTTAAATTGAAAAAGACCTAAGAGTGATGTGGTTCATAGTTTTTATTTTCAAATGGAGAAATCAAGTTTTAATAATTTTAGAGAATATTTTTTAGAAACTTAACAATCTGGGAAATATTGTTTCTAAGTTCCTTTTCTTATTCCATTTTCACTTAAATAAGGTGCATCAATTAAAGGAAATATGTAGTGCCTGTAGCCTTGTGTTTTCTGCAGCTCTTACTTAATTTATATACAGGCAAAAGAAATTTTTCTTTAACTGTATCAGTGAAGCAAAGCAGACTAATTATACAAGATAATTAATTCTATTTTTTTCTTCAGGGCATCGAATAATCTAATGATTATTGTGAATTTGAAAGAAATATCAACTACCATTTTTAATTGTAGACGTATTGAACTTCAGACAATTTTCTTTATAAAGTTAGTTTTGTATGTTTAGAACGGTGGAGGGTTGGCAAAGAACAGAAAGACCCATTTTCAGGTGGATTGACATGGCAACTGCTACTATAGGCTCTAGTATATCAGGAAGTATGTCAATGGCACAAGATAGGACATAGTGTAGATTGTTACTGTTGTTGATTGCCTTCAAATCAAGCACAACTCATTGCTACCCTATGAACAAAAAGGCCTGAAGCCTTTCTATAACTATCCACATTTATCAAAGTTCATAGAGCTTCTGGAGGCATGTTGTTTATGAAGTGGATGTCATTCATAAGGTAACTATGAGTCATACTCAACTCAATGGCAGCTAACAACAACGTGGGCAATAAGTTGATTAAGCCAGAAATCATCAAAATAAGATGGAGGGAATACACAGAATCACTGTACCAAAAGTAAATTACTGATACTGAAAATTTTCAGAAAATAACATATGAGCAGGAGCCAACAGTAATGAGGGAAGAAGTTGAAGCTACATTGAAGGCAATGACAAAACAATATGGCTCCAGAAATCCCTGGGATACCAGTTGACTTGTTTCAATTAACAAATGCAGCCCTGGATGCACTCACCAGTTGCTAGAAAATTTGGAGCAAAGCTGTTTGGCCAACAAAGAAGAGGTCCATATTAGTTTTCATTCCCAAGAAAGGTGGTCCAACAGAATGTGGAAACTATCAAACAATATATTTAATATCATATTCAAGCTAAATACTGCTGAAGATTGTTCAAACTTCTATTCAACAGTACATAGCTAGGGAACAGCCAGAAATTCAAGTAGGATTTAGAAGAGGCCATGGCACTAGGGATATCATTGCTGATGTCACATGGATCTTGTCTGAAAGTAAAGAATACCAGAAGAATATCTACTTATGCTTTCTTGGCTATGCAAAGACATTTGACTTTGTGGATAATAACAAGTTATGGCTAATATTGAGTAGAATGGGAATGCCAGAACACTTAACTGTGTTCATGTAAAGCCTATACCTAGAACAATAGGCTGTTGTGCAAACAGAGCGAAGGGAAACTTCATGGTTTAAAATTAAGAAGAGTGTGTGTCAGGGTTGTATTTTCTCTCCATCCCTATTTAATCTGTACGCTGAGCCAGTTATTTGAGAAGCTGTAATTTATGAGGAAAAATGCAACATCAAGATCAGAGAAAGACTCATCAATGTCCTGCAGATGACACAACCTTGTTTGCTTAAAGTTGAAAGAATATAAAGCCTTCATTATGGATTGTATGCCAATGTCAAGAAAATAAAAATTCTTACCATTGAATATATAGGCAACATCATGGTAGATGAAGAAAAGACTGAAATTGTCATAAACTTCATCAAACTTGGACTCATAATCAATATCATTGGTACCAGCACTCAGGAAATCACATGAAGTATTGCAATTAGAGACTTCTCCAAATTATCAAGGAGTAATGATGTCAGTATGAAGACGAAGGTGTGTCTTTTTCTTGCTATGATGTTTCTGATCATTTGTTATGCATCTGAGACCTATGACAGAATAAGAATTCACACCTTTGAGCTGTGTTTGGAGAAGACTATTGAGCATTCATTCCATGGACTGTGAAATAACAAACAGATATATCTTGGAGAAAGTGCAGACAGAGTGCTCTTTGGAGGCATAGATGATGAAACTTCACCTTCCGTATTTTGGGTGTGATAGTAGGATGGCCTATTCCTTATTGAGAGACATAATGTTTGGAAAGGTAGAGTGTCAGCAAAGGAAGTGAAGACCCTCGACCGGTTGGATTGACACAATGATATCACAATGGGCTGTAGTGTTTTGGGGGATGTGAGCAGTGCACAGGATAGGGCAGGGTTCAGATCTGTTATTCATAGGGTCACTAGGAGTTGTACTCAACTCAATGGCACCTAACAACAACTACAAATGCAAAAAGATCTAGTAGCGTTAAGGAAAGCAAAGACCAGTGAACAGAAGAAAATATTAGAGGCCTTAGTTGAAAAAATGAACAATTTTATGAACAAACAAATAAATGATGTATAAAGAACAGGACAAAGGTGGATGGAATAAAAGAGAGTCACTGTAATGAAATTATCTGATCAACAATGGAATATTTGAAGATATAACACAAAATAAAGATTTACAATCCTGAAGTAAGAATTCCAAGCTGCAATTGGCAGAAAAATTTAAGACCCCCAAAGCTATCAATTGAGGTGCTTAAGAAAAAAAATTCAGCCTTAGATATGCTTATTCAAATTGCTTTCTATACTAAAAAATTGGGGATACAGCTATATGACCAATCAATTGTAAAAGATCCTTCTTTGTGTGCATTTCAAAAAAAAAACAAACAACAGTTATCCAACATGCAAGTAAAATCTTGCACAGAATATGAACTTTCAAGGTTTGAATTGTAGAATCATAAACATTAACTGGAAAAGATATTTCTAACAATTAATGTATTGACTTTATAGCTGATATGCAAGAATAATACATAGGAATTAGATATCAATATTGCTAATGTATTGAAATACATCAAAATAGGTACTGCATTGGGAAAATCTGTTGTCAAGGATTTCCAAAATTCTAAAGCACCAGAATGTCACTTTAAATTCTAATGTGCCTGATTTAAGCAATTTCAGATGCACATGAAAATTTAATAATGAATAAATATGACTAAAGAAAAATCAATGTCTCTGAATTTTGGTGTTTAAAAAGCTTACTATATATTCTATGAATAGCCAAAATAACAAACCAATCTGTACTGAAGGAAGTACAACCAGGGTGCTCCTTAGAGGCAAGGATGGTGACATTTTGTTTCACAAACTATGAGTATTTTTAGTCAAGGAGCATCATTTCTTGGCCAAGGTATCATATTGGGGAAGGTGCAGCACCAGTGAAAGCAAACCTTTAAGGATATAAACTGACAGAGTGACTCCAGCCATGAGCATCAACATGATAAAAATCACAGAGATGGCACAGTATAAAGCAAGGTTATGATCTACTGGTCAAATGTTTGCCATGAGTTGTAGTTTATTTGAAGGCACTTAACAACAAAATAACATATAAAAGTAAAGACTTCTGGTGGTATATTGTATAGTGTCTTACGTTACTAATTGGATTTAACAGTTTGAAGTGATATACCACAAGGTCTAAGGAAGAAAGATGGGCAGTCTCCTGCCATTAAAATTCACACCCTCAGAAATTTGATGGAGGCTTATTAAGAATTTTGGAGTAATAACTCAAAGAAAGAATTTTGTTGTTTTGACTCATTAAGTTGTTAGGAGCTAGAGAGATTGGAGTCTACAAGAAATGTGTGAAACCACACAAACCTTGAATAAAGAATCATAAAAAATATTGGTTCTTTTGAATTATGTTGCTTGCAAATATTATTGAATATATGGTGGGCTGCCAGACAACAAGCAAATTTATCTTGGAAGAAGTACAGCAGGAGTGCTTCTTAGACCAGTGATGATAGTGTTTTGTTTAACTCATTTTGGTTAGTTCTGAACAGAGTATTGAAAGGCACCATATTTGTTAAGTATGGTGTCATAAAAAAAAGATACTTAAAAATACTTTTGACTCTTTGGTTGCACTACTGGGCTCAAACATAGCAAAGAACTAACTTGCTGGTACCCAACAACAAGAAATAATAGGACAAAATACTTTCTCAATTCATTTTATTGTGGTTGGACATTTGTGCTGTTTCCATGTTCTTACAATGATGAATAACACTGCTGTAAACTTTGGTATACAAGTCTCAATTTGTGGCACAGTTCTAATTTTCTCAAGGTATATTCCAAGCAGTAGAATAGCTGGGTCACATGGAGTTTCAGTGTTCAGCTTTTTGAGGAAATGCCAAACTGCCTTCCAGGGTGGTTTTACCATTACACAATCCCACCAACAGTGTTTAAGAGTTCCTATCTCACCATATCCTTTCCAACATGTATTACTTGCTGTACTGTTGAACATTGCCACTGCTACTGGAGTGAGATGGTATTTAATTGTGAGTTTTGTTCTATGGTTGTTGGTTTTGTGGCTTTTTTTTTATTGTGGTTTTGATTTGAATGTCTCTTATTGCCAGTGATTTTGAACATTTCTTTATGTGTGTCTTGGCCATCTGGATGTCTTCCTCTGTGAAAATTATTTCCATGTCTTTTGGTCATTATGTAATTGGGTTATCAGTCTTTTTCTTGTGGAGGCCATGTAGGATTCTGTAAACTTTTGAAATTAGACCCTTGTCTGAAATGGTATTGCCAAATTTTTTTATCTCAGTCACGTTCACATGATGGAATACTACACAGCATGCAAGAGCAACAATTTTGAAAATCACTCCCTAACCTGGAATGGACAGGAGTGCAGTTTGCTAACTTAGCTCAGTCCCATGAGAACAAATACAGTATAACACCATTATTGTAGAAATAGAACTATAACTAGTAAGGTATTTATGAGAATCCAAGGTGGGTGAGGGTGGAGAGGATGGGAGCAGAGGCGTAAGGGGTAATCATAGGGTCGCACAATTTGATGCATAGAAGGAGTGTTAATAAAGGAAAACGGAAAGATCCAGTGTGTGTGTGGGGGGGAAATGCACATGAACTTTGTAAGTAAACCACTAAAAAAGAAAAATTTTATTAAAAAGAATAGAACAAAACATTCTTACTGTTGTTAGGTGTTGTTGAGAGGAGTACAACAGTGACCCTTTGAATAATAGATTGAATCGTGACATATCCTATGCCATCTTCACATTTCCAGAAATATTAATGCCAGTTGAAGCATCCTTTGTGTCAAGTTACCTCATTGAGAGTTTTCTCCTCTTTTTCTAACCTTCTACCTTTGCAAGAATGATGTCCTTTTTCAAGGAATAGTCTGTCCAGCAACATGCCCCAAGTATGTGAGGTGAAGCACTTCCTCCAAGACATTTGTTCTTTAGGCAGTCCGTGGGATGTTCAGCACTCTTTTCCAACATAAAAGATCAAGGGCATTGATTCTTCTTCTGTCATCCTTATTCTCCGTCCTGTTCTCAGATGCATAGCAAGTGAACAGAAAGACCATAGCCTGAGTCAGCTGAACCATAATCCTCAAACTGCCAGCATTGCTCCTCAAGAATTTGGAGTAGTCCTTGAATGCAGACTTTCCCAATGCAATACATCTCCGGACTTCCTGACTGTGGTACCAAGGGTGTTGATTGTGGAACCAAGCAAGATAAAACAACCTTGACAATTTAAATCTTTTTTACACCTAACGTGATGATGTTGCTTATCAGGCCATTGGTAAAACCTTTTTTTTTTACGTTGAAATGTTTTTCATATTGAAGGACAAATACATCCTTTCAATTAATTTTATTCCTACTTATTATTAGTACCATTATTCATATTTTGGGGTCTAATACTTGAAGCATCTTGATATGGATATTGAAGAGAAGAAAAGGAGAATAAAAGCAATGTGAAGAGAAGCCAAGCATGCCCAACTCCCCAGTGCAAGGTTTCACTTTTAAAGCAGATTCACATTTGTAGAAGGGACAAAATTTACATTTGAATTGAATTTTTAGTATTTTAACATTTCACTAGTGTGACTTGAGCTTGAATTAATGAAATGAGATCATTTGTATGCTTAAGAAGAACTTGTCTGAAATGCCATGTATGGTCAGGGAAATAACTAGGCCACAGATCAATTTGAAGGGACAGATGGGGAAAATTCAAGCCTGTTCACTATAGAAATTACATATAAAAGATTTAGATACAAATGTTAGCAAAGACTACTGAATATATGATGTGTAATCTGATATAATGATTTCAACAAGCAGATCATTTTCTAATCTATAAAATTATCTAAAATTTCTACCTTTTATTTAGTTTGATTTCCTCATTATTCCAATGAGTAGAAAAATAAACTTGAGTGCTTAAAATTTTTAGAGGGAAAGAACAAAGAGAATTAGCTTCTGTGACTCTACACTAGAGATAATAAAAGTGCTCACTTCACCATAGTATTATCATGATAAAGTGAAATATGTACAGCACTTGGGAAAATTTGGAACATTAGCAGCATATACAATTGTTTATACTTTTAAGTACTAAAAGTAAATAAAATATTATTTTTTACAATTTTTGGTTTTCTTTTTATTATTAAGTAATAAAGCAGGAAATTATTTTCATTAATTTAAAAGTGTGTAACAGGATAAGATTCTTTTAGAGAAAGTCTATTTTAATGATCTATCATTCTGTTTTCCAGCCAATTTATATTGAGCAGTATAAAACTATTCTTCTCTTAAAACATTCATATTTTAGTTGGTAAAATAGAATAACATATTTACAGATTTGAGAAGATATTCATGGTAATATACCTTTATAATTTAGTTTGGCTTCATATAATTTATTGGGAAAGATAAGGAAACGAAGATCTTACTGTTAAATATTTCATTATTCTTTAAAATATGTTTTAATATACAGGGACACATGCAATAATGACATGCATGGACAAACAAGTTAAAATATAACCATATTTCTTTATCTGACTAATAAAAATATGGAAATTTTTTTAAATTTTTATTTAAAATGTCAAATTTGAATATATATGTATATATACACACACACAAACATACCTACATATATATACACAAATACATATACATATACATATATATCTACAAATACATGTATATATTTTGTTGTTGTTGTTATGTGCCGTCGAGTCGCCTGCGACTCATAGCGACCCTATGTACAACAGCCCTAAACTCTGCTTTGTCCTGTGCCAATCACACTTTCTCTGACATTCCCATCCCAATTACCCCAGTCACTGAATCAATCCACCTCATAGGGCTCTTCCCCTCCTGCGCTGTTCCTCCACCCTCCCATGCTTGATGTCCCTCTCCAAGGACCGGTCCCTCCTTTACAACATGTCCAAACTATGTCAGACGAAGCCTCAGAATTCTTGCCTCCAAGGAGAAGCCCAGTTTAACCCTTTACAGGATGAATCTGTGTGCTTTCCTAGCAGTCCATGGTACTCTCAATACTCTTCTCCAGCATCACAGCTCAAAGGCATCAATTCTCCTTCTATCCCCCTTAGTCATTGTCCAACTCTCTGATGCATAACAGGATAGCAAAGACCATGGCCTGTATCAGATGCACCTTAATCTCCAGAGAGACACCATTGCTCTTCAGTACTTTGGAGAGGTCCCTAACAGCAGACTTTCCCATCGCAATACACTTTTTAATTTCCTGGCTACTGGTGCCAAAAGTGTTGACTGTGGAGCCAAGCAAACTAAAGCTGTGAACAATCTCAGTCTCTTCACCATACATCCTGATGCTGCCAATTGGTCCAGTGGTGAGAATTTTTGTCTTCTTGACGTTGAGCCTCAATCCATATTGGAGGCTACAGTCCTTGACCCTCTGCAGCAAGTGCTCCCGATCCTCCTCAGTCTACTAACAAGCCAGGTTTATTACAGAGAATTAATTTAGCAGTGACTATCCACATATCACTCTTTGTGCATATGCATAACTATTTTGCATTCATTGATACACTTATTTAATTATATATGAAATTATAATTTTAATAGAACTTTAATTAAAATATTACTCACATAAAATCATTATTTTTAAAATGTAAACCTAAGGAAAAAAGAATGAAAATATTACAGAAAATAAAGTATCTTAAATTGTTATAAAATAGACACTTCTTTTTGGCACATAGTATCACACAGTTGAGAAGAGGGTGGGGATGAATGGGATTATAGAGTTATTAAATTTTTTAAAGATTATTAAAGAAGAATTTTTATGGAAAGATGAGCATTCTGTTCAAGGAGGGGTTCTCTTTTCCCCCAACTTATTCCCCAAAGTAATATCTTTTATCTCTGATACTTCTGATACTTCATCCTTAAAAGTTCTTATGTACTGTATATTAAAGCTCTTCTTACTATTCTTAACCATGTCGTGAACATTACCTTGCATATCTCATTAATATTTTACTCAAAATTGTTATTTCAATAAATGTGCAATATTACTTTTGAGCTTTCATGATTACACATGTTTCAGCCTATCTAGCATCATCAGTTAATATCACAAGCTCAATGAGTTTGACAGATTTCAGAAGCAATTAAAATTTTGAAGAGCAAAATACCATCTCTTAAACAATGAGTCATCACTCAGATACAATTTTCCATCAAGTAATTAGAACTTCCTATTATACCGTAGGTCTTCTCAACATTTTGCTAAGAATGAATAATGCTCACAATTGTGTTTTAGAAATATCTGTCATTAGTACAATATATTTCAACTCCAGTATCCTGATCTCAGCACATATCATTAGCAGTCATCTAAGTGTATAATTAATTATCACCATTTTTCAGGAAGTGGATACTAAATAGAATACTTGCTCTGTTACGAGATTGGAAACTCTGCTTTTGATATGAAAAAAAAAACCCACTGAAAGTTCAACGAAGTGACATCTTTATACTACGCCTATGTATATAAAGCCTGAAGCTTTTTGCTTTTGTTTTTAACTGCCTGGGGACTATGTGGATTTTTACTAATTGTTTTTCTACTACTAATGATTCCAGAAGACATTAGCAGAATTTTTAAAATTAATGTTCTCATGTAAAGAATATGCTTTAAGTTCATCTTCAAATTTATGCTTTCATGACACAGTGAGATCTAAGTTTAAAACAAAAGTTATTGCAGGTTACCTTCCTTTGTTAAAGATATTAAAGCAAGTTATTGAAGATTGCCTTTCTTTGTTAAGGGTACAAAGTTAAGGGTAGAGGTGTTTTCAACTTGATTATGTGTTACTAAACATGGAAAAGGAAGCTCTGATGGTCTAGTGAGTATGGAATTGCACTGCCCATTCAAAAACCAGTAGTTTGAACTCACGCCATAAGAGAAAGAGGGATGTATTGTTTCTATGTGAATTACAGTTGCTGAAGATCAATTTAAAGGTTATCTCTGTGTTACTTCTGAGGCAATAAACTGAATTTGAGTTGTTGTTCATACAAATAATTAGCCAAAGCACAATGGGGAAAACGGAAATATATTAATGTAAAATAAAGATTTTTTATTAAAATGGAGTTGATTCAAGAAATGGAAATTACAATATTGCTTTGTTTATAATGTTTTTACCAAGAGAAGTAACCAAATAATAGGTTTGGAGGACACTCCTTTCTACCAAGGGAAACTTGTGTAGATACAGTTTTTGTATATCTACAAAAATTATGAAGAAGATGCAGGATTGAACAGGATTTTATTTTTGCACACAAAATTTTGCTATAAATTGTAGCTGACTTGATTGTAATTTATAACAACATATTTTTACAGTTGATTGCTGCAACATATCTATCTAGGGAACCTCAAGCTGTATAAACATTTTTTTTTATTCCAAGCCACACAAAGTCCATTATATTAAAATTTAAAGGTACATTCAATCGTTCTTTTTCTCATTGTCTTGTGGTGGAATTGACTCATAACTGACCCTCCAGGGATTAATAAATGGGAGATCTAATTATCTATATCTATCTATCTACATTTATCTGCTTATGTATCTAAATATGTATTTCATTATCTATTTATTCTTCATATCTATTAAGCTCTATCTATCTATCTAAATTTATTTATTTGGCTTGCTGATGTTAAATATGAAGTGTACTTAATTGATCCACAGGTAGCTTGAAGTGGCTGTAGCAATGAGTATGAGAGTGTCAGAGATTATGAAAATGGCACAGAATAGGACTGGCTTCAGATGTGCTGTTCGTAGGGCCGCGGAGTCTCACTTGACTCAACAGCTTCTAATAAAAACAACAACAGCAATAGCAACACACTTTCTAGAAGTATTTTTGTAGTTTGAGTCAGATCTTTATAATTCCTATTTGGTATAAAAGAAACTGTAAGAGTAAAGTGATTCACTGATTGTTAAATGTCCTATTCAATATAAAAAATAAAAAATGGGGAAAATTTTACAATAAGAATATCACAGATGTTATAAGAAAAAAACCCAACAAAACAACATAGTGCCCATGATGTCCTTTTGTTTTTTGCTGTTAGATACCATTGAATCTCCTAGGTCTCATAATACAACTCTACGAGGAGAAGATCTAAACCTTACCCTATTCTGCACCATCCTCATGCTCTCTCATATGCTCCTCCAGTTCATTGTGACCGTCACTGTGTCACTTCATCTTGTTGAAAGTCTTCCTCTTTTTTCTAACTCTAATCTGGTTGAAGATGACCCAGAAATGGCTGAAACAGTACATTGACACAAAACTGACTGCTAGAAATACAAGCTGGATATAGAAGAGGTCATGGCCCTAGAGACATTATTACCAATGCCAGATGGATCTTGACAGAAAGCAAAGAGTACCGTAAGAATGCCTGTATTTCATTGAGTATGCAAAGGCATTTGACTGTGTGAATCACAGCAAATTGTGGCTAACCTTGAGGGAAATGGGAATCCCAGAACATTTGATTGTGCTTATACAAAACTTATTCTTGGACTAGGAAGCAGTCCTCAGAACAGAGTAGGGAAACACTACATGGTTCAAAATCAGGAAAGGAGTGTTTCAGGGATGTATCCTATCTCCGTACCTTTTCAATCTATAAACACAACATATCATTTGTGAAGTAGGGATTTATGAGGAGGAATGTGGCATCAAGATTGGAGGAAGACTTATCAACAACCTACATTATACAGATGGTACAGCTTTGCTTGCTGAAACTGAAGAAGACCTGAAGTACTTACTGCAGAAGTTCATGGACTGTAATTGTCAACATATATTGAAGCACAACATCAAGAAGACAAAGATTCTCACCACTTGGCCAATTGGCAGCACCATAATAGATAAAGAGGATATTGAGATTGTTAACCATTACCGCTTGCTCAGCTCCACAATCAACACATAGCATCAGCAATCAGAAAATCAAAAGATTAAATGCATTGGGAAAATCTGCTGTCAAGGACCTCTCCAGAGTACTGAAAAGCAACTACGTCAGTCTGCAGACTAGGTTGTGTCTAATCCAGGACATGGTCTTCGCAATTACTTGTTAGGCTTCAGAGAGCTGGAAAATGACTAAGGATGACAGAAGAAGAATTGATGCTTTTGAGTTGTGGTGTTGAAGCAGAGTCTTGAACATACCATCGACTACCAAGAAAACAAATAGGTCTGTTAGCGAGAGTGAAACCAGATTTCTCCTTGGAGGCTAGGATTTTGAAACTCTATGTCATATGCTTTGGGAATGTGGCCAGGAGAGACCACTCCTTGCAGAAACACATCATGCTTTGATGGATTGAGGGACAGCGCAGGAGAGGAAGACCCTAGATGAGATGGATTGATACATTAGCTGGAGCAATGGGGGTTGGTGTGTCAGAATTAGTGAGACTAGCTCAGGGCAGGGCAGGGTTCAGAGCCGCTATCCATAATCATAGCTTGCTATGGTAACTCAACAGAACAAAACAACAACAATTCCTTTCCTAGGTTGGTGTCCTTTTCCAAGGATTGACTCTTTCTGACAATATGACCAAAGTAAGTGAAATGAAGATTCACTATCTTCACCTCTCAGGAGCACCAAGTGAGCACCTCCCTGAAGACAGACATGCTTGTTGTTTTGGGAGACCATTCCTGTGGAGGCACAATGACAGCTAAATTGCCATGATAACACATCTCATTGAAATTTTCATTGTCAGAGAACATATGAGTATTTTTAGTTATGTGGATTATGAACAAAAGAATGGAAAGAACATTCAGAATTTTATGTTCTAAAACTCTCGACTTTTCCTCAGTTGTTAATTATGATTATGTTTTCAGTTGAAATTCAATTAAGTTCCCTCTGGTCTTCAGCTTTGTTATGGCTGCAACTGCCATAGGTGTAACTGAAGCAATAATATCTGCCTCCTCACTAGTGGGGAATGTCTAATCTGCTGCTGGAGTGATCAGTTTATTAATAAGGCTAGCCAATCCCTTTCAAATTGGTGAGGTCAATCCACTTGTGGATAGTCTGTCACACCCTATTTGAATATTTACACTATGTCAAAGTTAAGTTCAGGGGCTAGGAAAGCCATATTGAAAGATAAACTCCACAAACCACTCTCTTGCTATTCTAGCCATTAATATAATATATAAAAAATTAACTTTTCCCTTATAATATGCAATTGTTACATTCATAAAAGTATATAAACCAGGAACTTCATGCATTCTGTTTCATTCATGCATTTCCCCATTTCAGATAGTCAATTTATGATCTGCCTGTTCCTATTAAACCAGTACTCTGAGGAAACAAGTACGTTCTTATCTCCGAAGCATCTTCTGCCTCAGTTAGAAATTTTGGCATCTGCATCCATAAACAAAGTCCATTCAAGAGAAAACTATCAGACTACAACAATCAATACTAGTTCATAGCATTCTTCTTTGGTACTGGTCAACTCATCTCAAGCCACCATCTCAAGCTCCCATTTAATGTCAAAGTCTCTCTTTTCCCCCTCTTTTTTCCCAGGTGTACATCTCTTCACTCAAAAGTCCAAGGAAGGTCTACAAATCCTTTCAAATGGAAATCTCCTCAGAGTATTGAGAGTGGATTGATTTTCTCCAAGTATAAGCCCAATGCCTTCAAATTCTACTTCTTATAACAAACATTTTCCAAGGCATATTTTACTTTTTAGTATATCCACATTATGACTGACATCAGGGTTGACTTAATAAAGCACTTAAAATTTACTCTATCTGGTATTAATATCAATAAGTTGTGTTGCAATTCTGAAGCCATGAAATTTGAATCCACTAACTTTTCCAAGGAAGAAGGGTAGACAATTTCTTCCCATGTGATTTACTGCTTCTAAAAACCCATTGGAGGGTCAGCTATGGTTTGATTCTAACTTAACAATTAACAAAAACAACAGTATTCATTTATAGTATATACCTTAATATTAAATTAATAAAACTTTAATTTATACAATGTATCTTTTTTAATTGCAATGAAATGTTCAAGGAGTTGGAGTCAGAAAATCAAGAGGGCCGAACTCGTTCAGCATTTCTTAAGCTCAAGGAATTGAAGAACAAATTCCAACCTCTAGTTGCTATAATCAAGGATGCTTTCGGCAGAATGTTAAATGATCCAGGAAGTATTAAAAGAAGGTGGAAAGAATATACTGAGTCACTGTATCGAAAGGAATTGGCAGACACAGAAGAATTTCATGAAACAACATATGACCAAGAGCCTATGGTGATGAAAGAAGTTCAGGCTGCTTTGAAGGAAATGGCAAAAAATAAGCCCCCAGGAATAGATGGTATACCAATTGACTGACATGTTTCAGTTAACAGATGCTGCCCTGGACGTGCTCACCAAGTTGTGCCAAGAAATCTGGAGAACAACCACATGGACAACGGACTGAAGAGACATGTATTTTTTCCCATCCCAAAGGTGACCCAACAGAGTGTGGAAACTATAGAACAATATCATTGATTTCACATGCAAGCAAGATTCTACTGAAGATTATCCAAAAACGACTGGAATAGCACATCAGCAGAGAACTGCCAGAAGTCTAGGCTGGGTTTAGAAGGGGTCCTGGTACTAGGAATATTGTAGCTGATATTAGATGGATCTTAGCTGCAAGCAAGGAATACCAGAGGAAAGTATATTTGTGTTTCATTGACTATGCAAAGGCGTTTTACTGTGTGGATCATAACAAACTGTGGCTGACTCTGAGAAGAATGGGAATCCCATAATACTTGATCATGCTAGTGAGAAACCTATACTTGGACCAGGAGGCAGTTGTCAGAACAAAGCAAGGAAACACTGCATGGTTCAAAATTGGGAAGGGTGTACACCAGGGAAGCGTCCTGTCTCCATACCTTTTCAGCCTGTATCAGAACATATCATCCGGGAAGTTGGGCTCTATGAGGAGAAATGTGGCATCAGGATTGGCAGAAGATCTATCAACAATCTGCATTTTGCAAATGGCACAACCCTGCTTGCTGAAACTGAGAAAGACCTGAAGCAACTGCTACAGAGGGTCAAGGACTGCAGCCTCCAATATGGATTGAGGCTCGATGTCAAGAAGACAGATTCTTACCACTGCAACAATTGGTAGCATCAGGATGGATAGTGAAGAGATTGAGATTGTTCACAGCTTTAGTTTGCTTGGCTCCACAGTCAACACTCTTGGCACCAGTAGCCAGGAAGTTAAAAGGTGTATTGCCATGGGAAAGTCTGCTATTAGGGACCTCTCCAAAATACTAACGAGCAATGGTGTCTCTCTGGAGACTAAGGTTTGTTTGATATAGGCCATGGTCTTCGCAATCACTTGTTATGCATCAGAGAGTCAGAAAATGACCAAGGAGGATTGAAAGAGAATTAATGCCTTTGAGCTGTGATGCTGGAGAAGAGTATTGAGAGTACCATGGACTGCTAGGAAAACAAATAGATTTGTCCTGGAGAGGGTTAAACCGGGTGGCTCCTTGGAGGCAAGGATTCTGAGGCTCCGTCTAACATACTTTGGACATGTTGTAAGGAGAGACCGGTCTTTGGAGAAGGACATAATGCTTCGGCGGCTGGAGGGCCAGCACAGGAGGGGAAGGCCCTCTATGAGGTGGATTGATTCAGTGACTGGTGTAACTGGGATGTGAGTGTCAGAGACAGTGTGATTAGCACAGGACAGAGCAGAGTTTAGGGATGTTGTACATAGGGTCGCTATGAATCACAAGCAACTCGACGGCACATAACAACAACAACAACATCTTTTTTAATTACATTTTTTTGTTTTAACTGTGATTTCAACAGAAGTTTACAGAATAATTGAATTTTCATTCATTCACTATTGCACCTTTCTCCTTCCCTTCCCCTTCCCCGAGTTCACAATTTTTTTAATATTCATTCATTGTTGCTCAATTATCCCCCTCCCCACTCCTCACCCCCAGTTCACTTTGCAATGTACCTTTTATTTTGGGCTCTTGTCATACATATAATGCTTAATCATGTATGACTTCTATACTGCTCTTTCTTTTAGCACTAAATGTTGTTGTTGTTGTTTTTGTTAAGTGTCACTGAGTGGTAGATGACTCACAGAGATCCTATGAACAAAAGACCTGAACGCTTATATAACTTTCATTGTTTCTCCACATTCATAGAGTTTCCAGAGGCAAGCCACTTCGGAAGGGACTGCCACTCCTGCTTCCAAGCCTGTTTTAATCAGGAAGCTCCACGAAACACTGTCCACCGTGGGTAACCATTTTGACATTTGACATATCAGTGTCACAGGGTTTAGTATCATGGCAAACACAGGTTACCTCTATACAGCAAATGGACAGACCAGCATTAAACTACTTATAAGAATGTTTGACAAAAAAACAATTAAAACCCGACCTGACAGCTTCAGATTAAAATCATCCACACTTGGCTTGATAGCTTAACTTTCTATGCCAAATCATGTCATCTCACACGCATTAGGTATTAAGTATATTCCACCCTAATCTTCAACAGAACCAGTAAACAAGCCTCTATAAAATCCAGCTGCTGCAAACACTTCCAAACTGGATTCCAGCCCCATACTGCTGACCAGATGAGTTTTTAAATAAGAGGCTGAATCACACCATCTCACACCCATTAGTGAGTCAACATCCCACCTGAATCCTCATCAGAACCTGCAAATGAGCCTCTGTGGAATCCAATATTCCAAAGAGTCTGGACCCATCACACTGAAACCAGATTCTGATATCAACTGTAAACACTGTTGCTTTTAACAGCAGCAACAAAAGAAAACCAATTCACATGAAGTCAGACGTGTTCCACATTCTCTTGTACTCCTTTCTACTCATCTCAACCACAATGCTACTACTTTGCTGGGCCCACAATCTGATTCAATAGCTCACAGACTCCACAGAACCATGTCATGGAAGGTAAAACGTTATAATCCAGGTTAGTGGCAGAATATAGTCAGATCAACTCCCAAAAGGTGTACTCCAGTGCCTTAGCCTTGATTCCCATGGCTTTAGATCAGGGTTTAAAAGTTCTCAGTCCTGCCAACATTGCCTCTTTCCCCCTACCCACCCAGATTGTCCAATAGCTTGGGAAAAGGCTCTTAGCTTAGATCTGGTCCTATCTGCAGTGGGTGGGTAAAAGTTAGATCCTTCTTTCATTGGGTCTCTCGGGTCATCTGTTTTGACTATGGCTGCTTCTAGAATACGTGTAGCTAGAATTAGAATTCCTGGTCCTAAAGAGCATCTTACATTCTCCTGCTGCTACTACTTCTCCTCCTTATCTTCTTCACTGATGAGAATGTTCTAATCTGGGGCTGGAGTGCTTAATTTATTGGCAAAGCCAGCCAATCCTCTTGTAAACTGGTAAGACTGACCAGTCACCTTGTGGAATGGTGATATAACCAACTTCCTTGTGGATAGTCTAATATGCCTTATTTACATATCCCTTCCCACCTAAATGGCAGAATTAAGTTCAACAACTAGGAAAGCCATATTGAAAGAAAAATTCCACAGAATTGTAATATTGGAGAAGACTAATGAATGTCCCGTAAATGACAAGAGAAGAAACAAAACTGTCTTAGAGAAGATGTGGTCATAGGGCTTCCGGGAGGCAATGGTGATAAAACTTTGCTTCACATACTTTGGAAATGTTGCTTAAAAAGATTATTCCTTGGAGAAGGATATTATGCTTGGAAGGTGGAAGGTCAGTAAAAGAAAGGAAGACCATCTACCACATGAATTGACACAGTGACTGCAGCAATGAGCTGAAATGTGTCAAAGATAATGAGGATGGCACAGGATAGGACAGAGATCAGATATGTTGTTCATAGGGTTGCTATGAGTTGTACTTGACTCAAAGGCACCTAGCAACAACAATGACAACAGTCACTGAGTTATTATTTCGCTCTCACTTGATCTTAGTCAAAAGGCCAAGAAGTGATAATATTCTGATCCTCTGGAGTGAGACTTGCTGAATTCACAAAGCTCCATCTGCAATCCAAAGTCTTGGGTGCAACTTCTCAAGCAAAAATACTTGGGTCTGCTCACTGTCTGGGGAGCTTCTTGAATCTGAGGAGAAAGAATCACCAAGATGTAGATCCTTCTTCTGGTAATATTCCATTGTGGACTCAGCATAACCAGTTCACGGTTCCTTTGATGTTGACCTTCACCTTCAAGGCCAAGGAGAAAGTACTGGTTAAGAAAAAAAAAAGAAAGAAAGAAAGAAATAGTCAACAAATAATTATTTATATCTTATTTATGTCAGGTTCTCACTGAAATAATTTAAATTTTAATTGTTTTAAGTTGAACACTTTTTTAACATGCGTTCATAAACTTTTAAACCATAGTTATACTATTATTTAATGTTTTATTTTAGATCATTTTAATTTTAGGAGAGTTTATTGAGAATATTTGATAAAATATAAGACTTAAATATAAAACGTATTGATTATAAATATTCATTTGATGCTCTCACAAATGTTAAAGGCTTGTGATAGAAGATTAATGTCTAAACATAACTATAGTAACATGTATATCAATAGAAGCAAGAAGATGTACTAAGCTATTTTGTCATCATTATTGTTACATATGTTCAAGTCAATGACAACACTTAGCAACCCTATGAACAATGACTCTGAATCCTACCCGATCCTGAGCCAATATCACCATCTCTAACACACCTGATCTCATTGCCAGTCTCTGTCAATCCATCTCATTCAGTATCTTTCTTTCCTGCACTGACCTGTACTCTTTCGAGCATGATGTCCTTCTCCAAGGACTGGTCCCTCCTGGTAATATTAAAAAATACTTAGATGGAGTTTCAAAATCCTTCCCTCCATGAAACAACTTGGTTTCACCCTCTCCAGGACAGACCTGTTTGTTCTCTTGACAGTCAACGGCATCATCTCCTCCAGTACCACTGATCAAAGGCATTCATTTTCCTGTCATCTTTAGTCATTGTCCAGGTCTCAGATGCATAGGAAATAATTGAGAAGACGATTACTTGGATCAGGTGTACCATTATTTCCAGACAGATATCATTGCTCTTTAAGCACTCTGAAGAGGTTCCCTGACAAACAGTGCAACTTATTTTTTTGGTTTCCTCACTGCAGGTGCCAAGAGTGTTAATTGTGGACCTGAGGAAGGAGAAATTGTTAACATTCTCAATCTTTTCTTTATCTTCATGATTCTGCCAATTGGTTTACTGGTGAGAATCTTTATGTTCTCGATATTAAGATGCAATTCATACTGAAAGTTGCAGTCCTTGACCTTCTGCAGCAAACATTCCAAGTCCTTATTAGTTTCAATTAACAAGGTTTTGTCATCTGCATAATGCAGGTTATTGATAAGTCTTTCTCCAATCCTAATGTCATAATCTTCATAAAGTAAGAATGATCTGTTCTTTCCAAATTATCTTTTCTGCATATTGTTGTTGCTGTTAAGTGCTGTCAATTTGTAGACCCTATTGGACCATTGTGACCCTATGAACAAAAGTCTTAGACACTTGTGTGTCTTTCATCCTCTCTCCAGATTCAAAGGGTTTCCAGAGGCAAGCTATTACAGAAGTGGATGCCACTCCTGCTTCCAAGCTTGTTTTAATCGGGGATCTCCACCCAACACCATTCACCATGGGTAACTGTTACCACATTTGACACATCAGTGTCACAGTGTTCAACTTCACAACAACCACAAATTACCTCTGCATGGCAAGTGGATACACCAGGACTATACGACCTAGAAGAATGTTTATCATAAACAATGAAAAACAGCGGCCCTTGGGCCCTATACCATTCTGGCACACCAAACTCTGTACCAGAGACCCCTAATTCATCTAGCAAGTCAGCTCTGCAGCCAGCCACTTGGGGCAAAAAGAAAGCCACAAATGACCTAGCATTCCCAACTTGCCTCTCCTTCCAGGCTCCAGAGGCTGCGTGCATCCATCCAGCTGATACTGAGACTCAGGAGAGACTCATCCTTATGTTCCAGGCGTGGCCATCCATTTCAGTATTTTACCATTCTGGCTTTTCCAAAAGGGCATACTGTTGTTGTTGTTGTTATGTGCCGTCAAGTCGCTTGTGACTCAAAGAGACCCTATGTGCAACATCCCTAAACCCTGCTCTGTCCTTTGCCAATTGCACTATCTCTGACACACCCACTCTGATTACCCTAGACACTGAATCAATCCACCTCATAGACAGTCATCCTCTCCTCTGCGGTTCCTCTACTCTCCCAAGCACAACGTCCCTCTCCAAGGACTGGTCCCTGCTTGCAACATGTCCAAAATGTGTCAGACCAAGCTTCAGAATCTTTGCCTCCAAGGAGCAGCCTGTTTAACCCTCTCCAGGACTAACCTGTTTGTTTTCTTAGTAGTCCATGGTATTTTCAATACTCTTCTCCAGCACCACAGCTCAAAGGCATCAATTCCTCTTCTATCTAAAAGGGCATATAGATTGAAAAAATTACGGAGAAAATATATATTTCTTCTTCATTTTAACTCAAGTAGTATTCTCTTGCTCTATTTGTATGGTCACCAGACAGTCTCTAGCAGATAGTTCTTTCAGAGTATGTTTGATAAGACTGAGGATTTGCAGGGACAGTATTTGTCTAAGCTTGCTTGTCTTCCTTCTTTTCAGAAATATTTTTTCTAATAAATATATTGTATCTCAGTATCTATGCTGATATTTGCTTCCAGATAACTCAATCTGTAAAGCATCTCAACTTTATTGAATAGATGACATTTCAAAACCAAGATTTAGTCAACCAACAAATATTTAGAGCCACTCTCACTTGCTTAAGCTAACATATTAGGTAAATAAACTTTTATGAGTATATTTAGATTAATATTTCTCCTGGTCTAATGATAGACAAATTTTGACCCATTTGGGTTAACTAACTTGGATTCTTTCCCATATTGGTTTACAAGGGGTTTTGTTTTTATAAATTAACAAACCTAACAAAAATTTTGAAGTGCACATTTTTTCTATGAAGTCAAAGTTTTCTCCTGTCTTACTGAAACATGAAACTTTACAGGTATGTTTGTAATTATATATGTGAAAAATGAAATATGACATTATTCAGTTTTGATAAGAAAAGGCCTTCCAATGGAAAACAATGATCTTGATTAAAATTATCTAATTTTCCAAATTTGATATCTTCATTCACAGCTTGAGGAACTGACCCTCAGCATGTATTTAAAGAATTCTATCAAGTAAATACAATTGTCTACATGCTATCCAATTATAATGATGTATTGCAATTTCTTTGCTTCACTTATCAAGTGCAAAAAAATAAAAGTGAAATGTTCACAACTAATTTGTACCCCATGGTATTGAATAAGATACTTGATAGAAGGCCAGTGAAATAGAAGAAACTCTCAATGAGATAAATCGATAGAGCTTGACTATGGCAGCAATTGTGTGAATGACACATGACAGGGCATGGTTTTGATCTGTCTTTATAAGGAAGGTCACTATGGACCACAGTTGACTCTGACTGCACCTACCAACAACAGATAGGATATTCATTTCTATTTATATACTCACTATCTACACTGTAATCAGGGTGCGTGTTAGAGGCAAAGACGGTGAAATTTCGTCTCACATACTTGACGTGTTGTCAGAAGGAGCCATTTCTTGGAAACACACATATATATGGAAAATTAGAGAATCAGCAAAATAGAGGAAGGCTCTTAACGAGATAACTTGACAAAGTGACTGTAACAATGGGCTCAAGCATAGCAGAGATTGTAATGGTGGTGCAAGACTCAGGTTGTTTTTTATTATAGGGTCATTATGAGTGGAAGTGAACCTGATATCACTTAACAACAAAAACAGTAACTTTGAGATAGAAACAATAATATTTCTCTGATGCTCTGACCTTGGTCAGATGAAAAATTTAAGGCTCTGAGCTTGTCATTTTATTTTGGCAAGCGTTTCAGAATGTGACTTTCTGCCCCTCCATTTTTCATATCACAATTATTGTAATAATGGCCAATTTTCCTCAATCACAAGTTATCTTGAAACCTGGCCTTCAACAGAGGATTTAACCCAAAGAATAGCAAGTGTTGATTAAAGTAATTGTGATACTACCACACGCTGTCTCTAATAATTGCTTTTCTCATCAAAACTAACTCCAGAATCCCATATTTAAAATCATGATTCCTTGTGCCAGCCCTTGGAACACTTACATAATATCAGTTAGCATTATGGTGATAAAGAAACCAAACAAGCTCCAAAAAAGAAATCAGGGATAACATTGCATGCAGAGATAATTAAACAAGGGCATAGAATACATAGCTCTTGAAAAGCTAGCCTTTTTAATCGGGAGAATCTAAATAAAGAGATGTTGTCTCAATAATATAAAGGCTGGGAAAGATAGTTAAACATTACAAATCCCTTAAGATTTCAAAATTAGTGCCCTGAGATTCTTTCTGTATAATAAATGGTTTGATTTTTGGTTTGGATATTCACTATGCAGCTGATGTTATCTGCCATATAGAATGGCACAGTAGTTGGTGCTAAGCATACAAAAAGACTTTGGATTGAACTATAACTGTCTTTTTCTGCCATAGATACGTATAGAGAGCCTGAAAAGTAAGTAAGAATCCTTTCTTTTTTCATTCTTCTCTCAACAGTTTTCCTAAAGTGCTATTGACAGAAGTTAGAAGGAAGTCACCTATCCCCCCATTCTTTCTCCCCTCCTTAGACTTGATCTTATTTATTATTGTAATAATGAACATCAATAGTATGTGTCCCTTTGTGACTGAGATCTTTCACTTAGCATAAAGAAGGGATATATAATGAATGCTACACTAGAATTTAAAAAACCAAACAAACAACACTAAGTGTTCTTTCTCTAAGTATTTCTAAGCATTGAAAAATAATAAATAAAAGAGTTCAGGAGAGCTTCATTATAGAAAAAAAGAAGTAATCTCACAAATGACTGGGAAGTTTTGTGCGTAAAATCTTAAGCCCAGTCTTACAGTGCAGTACACAGAGTGATTTGTTTGAAAGTGAGACAAAGTCAGTAAATAGCTTGCTATGTTTACAAAACAATGTTGAAATTAAAAAAAAATAACAAATGAAAAGTGAAATAAGACACAAGAAGTGAAATAACAAATTTCAACTAATTTAGTTCAAACTAAATTCAGAGAACATATATTAGAAATACTTGACAGGAAATGAGGTCTAGATTAAAATATATTTGGAAATAAACAAGTTAGAGGTTTAAGATTATTAAATGATGTACCTTACTTGAGAGATAACGGATTAGAACATAATTCCTTTTAACAATCTCATTGTTACTGATAGGCGCCCTCAAGTTGCATACAACCGACAGTAACCCAATAAACAACAGACCCCTGTCCTTTTCTGTGCCGTCCTCACAATTTTACACACTTGAGCCCATTACTGCAGTCACTATATCAACCCACCTGGCTGAGTATCTTCCTTTCTTTCACTGTTCTTCCACCTGTCAAAGCACGATGTCCTTTTCCAAGAAATAGCCTCTCCTTGCTACATGCCCATAGAATGGGAGCTGATGCTGTATCACCTTTCCCTGCAAAGAACCCTCTAGTTACATCTTTTCAAAGGAACATCTACTTATTCTTTTGTTATTCCATACGATATTAAGTACTAATTTCCAACAACAGAGCTCAAAGGCATCAATTCTTCGGTCATCCTTATTCATTGTCCAGCTCTCAGATGCATTGCAAGTGACTGAAAAAGTGACTCAGTCAGACACACCTCCGTCCCCAAAATGGCATCATTTCTACTCAACAATTTGAAGAGATTCTTGACTGTAAACTTCCCTAGTGCAAAATGCCTTTTATCTCTTGACTGCTGGAACAAAGGGTTTTGAGTGTGGGCTCATACAAAAACAAATTGTTGACAGGTTCAACCTTTTCTTGATCTATCCTAATGGGGACTTTTGGTCCAGTGGGATAGTTTTTGTTTTCTTGATATTGAGATGCAATATATATTCTAGTCTTTGATCTTCTACAGCAAGTGCTTCAAGATCTCACTTTCAGCAAGCAAGATTATGTCATCAGTGTAGCGCTGGTTGTTAATGACTCTTCCTCCAATCGATGTCATATTTTTTCATATAGTACAATTTCTTGAATAGTTTGCTTAACATACAGAATGAATATGCTTGGAGAAAGGGTACAGCCCTGCTATCCGTCTTTCCTATCTTTAAACTACGTAATATTTCCTTATTTCGTTTGCATAACACTATCTTGGTTTAAGTATAGATTTCACATGAGCACAATTAAGTGCTCTGAGATTCATATTCTTCTTGATTTTAGCTATAATTTGTTATGAACCATACAATCAAATGCCTTTGTCTAGTCAGTAAAGCCTAAATAGACACTCTTCTGATATCCTTTGCTTTTAGCTAGACTCCATCTGACCTCAGCAAAGATACCTCTGGTGCCACACTTCTTCTAAATTTATGAATATCCCACCAACTTCCAGAGTGTTTTGTAGAGGCAAAGGTAATGAGGCGTCTTTCCTATGAGTCATACTCCACTCCAGGACACATTACAATAACACCACTTCACTACTATCCCAGTAGTTTCTGTTTGTGTATTTTTACTGTTATTGTGTTTTGGCTAAAAGCATACAGTAAATGCCATTGTCCATTCAGCAGCTTATGAATGCTCTACCTCATGACAGTATTTTCAATTTCCCCAATGGAAGAGCATCCACCCAACTTCTTTCTTTGGTTCACTTTTATCACTCATCATCATTCCCAGTCTATTTAAAACTTCTGAAACTTGTCTCTATGGAAGTACAGTCCACCTGAAATGTCAATTGCAGTTTTGCATATTTATGTAATATTTATCTTTTTTTGTTATATAACTCTGTATTTTGAGTTTTAAATACAAATTCCTAGGGGAAAAAAAAAAAAACCACTATGATACCAGGGCTCATTGGGGATTTTTCTGTAGTGTGGTGTGTGCTAATGAAAAGGCTACATGTTTCTGGTGATTTGAATCTGTCAGCAGCTCCACAAAAAAAAGAGCAGTCTACTAAAACTAAGATCTGGAAACTTTTTCAAATGGTACTTTCAAAACTAGACATCTACCAGAAGAACTTCTCACATCATACACAAAATCTAACTCCAGCTATATTGGAAACATATTAGTAAAACAAAAACTCTAAGGACCTCAAGAGACAAAATGAGACCAAACTTAGAAGCTCCAACAGTGGCTTAAATAGGCTTGTATATAGCCAGAAAGTCAGTCAGATGAGGATCAAAATTGATGAATGGAACTTTCTAAAAATCAAGTCACAGTGTGCTTCAAAACCTTTCTCCAAGAGGTTAAAAAATTCCACAGACTGGAAAAAGACACTTGGCAATAATAACTCAGACAATGGTCTTATAAAAAGTATTCAGAATACTATAGGAGCTCCACAAGAAAAAGATTGATATTTACAAAATGGCTGAAAGACATGAAAAGACTCTTCACAAAGAAAGGCAAACAAATGGACAAGAGACACAGAGAAAAATCTAACGATCATTGCCATTCAGAGAGAGAGATGCAAATCAAAACAACAATGAGATACATTTCTCCCCAGTAGCAGTAGCACAGTTTAAAAGGATAGCAAGTAATTTAAATCAGAGAGATTATGTGGTGAGATAGGAACACTTACACATTGTTGGTGGAGTGTAAAGTGGTACAACCACTCTGGAAAGAAATTTGCCATTTTCCCAAAACCTAAACATAGAAATCCATATGACTCAGCTATTCCACTTCTAGGAATATATTTTAAGGATATTGAAATTGAGTATACCTGTTTTCATAGCAGCATTATTTACAAAAGCAAGAAAATAGAAATAATCCAAACATCAATAAACGAATGATGTGAGAAATTGTGGTAGCCTCACACAAGAGAACTTTATCATTAGTGTTCATAGAGTTTTAACAATTCAACAAAGAGGTCTATCGTTTGTAGTTGTTGTCGGTTCGTGCTGTTGAATCACTTGTGACTCGTAGTGACCAATGTACAAGAGCTCTGAAGTCTGCCTTGTCCTGAGCCAATCTCATGAATTCAGACACACCCACTCTAATTGTCCCAGTTACTGTGTCAATTCATTTCAGCTGGAGTCTTCTGCACTATCCCTCCACCCTTTCCAAGCATGATGTCCTTCTCCAAGAACCAGTCCCTCCTGGCCATGTACCCAAAATATACGAGAGAGAGAGCTTCAAAATACTACCTTCCATGGAGAAACATGGTTTCACCTTCTCCAAGACAAACCTATTTGTTTTCTTGGAATCCCATGTTATGTTCAATACTCTTCTCCAGCACCACAATTTGAAGGCATCCATTCTTCTTCTGCCATCCCTAGTCATTGCCTGGTTCTCTGATGCATAGCATGTAATGGGGAAGACACAGGCCTAAAATAGGTGCACCCAAGTGTCTAGACTGACATTATTACTTTTTAATACTCTGGAAAAGTCCTTGACAGCAGATTTTCCTAAAACAATTTGTCTTTTGATTTTTTGAGTGCTAATACCAAGAGTGTTGATTGGAACCAAGCAAGCTGAAATTTTTTACCACCTCAATCTCTTCTCCATCTATCATGATACTTCCAATTTGCCCAGTGGTAAGAACCTTTGTATTCTTGGTGTTGAGCTTCAACCCATATTGATGACTACAGTCCTTGATTTTCTGCAGCAAATGCTTCAGTTCATCCTCAGTATCTACAAGCAAGGTTGCATAATGCATGATGCAACAACTGCATAATGCAAGTTGTTGATGAGTCTTCCTGAAATCTTGATGACACAATATAGGTTTTGCATAGCACTATTAAGTGTTTTGGAATTCCTATTTTTCTCAAGGTCAGCCACATATAGTACTGATTTTTTATTTATTTTTTTTAGTGTCAACCAACTCTTTTGAACAATGACTCTATTTTTTCTTTCTTTATGATTCTTAGATCGTCAAAGATTTGCCCATTCTTTACATTAGTGAACTGAGATGGATTGGCATGGACAACTTATAAGCTGTTATGCCAAGAATGATAACTAGAGTAAGAAGGCCAGTGCATTCATAGCCAGAAAGACAATTTCAAGATCTACAATTAAGTAAAATATTAATGAAATTGGCAAGAATGGATTTATATATTTAGAGAAATCTGTATATATTTTCACTGAGGTAATAGCAAATTTTTAGCCTTGTTAATTTAGTCTTTGAATTTTAATTTACCACATTTAAATAGAATTTATATGATTGATGATGTTGGTTTACATACATGGTCCATTTATTCCTCTGTAGCAAAAAGCAAAGAAATGTAATATAAAGAACTGAGTAAGAGACACTCACTTTCAATCCTGAACATACTGAAAATACAGCTACTTTTTCACATCCATTAATCTGGTAATGCCACTGTTTGAAGCATGGGGGAAATTTTCCCGTCAGGGTTTTTAATTGTACATTTAACCAACATTTGTCAACCAACTTCTCTCTGATAATTTGATTTTTCCCCCAGGGAAATATTTATATAACAACATTTACAGTACAGCTAATTAAATTTTAGAAATCTGATTAATACTTTATCTTGAGAGCTTTTCAAGTATATTATGGAATGAACTTTATTTGAATTTTCTTAATTCTGTGACTGTTTTGAGGTTTTTTTGAGTGACTGTCACTTGCTTTGAATAGTAACATTTAGTAAAAAAGAAAGTAAAGTTTCAGTAGAAGTGTGTGAATCTGGGCCTTTTAGTCTCAAAATGAATAACAGGCCTGTATAGTGAGACAGTGATGTAATGCTGTGCGAACAGGTCTTTATTTACCTGCTATTGAAATCACACACAGTCTCCCATCTGGATGCAATAAATATTTTCGATTTTGTTGGAAGCTATAGCATCTCTGCACTCACAAAAGCTAGCTTTCTATACACTATCTCATGGCATCTTCGCAGTAATGATAAATTAGATTAAATCCCAAAGAATACAAACCAAACACTGATAAAGAAAATGAACACTAAGGCAATCCTACTTCATAAATGAGCAATCTTTTCAATTCTGGTATGCTGCCAGATTAAGTTTTACATATATTAAATTAGTTTGTAGAAAAATAAAGGGGGGGGGGAAGGGTGAATGGTACTTATTTAAAACCTACTATGTTTCAGACACTGCCAAACTGTGTGTGCTCTGAAGTTTGCTTTTACCATTAGGTAAAAATCTCATAATATTCTAATAAATCAGTTTTCTAAGTTCACCCAACTGGTATATGTCTTTAATACTATAGTAGTCTCCCAGAAACATAAAAATGACAGTAAATTATCATGCCATTTTACCACATGGATGCACATTTTATTGTGAAAATTTAGTATATAAACGTACTTAGTTGAAATGGCATGCAAAGTATCTTCAAAAAAAGTAGGTAGATCTTTATGCAACATTAACGTTTCAGAAAAGTCTGCTACACGTTTACTAAATATTATAGACAGATGAGAAAAATCATGTTACCTAAATCATTAAGCTATCAGATACATAAAAATAACAAGTTACTTTCTATCAGATACATAA
>NW_006400043.1:1319682-1324121 GCF_000299155.1 Elephantulus edwardii | reverse complement strand
TTTACTTTATATTGATTTCCCATAGATGTTGAAATATTTTATCATAGATTCTCTGACTTAAAAAACCACAAATTTATTTTTTTTTATTGTCTGCAAGTATATTGTCCAAAATCAGCACCAGAGGACTGAAAATTAAGATTTAGGTAAATTGATACTATAATTCCCTTTATACTCTTCAGAATTTCTTAATTATTTTACTGAACATAAATATTGCCTATTACATTTCAATATCCATAGTGGAATTTTAAAAACAAGCCAACAGTATGGATGCTAAAGAAATGTGAATATGGGAAAATCGCTACTATTTTTGTCTTGATTCACATAATTTCACAAATAGCTCAGGATATTCTTTATATGTTTCTTGTGATCCTAGAACAAGTAGAAATCATGAACATTTACAAAAATATTTCAAAATGTGTGTTGAATAGTTGTCAGCATTTTAGTCTAATGAAAACACTTCCCCATATTAGAAATTATGCAATTCTCCAAAGAATTAAAAATTGGGTTTTTTAAGTAGAGGAAAAGACAGAAAAAGAGTCAATAAGGGAGAGAGAAGCATAATAGGTGAGGATCAGGCGAGACTTCCAAATAGGAAATGATCACTGGCGACAGAGAGCAGTGATGATTCTGCACCTGTGGTCAAAGGGGACCTCCTAGATTAATGAAACACATCCAAGCCTGAAGCCCTCATCTCTCTTTCATTTTGGTCCTCTCTCCAGCTCTCCTAAGGACACTCAGCAAACGTAGTTATAAGTGATCAGTGACATTTGTGAACATTTGAAATAAAAAAACTAAAATGGAGAAAAGTCACCGAAGTGAGATTTTTAAGGGAAATTAGCACCACATTAAAAAGTAATACTGTAGATATATATTTACTAAGAAATGTGTTAATGATATGAAGACAGAAACACTTAAGTTGTGGAACAATATGTCATAGCACCACCTGAAATAATTATGTAAAGTCATCAAAAATTGTGTTTGTGAATATATAACCACTCTAAGAAATTTCTTAGAAAAACCTTTTAAAAGACTTTCCATACTGTAATATCCTGGAGAAACAACACAGGAAGTAAAGGAAATATAATTATGTTACAGATTGTTAATTTATCTCCTTTTTAAAATACTTTGAATAGCTCTTGGGATTATGGTTAGGTTTCAAATCTGCTTTCAACAATTTTATGTTGATGCTTGTTTTAATCAGATTTAGAGGAAGTACTACAAAATCACTGTAGACATTATAAGCCAGAAATTATTTAACTTGAGGAAAATCAGCCATGGTTAAAATATTTCAGACTCAATAACCTAGTAAAATCTTTATGACAGATTGAAATGTGTAGCTTTCCTTCAAATAATTTCTTGATTTAACAAATTAATATGAAAGTCTCCTGGTAGTTTTTACACACTGCATAATGCTTGTAAGTTGGAACAGGCATTAGAAACTATGTGACTCATCGCTCATTTTACACATATGGCACCTGAAATTCAGAGAGGTTGGAATTACTGACCTAAGGTCATGCAGTTATTTTACAGCAGGAGAATGATACAAGTCTCCTGAAACCTGACCCATTGCTCTTTCCACACCTATTTCTAGGAAAGGAAAGATTAAATCTCAAGTGTGGAATGTGGTTAGAATTAGAATGTTCCACTTATACCCAGTATTATTCCAGTGCACACGTGAAATATATCGTGTTACTCAGGTTAAGTATGTGCTGGAATGTTTGATTGTTGTTACTGATTATGTTGTTTCTTTGTTCTTTTTGTATAAACTGGTAGATATTTTATAAGGTTTATGATTTGTATCCACAAGTTAAATTATTATAAAAATTGGATTTTGTTTTTATTCGACATGATGGCAAGTCATTTTATATCATTCACATTTTTATTTTGAATATAACTGGATATTATGGTATATAGCAGGAATGATTTTCACTCTTCTGTCTGGTCATGTGTCATTAAAATATGTATTACACGTAACATTTTAGACTGTATCAGAGATACCAAAATAAATATGTGATAGAAATTATTATAAATCATTGATTGGCAGGTCCTCGTTGCCTGTGAGGAATTAAACTCGTTGCCAAGTACCTAATACAAATGCCTGCAAGATTTTAATTATATAAAATAAAATTTAAACTGCACTTTTATTAGTGTATATAATATAATCCTTCCTCAAAAATTAGATTAGATTAGGATGGTAGGAACTATATGATAGGGAGCTCTGGTAGCCTAATGGAAAGAACCTATACTGTGATTTTAAAGGCACATGGTACGAGGCGACCAGCTGCTTCCCGGGAGAAGGATGGGCAGTCTTCTCCCTTGCGACTAACTGTCTCTGAAAGCCCACCGGAGGGTCATCTATGGATGAGGAACAGCTTTGGAGTTGGCTGTGACTCTATGGTACACAACAATAACAACTATAAAATATAGTCTCAAAGAAAAAATCTCTATAGTGACAAAAATCAGAAGATATCACCGAAGTAGCTCAACTGGGGAAAAGTATGGAAAAATATGTTTATGGTACAACTTAGAATGAATAAGATGAACAACAATGGGAGAATTTTATTTCATTTCTGTCGGAACAGTGCAGATCATTCTGGAAAGTAATATCATTATTATCAGAAGTAATATATTCGATGATTTGTTTTTGTTATTGTTTGTTATTATATGTTGTCGAGTCACGTGCATCTCATAGTGACCCCATTACAATAACCCTAAAACCCTGCTGTATCCTGTGCCAATCTTAATGTCCCTGACACACCTACCCCCATTACCCCAGTCACTGAATCAATCCATCTCCCTCTCTTGCACTGTCCCTCCACCCTCCCATGCATGACATCCCTTTCCAAGGAATGGTCCCGCCTCACAACATGTCCAAAGTATGTTAAATGAAGCTTCAGAATCCTTGCCTCCAAAGAACAGACTGGTTTCACCATCTCTAGGGTGAACTTGTTTGTTCTTCTGGCAGTCCATGTTATATTCAACAATCTTCTCTAGCACCAAAGCTCAAAGGCATCAATGATCCTCCTATCATCCCTAGTCATCGTCCAGCTTTCTGATGTAAATCAAACAATTGCAAAAAGTATGATTTTAAGGTGACTAAAATTATCATTTTTTTCTTAATTATTCATTAATATATTTTCATAAAAGTGTGCTTTAAGGAAGAGTCATAGGTAAAGAAGAAAATAAAAAGTTCAGATAAAAATGGTCGAGTTTTCTTCTTTCCTTCCCTTGCCTCTGCCCCTGTTATTGAGCGGTTATTTTAAAATATCCACAGCCTTTGACAGTGTATAAAACATTATTAGATTTCCACCAGCAGCTCATGTGGCTGAAAATAACATAAGAGGCATAATTGACCTTCAGCGTAGAATTGGATGCCAAAAGAAATGCTCATCGAAGAGAAATCCTATAAAGAGAAACTTCCTCAAACAGTAGCCAAAGGAAATCTTAGGCCTGAAAATATTGTAGTCTGTTTTCATTTTTAAAAAAATAACTAAAGTCTGTCTAGTATAACTGTAGCTCATAGTTTTGCTTGTTAGGGCTTTTGTTTTGTTTTTTTTTTTTTAAAAAGAAGGTATTTGGTTTATGTAGCAAAACCCTTATTAACATATCCATTATTATCAAAGTAATTTATTAAGATGGACATATAAAAATTGTTACTTTTTTGTTATTCTCCCTTCTTTGTGTCATAGAGATGTGAACGGAGGCTGATTCCTTAGAAAAGGACATCATGCTTGGAGAGACGGAGGGTCACTGAAGGACAGAAATACACTTCACCCTATGAGATGGATTGACATGGGTGTCATCAGGACTGAGATCTACTGATTCAGAAATGATGATATTGGCAAAGGATAGGACAGGGCTCAGGTCTGCTGTTCATAGAGTCATTATGAGTCATACTTAACTTCATGGCACCTAATAACAACAAAACAAAGAGATATAACTAGGTAAAAGAAATCATAGCATTTCATTATAGGGTCGTTATGGGTCATCTACAACTCCACAGCACTTAACAACAACAATACTAAATCAAGAGAAACTGTATGATTCAAATAATTAATTAAACACTTGGTTTCTAAAGAAAGTTTAACTCCTATTCTATCGCCAAAGTATCTTGAAAGAGAAGTCTGGCTAGACAAAGAACACTACTTTATTGGGGTAGCTGAAGGGAAAGTTAATATGAAATGAATGTATGATCAAGCATTGTGTGTACTGCTATTAACAAAGTAAAAGAGGATATACATAACCAAGTGACTAGGGAGTGAAGAAAATGAAAGAAAGAGCTACACACAGACAGAAACAATGGTGGAGGATTGAAAGGGAAGACAGAGGAGGCAGAGATGAATAGAGATTAGTGAATAAATAGGAAGAAAGGAAAGGGAAGGGACAGTGAAGATTTTTTAAAGTGTGGTCATAAATGGCTTTGGGTAATTTTTTTTTTT
>NW_006400043.1:1303857-1317100 GCF_000299155.1 Elephantulus edwardii | reverse complement strand
TTCATTAGTGTTCAAAGCCTCAAATCTGTTCCTGAGACGGTTCTGAAATTCAGGTGGGATAGACTCAAGGTCATATTTTTGTTAAACTAAAACAAACAAATTTCATAGTCTTGAAAAACCCAGGGGACTTAATCCTTTCTTTAAAAAAAATTTTTTTATTATTTTAATGGAAGTTTACAGAGACTTTGGATTTCCATCCCTTCATTGTTGCACAATTTCCTCCCTGCCCACCCCTCCCCTGCAGTTAGCTTTTCTCTTTGAAAGGTAAAAAAAAAAAAATCATTGTTATACAATCCCTTCTCCCCCCTCCCCCCCAGTCCACTCCTCTATACAGCTTTCATTCTGGACTCTTTTGTCATGACAATATTACCTAATCATATCGTGTGGGCACGTTAAGTCATAATAACTTTGGTAGCAATTTTATTTCTTTTCTCTATCACATGCAAGCAAGATTCTGCTGAAAATTATACAAAAACGTTTGGAACAATATGTCAACAGAGAACTGCCAGATGTGCAGGTTGGATTTAGAAGAGGTTGCGGTACTAGGGATCTTATAGCTAGTGTAAGATGGATCTTGGCAGAAAGCAGAGAATACCAGAAGAATGTCTATCTGTGCTTTAATCACTATGCAAAGGCTTTTGACTGTGTGGATCACAACAAACTGTGGCTGACTCTAAGAAGAATAAGAATCCCAGAACATTTGATTGTGCTAATGTGAAACCTTTACTTGGACCAGAAGGCAGTCGTCAGAACAGAGCAGGGAAACACTGGATCATTCAAAATCAAGAAAGGGTTCCGTCAGGGATTTATTTTGTCTCCATACCTTTTCAATCTGTAGGCAGAACAAATCATCCAAAACATCAGGATTGGTGGAAGTATCATCAACAACCTGAGTTAAGATGCACACAACCCTGCTCGCTGAAACTGTGGAGGACCTGCAGCGCTTGCTGTAGAAGGTCAAGGACTGCAGTCTTCAATATGGATTGAAGCTCAATAGTAAGAAAACAAAGATTCTCACCACTGGGCCAATTGGCAGCATCAGTATGGATGATGAAGAGATTGAGATAGTTAATAGTTTTAGTTTACTTGGCTGCACAGTCAAAACTCTTGGTAACAGCAGCCAGGAAATCAGGAGATGAATTGCATTGGGAAAGTCAGCTGTGAGGGACCTCTAAAGAGCACTGAAGTGCAATGGCGTCAGGCTGGAGACTAAGGTGCTCCTAATCTAGGCTATTGTCTATTGTCTTTGCAATTATGTGCTATGCATTGGAGAGTTGGACAGTGACTAGGGATGATAGAAAGAGAACTGATGCCTTTGAGTTATGGTGCTGGAGAAGAGTGTTGAATATATCATGGACTGCTAGGAAAACAAACAGGTTTGTCCTGGAGAGGGTGAAGTCAGAATGTTCCCTGGAGTCAAGGATTCTGAAGCTTCGTCTGACATACTTTGGGCATGTTGCAAGGAGGGACTGGTCCTTGGAGAGGGACATCATGTTTGGGAGAGTGGAGTGATGGCGCAGAAGAAGACCCTCGATGAGATGGATCGATTCTCTGAGTGGAGTGGTGGGAATGAATGTGTTTGAGACAGTGAGGTTGGCACAGGATAGAACAGCATTTAGGGCTCTTGTACATAGGGTTGCTATGAGCCGCAAACTACTCGATGGCACAACACAACAACAACATACATAACTTTATGTATATTTACTTAGTAATTAATAATAGTTACTACCAATGCCAATTCAGCAAAAATAGGAAATCACCAGGCAAGAAGAGGAAGCAGAAAATGCAACATACGTTTCTGGGGAGCAGATATTTCTATTCCAGAGATTGTATCTTGCTATTAACTAAGATACTCTCAGGACCGAGGAATTGCACACTTGCTATTAATTAAGAAATTCTCTGACAGATTGTATCTTGCTTTTACACTGCTTATTGACTTCTTTAATAAACCCCAAAAGCGTGAATATAATTCTTTGAAGTTTGTATAGTCAATAAAATGGATTTTGGATCCAGTGAGTAAGTGCAGGATGGTGGAAGACTGTATCTGACCTTATGAGAACCAGTTTTGTTTTGTGGATGCTGTTTATGTGTGGAGTTCTCCTTTTTTGGAGTTAATGGAGATTGAACTGAAGTTGGCCCTTTCTATAATCCCCTCACTCTTTTTCATAATGACACACTAAGCAGAGGCAACAAGAATAGAAATGAAAATATACAATGCTTGAAGCTGACCTAAATAATGAGGAAGCTATGTCGAAGATTAGTAACTTAGTGTTACCAAGTGAATGCTTAGAATAGTGAGCATGTGACCAGTAAATTATACTAACCGTTTTTATCTTCATTTATCACATTACTACAAGAAATATCTGTTTATAAACAATTATGATGTATATAAAAAACTGAACAAAAAAGAAGTCCAGATAGTATATGATTGCATATTTAGGAGAAACAAGCAATTTCTCATCTACAATCAGAAAAAAAAGTTATATAAACAAGAACCTTAAACAAAAGGACCAATTAAACTAATTCTTATCAGAAAGATCAAGTTAAGGACATAGCTACCACACTCCTAGTAAATTCTCTCAGTTGGGCTATTGACTAGAAAAAGTGTACTTAAAGTATGTTTCTCAAAAGAAAATAGACAATTTTAACATAGTAGCAATTAAGAAAGGTGAAAAAGAAAACAAGACAGAGTCAAAAAAAGCAAAAGACTGGGGTAAATCTAAGATGTAACCTTAAAAATAAACATAGATGAGGCTACTGGCACTGTTGTTGACTACGTCAAACTAATCAAAAGCATACCTCATTTTGAAGAAAATTTTACAGTCCAGAAAAATCTCAGCTTGACCTTTAAATAACTGTGTTTGTTCAAGACCAGAAACCCTTGGATCTTCTGCAGGCATGAGGTGGCTAACAAAATGTTTATTTTCCAAGAGAGGATAAGTTTTCTACAACCTCAATCAATTAAGGCTAAATTCAAACAAACAAGCAAAAACGAAAGGAGAGAATTAACAAGAAAATAGAACCAAGAACAACTGACTGAGGATTCTTTCCCAAGGCACAGAATTATGACTTAGTCAAGAAGTAGTTGCCATTTTTTGCTAGAATTAATAACAATAACTGGCCAGGTTGATTTCCTAATTAGTCAAGAAGTATGCCATTGCTTTGTCTTCTGTGTTATTGCCATTTAGTTTTTCTTCTTCTTTTTCTCTAAATGACAATATTTGTTGAAACTGTTGAGTAATGTGACTATGTGTGATAACTTTTCATAAATGAGTGTGTACATCTGTGGATTAGGCACACTACATCAAGAGTTTATAGAATGAATTTGTTGTAGCAATTATTAACTATTATGTTGTTACTGTTAGGTTTCATTGAGTCAACCATGATTCCTTGTGACTCTATGAACAATAGATCTGAATCCATTGTTAAGTCACTGCAGCAATCTAACCTGTTGAGGTTCTTCCTCTCTTTTTTGATTCTCCACCTTTCCCATTATGTTGTTGCTTTCCAAAAACTGGCCCCTCTTGACAACGCATTGACGACTTTCCTTCATAGGGTCGCTATGAGTCGCCTGCTGAACAACAATAACATCAACATAGAAAGAGAGATCAGCTGGCCCAGTGGGCAGAAAGCGATGCTACCAAGCCAAAGGTGGGTGACATTTAATCCGTGGCCCCCTGGGCCTGTCTTTCATTGTTTTTGTTCAGACATTCCTCTAGGTCGTACAAGTTGTGTACAACTTGCCGTACAGCAGTAACTTGTGGTTGCTGTAAGACTAAACACTGTGACACCGATGTGTCAAATGTGTTAATGGTTGACTACCCAATGAGGACAGAAAGTGGGGTGGAGCTCCCTGATTAAAATAAGCTTGGAAGGAGGAGTGGCATCCACTTCCATAATAGCTTGCCTCCGGAAACCCCATGGACCTGGAGAGAGGATGAAAGACATCCAAGCATTGAGGACTCTCCTTCATAGTGTTGCTATGAGTCGCCTGCGACTGGATGGTACTTAACAACAACAACATGTGAGATGAAGTGTTATCATCCTTTTCTCTAAGAAGGACTTGGTTTCAGTTCCTTCAAGACAATATTGAAAACCTGTATTTTGATCTCAAAGTTAGAAGCAAATAGGAATCCAGTGACATTTCCTTGTAAAGAATGTAAGGTTTTTTTGTTTGTTTGCTTTATGGTGAACAAACAAATATTTAATGACAAATTAAAAAAAAAACCCAAACCATTACTTTGTTCACCAATTAACCCTCTCATAATGTGGGAAATTTAAGATAATGGGTTATATCAATAGATCTCTTAAAGTGTAATACAGAGCTCTGGCATTGCTCAGTGTAACCTTAAAAGTGGGAGCCCCACTGGACTGGCCCAGAGCACCATCATCCCTGGGGAGCGGAGAGATAATGAGCACACAAAAGTGACTGGAGGCATGAACCATCATCTCAGGGTTTAGTTGGGAAGAGTGAGGTTCTGGTAGGACAAGGCAAAGGGATGGAGGAGGGAGCTCGAAAGTGGGGTACAGGGACAGGGTCACAACACGCTTGCCAAAGAGGAGGACCAAAACTGAAACTGTCAATTCTGTAGTGAGAAAGGGTCTTTCATCTGCACTTTTGGTTAAAATGTTTGTCTGTCAGATATTGTACTACAGTTGAGTTTTCAAATTAAGATAGACTAGGAGGAAGAATAGGCCATTTACTTCTGAAATAACAGGTCTTGGGAAACCCTATGAACAATAGAGCTTCCTTAGACTAGTAGGTATGGCACCAGAGGCTAAGCTCTCTAACTGGGAAACACAAATGATGAGGAACAACTGCAAATAGGTCCTTGCGACTGGAACATTGAATGTGAGAAGTATAAATGCAGGAATAATGGACACTGTTAAAGAAGAAATGAAACACATAAATATTGGCATACCAGTCATTGGAACACATAAATATCGACATACTCGTCATTGGTGAGCTGAGATGCATTTGGCCTGGGACATTTGGAATTTCACATCATATGATCCAATATTTAGGTAATGAAAAAGTGAGAAAAAAATGCGATTGCATTCATAGTCAATAGATCCACGCTGAAATACAAAGTTGTGAATGACAGGATAATATCCTGTCAAAGATACAAAAAAGATCTGTCAATATCACTATAATTCAAAGATATGCACCAACCACTAGAGATAAAGAGAAAAAAAAGAGAAGATTCCTATCAACTTTTGCAGGCTCAAACTGATCAAACATACAACCAAGATTCATTAAAAATAATTGGTGATTGAAGTGCAAAAGTTGAGAAAAAGAAAGAATCAGTTGTCAGACTTGGTTATAAAAATGAGGCTTGAGGTAGAATGATAAAATTTTCTATGATTAATGATCTACTTATTGCAAATACCTTTTATAAAAAACATAAATGACATCTATACACATGGACCTCACTTGAAGGACTAGATAGGAATCAGATTGATTACATCTATGGAAATAATCATTGGAGAAGTTCAATATTAGCAGTGACAATTAGGTCAGATGATGACTATGGAACTAACCATCAACTACCCATGTGCAAGTTCAAACTGAAGCTAAAAGACAAAAAACAAATCCCAATAACCAAAAGTTTACTTTGAGACTATCGACCTGAACTTAACACTCTCTCCAGAACAAGTTTGAGACATGAATGAAGACCAGATGAGCTCTGGGAGGATATAAAGAATATCATTCATCAAGAATGCAAAAGGTTATTACAAAGATGGTGGAGAAAGAAAAGACAGCTATGGATATCAGAAGATACTCTGAATGTTACACTAGAAATCCAGGAAGCAAAAGCAAAGGGCAGAAATCAGGAAGTTAAGGAGCTGAAGAGAAGATTTAAAAAGACAGCTTGGAAAAACAAAGTAAGTATTATAATAAAACATGCAAAGAACTGGAGTCAGAAAATTAAAAGGAATGAATTTGTTCATCATTTCTCAAGCTGAAGGAATTAAAAAAAAAATTGAGACCTTGGTTTTATATGCTTAAAGATGTTATGGGCAAAGTATTGAATGCTCCAGAAAGTATCAAAAGAAGATAGTTTACAGTCACTATACGAAAGAACTGACTAACAGAAGAATTTTATTTTTAACATGGTTCTGCAAACGAGGGCAAATGTGTTTCTAAGCATGGCAGGCAATTTAAAAAGTGTGCAGCAAAGTGTTAAACAACTTATGCTAAAGGGCAATGGTGATGGAGGAGGAAATTCAATCTGCTCTGAAGAACTGGCAAAAAATCGGGCCCCAGGACTTGATGGAATACCAATTGACATATTTAAATACACAAATCCAGCTCTGGATATACTCACCAGGTTGTGTCAAGAAATCAGTAGGACAACTATGTGGCCATTTGACTGAAAACAGTCTATATTTATTCTATTTAAAAGGTGATCAAACAGAGCATGGAAATCATTGAATAATATCGCTAATATCACATACAAGCAAAATTCTGCTGAAGAGAAAAAAAAATGACTAGAACAGTTCGTTGTCAGAAAACTGCCAGAAATACAAGATGAGTTTAAAAAAGACCATGCAATAGAGACATCTTCACTAATATCAGATGGATTTTGGCTGAAATCAAGAGTACCAGAAGAATGTCAATCTGTGTTTTATTGACTTTGCAAAGCCATTTGTATGGAACACAGCAAAATATGACTAACAGTGAGAATAATGGTAATCCCAGAACACCTGGTTGCACTCATCTGAAACCTTTAAGAAAGTAGTCATCCAAAGAGATCAAGGAAACACCACATGATTCAAAATAAGGAAAGGAGAGTGTCAGGGATTCAGCTTTTACATCTGCATCTTTTCAAGCTATATGCAGAACAGATCCTTCAGGAGGCTGGACTTCATGAGGAAGAATGTGACAACAGGATTGGAAGAAGCTGCACATCAATAACCTGTATTATGCAGATGACACAAACCTGCTTGCCAAAAACTGAGAAGAACTTGTGTTTGCGGCAGAAGGTCAATGACTGCAGTTTTCAGTGTAGATTGAAGCTCAATATCAAGGAAAAAATTCCCACCAACAAGCAAATTGGCAGCGTCACAATATTGATGGAGAAGAGATTAAGGTTGTTAAAAATTTCATCTTGCTCAGGACCACAATAAACACCCTTGGCATCAGTAGTCAGGTAATCAAAACATGATATGCATTGGGAAATTCCTTATCAAAGACCTCTCCAGAGTGCTAAAGAATAATGATAACAATCTAGAGACTAAATTGAGCCTGATACAAACTACAGTATTTTAAGTTTCTTGTTATGAATCAGAGAGCTGGATAACAACTAAAGATGACAGAAGAAGAATTGATGCTTTTGAATTGTGGTGCTGGAGAAGTGTATTGAACATACCTTAGACTGCCAAAAGAACAGAGTTTTGTCCTAGAGAAGGGTAAAGCAGGTTGCTTCTTTGAGGCAAGGTTTTGAAACCCCATCTCACATTCTTTGGGCATGTTGCCAGAAGGGACCAGCCCTTGGAGAAAAACATTATGCTTGGAAGAGTGGAGGGTCAGAAAAGAAGAGAAAAACCCCTGGTAAGACAGATTGACACAATGATGTGATAAGGGGGGTAAATGTATCAGAAGACAGATTGGACGAGGGTAGAGAAAGGTTCAGAGTTATTTGTCATGGCATCACTTTGAGTTGTAGAAAACTCAATGACACAAAACAGCAATAACAACAATTTAAAGTCAGCAATTCAAATCCACTATCTGCTCCTTGAAAGAAAAATGGACAACTGCCTCTTCCTACAAAGATTTAAAGCCTTGGCATCCTGGGGAAGGTTTTTGAATGAGTTATAACTGACTGGAAGGCAATGAGTTTGGGCATTTTAAAATTTGTTTTGTTTTGCCCTTGAATGAGGAACCCTGGTATGTGGAAGTTAAAATATCCAGCTAACTGGAATGTTTGTAATTCAAATCAACCATTCTTTCTGTGAAAGAAAGATGTGACAGCTTACTTCCATAAAGCTTTGTAGAGCTCTGATGAATTTGTGCTTCATATATCTGGTTATTAACTGAATGATCAGGAGTTTGAACTAAACCCTGCTTTTGGGGGGAGATAAAGCAATCCCCCCATATAAAAATTTGTAGGCTCAGAAATTCTTGGAAAGTTGTTATGAGAGAGACTCAATTTAGAGATGTTTTTGTTTGTTTGTATGTTTTGTTCTGAAACCCTTTGGGGTCAGTTTTACCCTGTGTAACAAGATTAGTAGAAATGAACTTTACAACCAACCCTAAAGTTTGTGATTTGAATCTATTAGCTGTTCTTTCGGAACAAAAGATGGACAATCTCCTTTAATGTATGATACATCCAGTGTCTGAAAATATGCTAAAGGATCAACTATCAGTCAGTTCCAACTAAATGGCACAAAATAGCAGTAATAACATGGTTACTTTGAGTCAGAATCAACTCATTGAAATGGGTTTACCAGAGTTACACTTGAGTAAGACCAAGTGATCATTTCTGTCAAATAAATTATGAACAGAAAATCATCAATACCTGATTAGAGGAAAACTATTTAATTGCTACATGAAGGTAGAGTTACCAACTAAATTTGATGTATTTCCATCATTTCCATGATTTTAGTGCTTCAGTCAAGTGTGTTCTTGTTTTTGTGCTGTTTGGTGCTATTAAGTCAAGCATGGCTCCTATCGACCCTGTGAACAACTGACCTGAATCCAATCTTCTCCTGTGTCATCCTCATAGACGGTATCAATGTACCATCCCTGATACACTGAAGTTCATTGCTGCAGTCACCATATAAATCACATTGATGAAGGTCTTCTTCTCTTTCACTGACCCTTTGTTATTCCAAGCATAACATCTTTTTCCAAAGAATAACCTTTCCTAGAAGGGTGTCCAAAGAATGAGAGATAAAGCTTTGTAACCTTTGCCTTTAAAGAGTAACCTGGCTTCACTCTTTCCAAGGCTTAATGTCCATTCTTTGGGCAGTACATAGGATGTTAAGTACTCTTCTTCCACACCACAACACAAAGACATCAATTCTTCTGTTTTCTTTTTTAATTACATATCTCTCAGATGCATAGCAAGTAATAGAAGAGACTATAGCTTGAATCAGGCTGGCTTTAATCTTCATAACTGATACCACTGTTCTTTAGTATTTTTGGAGAGGTCACTGACAGCTGACTTGCCTGAAGTAATATATCTCTTTTTCTCCTGACTACAACTAAGGTTTAAAATTAAGAAGGGAATATAACAGGGCTATATTCTCTCTATATACTTATTTAATCTGTATGCTGAGCAAATTAATGGAGAAGCTGGACTCTATGAAGAGGAATGTGGCATCAGAATTGGAAGGAGACTAATCAATAACTTGAGTTATACAGATGATACAACCTTGCCTGCGCAAAGTGAGGAGGACTTGAAGCACTTGTTGCAGGAGATCAAGGAATGCATCCTCTATTATAGATTGTATATCAATGTCAAGAAAACAAAAAATCTTACCTCTGGACTAATGGGCAACATCATGATGGATGCAGAAGATATTGAAAATGTCAAACTGCTTCTTCTAACTTGGATTCATATTTAACACCCTTGGTACCAGCAATCATGAAATAAGGAAACGTACTGCACTGGGGAAATCTACAGTTAGGGACCCTTTCAAATTATTGAGAAGTAACAATGTCGGTTTGAAGACTAAAGTATGCCTGATTCAGGCTATTGTCTTTGCACTCACTTGCTATACATCTGAGAGCCTGACAATGAAAAAGGATGACAGACGACGAATTTGTGTCTTTGAGTTGGGGCGTTAGAGAAGAGCACTGCACGCCTCATGGACTGGAAAAAAAACCCACACAAAAAGCTATAAATGTGTCTTGGAGAGTCAGCCAGACTGACTTGTAAGAAAGAATGATGAGTTTTCATCTCACATACTTTGAGCATGTTGCTAGAAGGAGCTAGTCCTTGGAGAGGGACATGATGCTGGGAAGTGTGGAGGGTAGGAGAAGGCGAAGACCCTTGACCTGGTGGATTGACATGATGACTGCCACAATGGGATCTACTGTATCTGGCAGTATAAAGATGACAAAGGATAAAACAGGGTTCATATCTGTTGTGTCATAGGGTCACTATGAGTGGTATTGACTCAAAGGCCCTTACTAAAATAACAATTACTACTAACGGTGTTGGTTATAGATTCAAGCAAGACAAAATCATTAACAATTTCAAACCTTTCTCCGTCTATCATGATGTTGCCCATTGGCATTGTAGCAAGGACCTTTGTCTTTGTGTGTGTGTGTGTGGGGAGGAGTTAAAAGGTTATAATTCAGATTTATAATAAAATACAGTCAATACAGCTGTCAAAATGTGCATGTATCACTTCACCCTATTGTCACTAAATGTTCCCAAATTCTCAGTCCTGCCGATATTACCCCTGTAATTGAACAACAGGGTCCTCAGTCTTGCCAATATTTGTTTCCTTCATCCCAAAGTCACATCTCACATCAAATTCTTCAGCTCAGCCATCCCTGTGCTGCCATACCAAATGAGCTAGGAGACATTCTTCTTCTCTGGCTAGGCAAAAAATTTTTTTCTGGTGTGATAATAATTTATCTCTGCAGCTAGAGCTGTTAAATGTATTGGCAAGATTATCCAATTCTCTTGTAGATTACTGAGAGTGGCCAACCACCAATCTCTTCGTGGATAGGCCAGCATGCCTCACTCACACAATCCTGTCCTTCCACATGCAAACTTTACGATACTTTTAAGTCAAATCAAATCTTAACCCTATGACATCTTAAAAGTAGCAATTATATTGATATTCAGTTGCTAAAAAAAACAACCAAACAACTTGTCCTTGAACAAATTTTATTCCAAAGACTTTTAAAGGAAAGAGTTCAGTGATGGCACTCAACCTTGATGCTCATGTTTAAAAGCTTAACAGAATGGAAAGGAATAATTGTTGGAGAGGATGGAAGAGGTAGAAACTCTCATCCACTCTTGGTGGGATTGTAAAATCCCAACAATTCTGGAAGGCAGTTTGGTATTGTCTCAAAACGTTGATCACAGAAACTCTGTATAACTCATCTATTTTACTACTAGGAATATCCCCCAAGGAAATTAAAACTGGGACACAAATAGATATTTGCACATCAATGTTCATAGCAGTGTTGTTCATGATCTCATGAACATGGAAACAGCCCAAATGTCCAACGACAACTGAATTTATTGAAAAATTGTGGTGCATTCACACAATAGTATCCTATGCGCCACTCAAGAACAAATATTTTTAAAAATGCTACATAACTTGGAAAGGCTGGAAAGCATTATGCTGAGTGAACTAACACAGTCTCATAAGGACAAATACTGCTTAAAACTGTTACTGTAAAAACAGGATAACTAGTGAACCATGTACAGGAACTCAAAGGGGACAGGAGAGTGAAGGAGAGATGATATGTAAGGGTGAAACAACAGGGATGCACAGTATTGTGGATGGAGGGAGAGGGAGAAGTAAATGAGAAGAAACCAGAGGAAAAGACCGGGTAAGGAAGGGCAAGGTCTAATGGTAATTAATTTTATAAAATATAATGCATGAAATTATTGTATTAAATATGATGTGAATGAAGAACAGTGTGAAACACAATGAATATAAACTTTGTAGGCAAACCAATTAAAATATGTATAATTGAATATATATTAATGATTGTATGAAACATAAAGCAAAGGAAAGATGGAATAAAGCACAATGTATATGAATGAAGCATAATGGTAAGAAATTAATACATATAAAAACCAACAAAAATATTTTTTTAAAAAGTAATCAGTGATTTTAAATCTCGAGTTGTCATAATCATGGATGCTTTAGGCAGAATATTAAATGATCCAGGAATATTAAAAGAAGATGGAAGGAATATACTGAGTCACTTGTATCAAAAGAAACTGGCAGACACAGAAGAATTTAATGAAATCACATATGAGCAAGAGCCTATGGTGATGAAAGAAGAAGTTCAAGCTGCTTTGAAGGAAATAGCAAAAAAGAAGGCCCCAGGAATAGATGGTATACCAATTGACTGACATCTTTCAGCTAACAGATGCTGCCCTGGATGCGCTCACCAACTTGTGCCAAGAAATCTGGAGAACAACCACTTGGCCAACTGACTGGAAGAGATCTATATTTGTTCCCATTACAAAGAAGGGTGACCCAAGAGAGTGTGGAAACTATAGAACGATACATATCATTGATTTCACATTCAAGAAAGATTCTACTGAGGATTATCCCAAAACGCCTGGAACAGTACATCAGCAGAGAACTGCCAGAAGTCCAGGCTCGGTTTAGAAGGGGTCGTGGTACTAGGGATATTGTAGCTGATGTTAGATGGATCTTAGGGAATATCAGAAGAATATCTATCTATGCTTCATTGACTATGCAAAGACATTTGACTGTGTGGATCATAACAAACTGTGGCTGACTCTGAGAAAAACGGGAATCCCAGAACACTTGATCATTCTAATGCGAAACCTATACTTGGACCAAGAGGGAGTCATCAGAACAAAGCAAGGAAACACTGAATGGTTCAAAATTGGGAAAGGCGTACACCAGGGATGTGTCCTATCTCCATAGCTTTTCAACCTGTATGCAGAACTGATTATCCGGGAGGCTGGGCTCTATGAAGAGAAGTGGCGTCAGGATTGGTGGAAGATCTATTAACAATCTGCGCTATGCAGATGACACAACCCTGCTTGCTTGCTGAAACTGAGGAGGACCTGAAAAGCTTGCTCCAGCGGGTCAAGGATTACAGCCTTCAGTATGGATTGAACTCAATGTCAAGAAGACAAAGATTCTCACAGCTGGACCAATTGGTAACATCAGGATGGATGGTGAAGAGATTGAGATTGTTCACATCTTTAGTTTGCTTGGCTCCACAATCAACACTCTTGGCACAAGTAGCTAGTAAATCAAAAAACGTACTGCGATCAAAAGTCTGCTGTTAGGGACCTCTCCATGGTACTGAAGAGTAATGGTGTCACTCTGGAGACCAATGTGTGTCTGATACAGACTATGGTCTTTGCAATCCAATCACTTGTTATGCATCAGAGAGTTGGACAATGACTAGGGAGGATAGAAGGAGCATTGATGACTTTGAGCTGTGTTGCTGGAGAAGAGTATTGAATGTACCCTGGACTGCCAAGAAAACAAACAGATTCATCCTAGAGAGGGTTAGACCAGGCTGCTCCTTGGAGGCAAAGATTCTGAGGCTTCA
>NW_006400043.1:1286923-1288476 GCF_000299155.1 Elephantulus edwardii | reverse complement strand
CAAAATCCATCAATATGTTGTCTACAAGAGACACACCTGAAAAATGAAGATAAAGGCAGGCTAAAAGTAAAAGGGTGGGGAAAAATATACCAAGCAAATGGCAACCAGAAAAAAGCAGGAGTAGCCATATTAATCTCTGATAAAACAAAAATCTGCTTTTGATACACTGAAATAGAATTTATAAAACAGATAAATCAGCTAAAATGAGAGAAAGGAAACCAAGCATATTTCAATTGAAAATATGTAACAATTTTCAGATAAAATATACATATTCATTCAAAGGAAAATAAACTTGCTACACTTAACATTACTTTTCAGATTTTAGAGAATACAACATCAAAATTCCATATATTTTTTTAATTTATCTCGACCTAGTATATTTGAGGTGTGTTTATTTCTTCCCTCAGTCTCTTGTGTGATAAATGAATCCATATAAGAGATAATTTAACCAAATAGAGGAACTTAATTTTATCTCCCAGAAAGAAAGGCAGTGTTATGCTTCATATGTAATCATACCTGAATTTCCAACTGAAATTTAGTTTGAGATTTTTATTTGAGAGGGATAATTGAAATGTCTGTTTGTGTTGTATACACAACACGTACGTTTTGAAATAAAACATCTCATTACTTTTGGTTTGAGAGTTTAAATGTAGGACAAGTATTGAATTAATCAAGCACATCCGTATTTTGCAATGGTTGGTAATATCTATTAAAGACTACCTCTCTCTCATCTTGGTTAAAGCAGTATCTTTTGTGGTATTTCTATTCGTCAGACTTAAATAGAAGTCTAAAAAAATATTCCTTAATTCCTTGTACTGAGAAATGTCCCTTAATTTATAAATTTGTAAATTTATAAATCCTGATTATGTATTTACATGATTCATTAAAAGCAAAAATGTTAATGAGATTAACAATGAAAGGTATTCTAAAAAGCGTATTGGAGGGGGTATGCAGTAATCCTCTGTAATGCCATTTAAGTTTTCACATTTTCAGTCATGCTCAGTTATTTGTGGTCAGAAAACATTAAAAAGAAATTATGCTATCCATAATTTTTAAATTGTTTCTTTCTAAATAGCCTCACTTCATCACATTTGGGACTTGAATCATCCTTTGTTTGAGTTAACTGTGGTTTATGCATTATATATATGTTAATAACCTTGATAATCAGACTAATAGCACCATTGCCAAAGTGTCTGTGCTTCAAGTAACCCTCATTTAAATTAATAACTATTCTATAGTTTTGAGGCCTTGAGCATTAATGAAGACCAGATAAGCTGTCGGAAGATAAAATGAATACTGTTCATGAAATCCAAAAAGTATTACAAAGACGGAAGAAGAAGAATAGACCAAAATGGATATCAAAAGAGACTCTGAATATTGCACTAGAGTGCAGAGAAGCCAAAGCAAAGAGAAGAAATCAAGAAGTTGAGCTAAATAGAAGATTTCAAAGAACTGCTTCAGAAGACAAGGAAACACATTACAATGAAATGTGAAGGAGCTGGAGTCAGAAAATCCAAAGAGCTGAACTCATTGAGCATTTCTTAACGTGAAAG
>NW_006400043.1:1269160-1286468 GCF_000299155.1 Elephantulus edwardii | reverse complement strand
AACAACCAGAAATAAAAGCTTAGAAGCTTGGGTTTTAGAAGAGGTCATGGCACTAGGAACTTTATTGCAAATGTCAGATGGATGTTGGTAGAAAGCAGAGATTACCAGAAGAATGTCTTTCTGTGTTTCATTGACTATGCAAAGCCATTTGACTATGAATCACAACAAATTGTGGCTGTGAGGAAAATGGGAATCCCAGAACACTTGTTCATATTTATGTGAAATCTATATTTGGACTAAGAAGCAGTCCTCAGAACAGAGCAAAGAAACACTGCATGGTTCAAAATCAGGAAAGGAGTACATCAGGGATGCATCCTATATCCATACCTTTTCAATTTGTATACAGAACGGATCATTCAGAAAGCAGGGCTTTATGAGGAGACATGTGGGATCAAGATTGGAGGAAGAATCATCAACAACCTATGATATGCAGGTGACATGACCTTCTTTGTTGAAACTGAAGAAGACCTGAAGTGCTTGCTGCAAAAAATCAAAGACTGTACTGTTCAATATGGATTGAAGCTCAACATCAAGAAGACAAAGATTCTCACCACTGGACCAATTGGCAGCATCATGATAGAGATAGAGAAGAGATGGAGGTTGTTAGCAATAACAGCTTGCTCAGATCCACAGTCAACACTTTTAACAGCAACAGTCAGGAAATCAAAAGACAAATTGCATTGGGAAAATCTGCTGTTGGATTTCTCCAGAGTGCTGAAGAACAACGAGGTCAGTCTAGAGACAAAGGTGCACCTAATCTAGTAATCTCAATTACTTGTTATGCTTCAGAAAGCTAGACAATGAATAAGGATAACAGAAAAAGAACTGATGCCTTCAAATTGTTGTGCCGGAGGAGAGTCTTGAACATACCTTGGACCATCAGTAAAACAAATAGGTCTTTCTTGGAGAGGGTGAAACCAAGTCTCTCCTCTGAGGCTAGGATTTTGAAGTTCAGCCTCACTTACTTTGGGCATGTGGCCAGGAGAGACCACTCCTTGGACACCATGCTCAAAAGGGTGGATAGACAGTACAGGAGAGAAATACCCCAGATGAGATGAATTGATACTGTAACTGGGGCAATGGGGTTTGGTGTGTTGGAATTTGTGAGATGGGCTCAGGACAGGGAAGGATTCAGAGCTGCTGTACATAGGTTCACTATACATCACAGGAGACTCAACAGCACATAATAACAGTAACTTACTATATTGGTTGTTTTGTTGTTTTGTTTTTGTTCTTTGGGTTCTTTGGTTTGTTTGTTTTTTGTTTTGTTTTTTTTTTGTTGTGTTTTTTTTTTTAGTTAAGCCTCTTCTTTAGAGTCAACCAGACCTGAGGAGAGCCTTTGTTTGTAAAGTTGGTTGTTACTATATTTTGGAGGCACATTCTTCCAAGTGGTATAGCATTCTTCTGCCAATATGCTGTAGTGAGCTAATTTGGGGTTGCTGTGATGCTGAACCTTGTGCCATGGAGGTGTTAAATGCTTTAATGTTTACACAGTGTTTGGTGGAGCTCCCAGTTTAAGACAGGTTCAGAAACAGGAGTAGCATCCACTTTCTAAACAATATGCCTCTGGAAACTCTATAAACTTTGATAAATGTAGATAGTTATAGAAAGACGTCAGGTCTTTTGTTCATAGGGTTGCTATGAGTCGTGCTCAACGTGAAGGCAATCAACAAGAGTGTTTTACTACTAGTTGTTGTTGCTGATTTCTTATTGTGTACCACCTTTACAAATGAAATTCTGGACACACATTTTAGAAAAAAATTATTGTATATAAAGAGTTCTGTGACTGTTTTAATGGAATTAATTTGGTTTTGGTTTTGTTTTGAATACTATACAAGCTTTCAGTTTTCCAATCAGGATCTTGGAAGGTAGTCCTGATAAGGTAAGCTCTAGAGTACTCTAAAAATATATTGTTGTTGTTGTTATTGTTATGTGCCGTCGAGTCATTTGCGACTCATAGCGACCCTATGTACAACAGCCCTAAACAATGCTCTATCCCATGCCAATCTCATTGCCTCTGACACACCCATCCCGATTACCCCAGTCACTGAATCACTCCACCTCATAGAGGGTCTTCCCTCCTGTGCTGTCCCTCTCGTCTACCCAGCATGAGTCCCTCTAAAAAGACCTGTATCTCCTTACAACATGTCCAAAGTATGTCAGGTGAAGCCCCAGAATCCTTGCCTCCAAGGAGCAGCCTGGTTTAACCCTCTCTAGGATGAATCTGTTTTCTTGGCAGTCCATGGTACATTCAATACTCTTCTCCAGCACCACAGCTCAAAGGCATCAACTCTCCTTCTATCCTCCCTAGTCATTGTCCAACTCTCTGATGCATAACAAGTGATTGCAAAAAACATGGCCTGTATCAGGCGCACCTTAGTCTCCAGAGAGACACTGTTGCTCTTGAGTACTTTAGAGAGGTCCCTAACCGCAGACTTTCCCATTGCAATACGTTTTTTGATTTCCTGGCTACTGGTGCCAAGAGTGTTGACCGTGGAGCCAAGCAAACTGAAGCTGTGAACACTCTCAATCTCTTCGCTATCCATCCTGATGCTACTGATTGGTCCCGTGGTGAGAATTTTTGTCTTCTTGACACTGAGCCTCAGTCCATACTGAAGGCTGCAGTCCTTGACCCTCTGTAGTAAGTATGTACTATGTACATGTACAACACAAAAATATATTACAAGGGGAGCTCTGGTGGCCTAGTGGTAAGGAGCTGCAACTACAATCCCAGAGGTGCCTGGTTCAAACCCACCACATGCTCTGCCAGGGAAGGAGGGACAATCGCCTCCTGTACCAGTCAGATCTGATTTGACGGTACACTCACACAAAAATAATAAAAATAAAAAAATTTAAAAAATATATTACAGAGAAAATATTTAAGGCACGCATGTTGAAAAAGGTCAATCAGGTGTACTTTTTGCATTTTTTTGAATGGAATAGGACTTTTACGAATCCTATGAACACAGATGTGAACCTTACCTTATCTCACATTGTACTCACAAACTGCATAAACCCAAGGTTGCAGTCACCATGTCAATACATCTTATTTGAGATATTTTAACTCTCTCTGGCCCTCTGATTTCCCAGAATCATGACTTCTCTCACTGTCTGTTCTCTCCTGGCAACATGCTCAAAGTTTATGAGAAGTTTTACCACCCCTGCCTCTAAAGAGAATGCAGGCTGCACTTTTCCCAGATGTACTTTGTTGTTATTAAGCTGTCAATTCAAGAATGACTCATAGAGACCATATAAGCAACAGATCTGAACCTATCCTATTCTCCACCGTCTCATTATCTCTCACGTACTTTAGTCCATTTCTGTAGTCACTGTGTGAGTCCATCTCATTGAAAGTCTCTAGCTTCTTGACCTTTTAATCTTTCCTAGTATGATGTTCCTTTATTAGGAATAGCTCCTTTTAGTAATGTGTCCAAGGTATGTGAGAAGAAGCTTCATGGTCTTTGCTTCTCAGAATGACTCTGGTTACATTTTTTCAAAGACATATTTACTTATTCTTTTGCCAGTCCATGAGATATTGAGAACTCTTCTCCAACCCTCCAACTCAAAGGCATCGATTCTTCTTCTGTCATCCTTATTCATCATTCACCTCACAGATACACAGCAAATGACTGAAAAGACAATGACTTCAAGCTTGTTTCAAACAGATACACCTTAGTCTTCAAACTGATACCTTGTACCCAGAGGCAAGCTGTCACCATTGTTCCTCATTGCTCCTCCTTTGAAGAAGTCCCTGACAGAAGATTACAAATTCAATGCATCTTTGGATTTCATGACTGCTAGTGCCAAGAGAATTGATTAACTTCTGGTGCCAGAGGTATCGCTAGAGGCACTGTTGTTGTGTACCATCTAATTGAAACTGAATGATAGCCGACCCTCCATTGGGTTTTCAGAGGTGGTACGCCACTCCTCTTTCTTCAGCAGATCAGCTGGTGAATTCAAACTGCAGTCCTTTTGGTTGGTAGAAAAAACTCCTTAACACCATGGGTTATGGATAAATCATGCTTGGAAAGAATAGTTTAATTCTAGATTTAGCACATGCCAGAAATCTGCCCCTAATAGCATTTTTGGTCTTGAGGATGGAGAATTCATGTAAAGTGAATAAAATTCATGTCAATATTCAATAAATATACACAAAAAACCTGATAACAAGCTACAAATTATTTAAAGAATTTGAAAAACTAGTTCAGTTGTACTTTTTAAACAAATAATCGGTACCTCGCTTTAAAGGGACAGGTAATTAGCTATAACGGCACAATTTGAGCTTCAACAAACCATTAACTACTTGTAGAGTACTTACTTCCCTCCCCATCTATCTATAAATCCCCTTATTAAGCCATGTCTATAATGAATCAAGGAACTAATTATTAGCAGCTGTGATGCAGCTGCAAAGCTTCTGGTGTTATGGGAACAGAAAGAATAAGGACTTCTCAAGGATTCAGAAACAACTTTTTATCAGTTCTGACACTAGACAAGAGAGGCACAATGGGACAATCTGCTAGGGATTACTTCAGGTAACAGTTGTGGTTGTGTTATTTGGATTTTTTTCTTTTTTTAGTTTTCAATATATGATTCGCTAGACATTATGACTTCTTAGATAATTTAGACAACTCTTGTTAATTCAGAATAATTCAGCTCTACCCAGACAGGAAATAAGAACAAGAGAAATGAAGTTAATTTCCCACTCTCCATTGTCACGGCAGACTCCAAGATGGCATTTTCTAAATTTTTGAGCAAGGGTCTTGTAATATAACTGTGTTTGATAGGTTTTATTGTATTTTTTCCTATCTAATATTTATTGATTCAATATTTTTAATACAGTATGTAATAACTGTGTAAAGTATTATGATGTATCACTGAGTTCTTTGCTTTTTCATATTGTTTAAGGAAATATACAGATAACTACAATAAAAATGGAACTATTGTTTTTAAAAATTATCAAAATATACAAATGTTCAAAGAAGTTTGTTAGACACATATTGTGTGTGTGTGTGTGTGTGTGTATGTGTGTGTGTGTATTTATTTGTTTCTGTAGATGTTTAAAACAATTCATGGCTAATTTGAGTTGCCAAAGCTATAAGTCACGTGAGTGAAAAAAAAATGCCCATCTCTGTCTCTGGAGGCACTGGTGGTTTATAACTCCCAAAGAGGCAAAGCTATAGGCTGAGCAAAACAAGTTAATATGGACTACTCCTACAGATGTCACATAAGTATGTAATTGTTACATACTGTAGAATTTGAACCATTTCTTAACTGATACTAAGTGAGTTTTCAGAGACACTAAAATATATAAGAAGAGATCATCACCTGTCTTTCTCCCATAGTGCAGCTGGTGAATTCTAACTGTGTGCCTTTGGGCTGACAGTGTAACTCCTTACCACTAAGCTGTCAGAGCTCACTCAGGTAAGCACATAAACCTGTAAATAAATATTACTATCATATTTTTATAGTAATAGTTTTACTCAACCAAGGGCGATACTTCTTTCAAAGTTATAAACTTCTGAAGCCTCCAGAAAGAAAGAAAGATGGGAATATTTTTTCTCATGTGATTTAAAGCCTTGGAAACTCAACAAAAAAAGTTAGCTATGGTACTCTTAGTACCAGCAGCCAAGAAGTCAAAAGACTGTGAAAATTTGCTGTCAGGGACCTCTTCAGAATGCTAAATAACAATGATGTCAGTCTGGAGACTAAGGTGTGCCTGATCCAAGTCATAGTCTTCACAATTACTCACTATGCATCAGAAAGCTGGACAATGACTAGAGATGACAGAAGGAGAATTGATGTCTTCAAGCTGCAGTGCTGGAGAAGAATATTGAATATACCATGGACTGTAAGGAGAACAAATAGGTTTGTCCTGGAGAGGATGAAACCAGGTTGCTCCTTGGAGGCAAGGATTCTGAAGCTTCATCTGACATACTTTGGGCATATTGCAAGGAGGGACCAATCCTAGGAGAGGGACATCTTGCTTGAGAGAGTAGATGGAGGGTGCAAGAGAGGAAGACCTTCAATGAGATGGATTGATTTAATGACTAAGGTAATGGGGGTAGGTGTATCATAGACAATAAGGTTGGCACACTATAGAGTAGGGTTCAGAGTTATTATACATGGTGTCACTATGAGTATCAAGCTACTCAACAGCACATAAGAACAGCAACAAACAGCAACATCATGGTTTTTAATATTCTTTATTCATGTATTTTGTATGCTGTTGCTCCTTTTGACCATCAGGTTGGAATCAACTTGTAGTTGACCCTCCAGCAGGTTTTCAGAGGCAGTAAATTTCAAGGAAGGAGATTGTCCATATTTCTTCTGCCCAACAGCTGGTGGATTCAAACTGTGTGCCTTAGGTTGGCAGCACAAATTCTTACCACTAAGCCACCAGAGCTCCCCGTTTTGTATATATTCATTCACACTATTAATTTCGAAAATGTTCCTATATGCTCTTAGGGCAGGATGTGGTGATGATAATTTTTCAATTATTATTATTATTATTACCTAATAAACCCTGAATGATTCTGTTATCAGCTGCTAATAGAAGCATTTTACAGAAGAATAAAATCTGTTTATTTGCTTCCATGAAGATTTCAGTGTTAGGATCCTTATATTTCTACTCTGTGCTGCAGTGTTGATATGGGGAATAATCAACTTGCTGGCATGTAACATTATACCAGATCCCATTTTTACTAAAATTATTTTGCTCTGAAATCTCAATGCATTTCAATTCAATGATAGCATCTCGATGATAATTTTCAAATATACACACACACTAGACAGGCACACATGCAAACATATGCAGACAAACAGTCTACAGGTAGAGTAAATGAAAAATGAAGATAAGTTGTTAGGTTTACTTAAATTGACTATGAATCATAGTCGCCCTGTGCACAATAGAAAAACACTTTCTGATCCTGTATCACATATTAAACCAGTATATTGCCTCAAATTAGATGCTGTGGTAAAAACCAAAAGGATAAGGGGAAACTGATATTTAATATCACATTTTTATATTGTTGACTGTATACATCTCTTTGAAGAACTTACAGAAGTGTAACCAGTTGAGTGCTTAGAACTATAGGACGACTTCTATTTCAGAACTGCAGTTGCAGGAGGAGAAATATAAGGGCATCCTGCCAGTGGGATATTTCTCTTTAACACAGAAAGTTTAAAAGGATAAGTGTGATTCACACACCCTTAATCTCTCCTCCCAAAATAAAGCAATGATTAGATAACTTGGGAACGTTTGAACTTGGGGGGTAGGGGAAAGACTCTATGTAGTTTGAGTTTGCTAACTGCACCAACATGTAGCAGCAGGGAGGCACCCAGGCTGCACACAGGGATAATTATCACCTCTGAGGGAGCAGTATTTCCGGAAATGATGTTCATCATCAGATAAAAGGGGAGGGCCCTTGCAGGCATTCTATTCCAAGCTATAAAGTTCTTTTGTTTTCAGAAGAAGTAGTTATGAATTAAGGCCCACTGCTGTTCAAATAATTAGGATTTGTGGTGTTTAAGAATTACCTCCATTAAAGAAGTAAAATGGTATTAATAGTGTGGTTGCAAGCTGTGAAATATAGAAACATTACTTCCTAAGACAGCTGTTCAACTGCTGTTAAAATATGCAAACTTCTCTAGAAATAAAACAACATTCTAGTTAGTAAGTGCCTCTCCAGCAAACAACAACAAAGGAGAGAAATGATAGGCCCACAAATGTCAGTGATGGTTTTTATTTTTAAGATACTGGGGGAAAATTACCACACAATACAAACCACTTAAAGAACAAAATATTAATTTGAATTTTTTTAAAAGCACAAAAAACAAACTCACAAAGGTGAAAAGTAATGATCACTGCACCAAGATGCATTAGTAATGATAAAGTATTAACACATACAGTAAATTCTCAGAAAGGAAAAGACTTCTGGTTTATTCTAGAATCATTAAGTAGTATATGCTTAATGTTTTCCAGTTGTTGCTATGAACCATCAGGTTAAGCATGACTCTTTGTTGTTGTTGTTAGGTGTCATCAAATTGAGTCTGACTCACAGCGACCTTATCAGTGAAAGGCTTGAATTCTGCCCTATCCTATGCCACTCTGATCATCACTGATGTACTTAGGCCTATTACTATGTCAATCCACCTCACTGGGAGTCTTCCTCTTTGTTGACCCTCCACATTGACAAGCATGCTATCCCTTTCCAAAAAATAGACTCTCCTAGCAACATGTACAAAATATGATAGATAAAATGAGTAACCCCATAAACAACTGATCTGAACTCTGTCCTACCCTATGCCATGCTTCTCATCACCAACAAATTTCACTTATTCTCAGCACTTCTGATGTATTTGAACTCATTGCTGCAATCACTGTGTCAGCCCATCTCATTGAGAAATTTCCTCTTTTGCCAGCCTTCCATGTTTGCTGTGAATGACATCACTGCCCAAGGAATAGCCTATTAACAACATGCCCAAGGAATGTGAAGCAGAGCTTCACCATTCTTGCCTCCATGAAGTACTCTGGCTGATCTTTTAAGCCATCTTTTTGTCCTTTTGGCAATCCATAAGATATTCAGCACTCTTTTCTAACATTACAACTCAAAGGAATCAATTCTCCTGTCATCCTTATTCATTGTTTAGCTCTAAGATGTATTTCAGGTGATTGGAAAGACTGTGGCTTGAATCAAGTGTATATTAGTCTTAAAACTGAATCAGTGTGCTTCAGAATTTGAAAAGATCCCTGACAGCACACCTCACCAGTGCTATATATCTCCCAATCTCCCAACTTCTGGTATAAAATCTAGTGATTGTGGATCTTAGAAGATGAAATTGTTGACAATTTCAATCTTTTCTTCATCTATCATAATGTCGCCTATTGGCCCAGTGGTGAACATTTTAGGGTTGGGGTGTTAGTTAGTTAGTTAGTTAGTTAGTTAAGTATTTATTTATTTTTATTTTGAATTTTAGTTCATACTGAAGGATTTCCACTTTGATCCCCTACACCAAGTGCCTCAGATCCTCTGTGCTTTCATCATGCAAGGTTGTGACATCTGCAAACACATGTTGTTGATGAGTTTTCCTCCTATCCTGATGCTACATTCTTCTTCATAAAGTCCAGCTTCTCCAATGATTTACTCAGAATAAAGATTGAAAGGTATGGAGAAAGGATACAACCCTGATTCCTATGCAGTGTTCTCTTGCTGTGTTCAGAAAGTAGCTTTTTGATTCAGGTAGATCTCATATAAATTTAACTAAGTGTTTTAGAATTCCATTTTTCTCAATGTTAGTCATGGTTTGTAATGATTCACAAAGTCAAATGTCTCTGCACAATCAATAAAGCAAAAATAGCCATTCTTCTGGTATTCACTGCTTTCAGCATGGATTCCTCTAACATCAACAATGATATCCTTGGTGCCTAAACCTCTTCTAAGACCAGACTGAACTTTTCTGTCAGTTCTTTGTTAATATTCTTTTTGGATGACCTTCGTAATATTTTGCTTGCATACAAAATTAACAATTATTGTTATTGTTATGTGCCATCAAGTCAACTATGAGTAATAGCAACCATAGCTCTGAATCCTGCCCTATCCTGAGCCAGTATCATTGTCTCTGACACACCTAACCCCATTACTACAGTTATTATATCAATACATCTCATTTTGTCTCTTCATCTCTTGCACTCTTCCTCCACCCTTCCAAGCATGATGTCATTTTCCAAGCACTGGCCCCTCCTGGCAACATGCCCAAAGTATGTCAGACCAAGCTTCTAAGTCCTTACCTCCAATGAGCAACTTGGCTCCACCCTCTCCAGCACAACCTATTAGTCTTTTTGTCAGTCCATAGTAAGTTCAAGACTTTTCACCAGCACTGACCTATTAGTCTTTTGGCAGTCCATAGTATGTTCAAGACTCTTCTCCAGCACTGACATATTAGTCTTTTGGCAGTCCATAGTATGCTCACGATTTTTCTCCAACATCACAACTCAAAGATAACTATTCTGTCCCCATTCATCATTGTCCAGTCTTCTGGTACACAGCAGTTAATTGCAAAGACTATAGCCTGATCAGGTACACCATAGTCTCTAGATTGACTTTGTTGCCCTTTAACACTTTGGAGAGGTCCCTGAGAACAGACTTTCCTGATGCAATTCATCTTCTGATGTCCTGACATTTTTTGCCAAGCATGTCAATTGTGGAAACAAGTAAACTGAAAATTGTTACCAATTTTAGTCTCTTCATCTATCATGGTGCTGCCAATTGGCCCAGTGGTGAGAATCTTTGGTTTCTTTTGTTTTTTAAATTATTATTATTTTACACTAGTTTACTTAGAAACTTCATATATATTATTTTTCACACTGGATTTTTACCCTCCCCCTAACCTTTAGATTGTGGGACCCTATGAATAAGGCCCCTCTCCATCCATCTTCATCCCTCTGTTCCCCCCTCCTCTCCATGGATCCTTGCACTTGTTCTACAAGAATAGTCTTACCAGTATTTGTCTTTATGAGACCAAGTTAGTTCACTTTGAATAATGTTCTCCAGTGCCTCCCAAGTTAGGCAATAATTTGCAAAATCATTTCTCCTGTGTGCTGCATAGTATTCCATTGTGTGAACATACCATAATTTCTCAATGCATTCTATTGTGATTGAACATTTGGGCTGTTTCCATGTTCTTGCTATGGTGAATAACGCTGCTATGAATATTGAAATCTTGAGGCCAGCCAGCTGACCAACTGACTAGAAGAGATCGATATTTGTTCCAATTCCAAAGATAGGTGACCCAACAGAGTGTGGAAATTATTGAACAATATCATTGGTATCACATGCAAGCAAGATTCTGCTGAAAATGATCCAAAAACACTTGGAACAATATGTCAACAGATAACTGCCAGATGTGCAGGCTGGATTTAGAAGAGGTAATGGTACTAGGGATATTATAGCAAATGTTAGATGGGTCTTGGCAGAAAGCAGAGACTACCAGAAGATTGTCTACCTGTGCTTCATTGACTATGCAAAGGATTTTGACTATGTGGATCACAACAAGCTGTGGCTGACTCTGAGAAGAATCGGAATCCAAGAACATTTAATTGTGCTAATGTGAAACCTATACTTGGAACAAGAGGCAGTCATCAGAACAGAGCAGGGAGACACTGGGTGGTTCAAAATCAGGAAGGGGTCCATGAGGGATGTATTTTGTCTCCATACCTTTTCAATCGGTATGCAAAACAGATCATCAAAGGCACTTGGCTGTATGAGGAGGAATGTGGCAACAGGTTTGGTGGAAGAATCATCAACAACCTGTGTTAGGAAGATAAAACAATCTTGCTTGCTGAAACTGAGGAGGCCCTGAAGCATTTGCTGCAGAAGGTCAAGAACTGCAGTCTTCAATATGGGTTGAACCTCAACATCAACAAAGTTTCTCACCACTGGGCCAATTGGCAGCATCAGTATGGATGGCGAAGAGATTGAGATAGTTAACAGTTTTAGTTTACTTGGTTCCACAGTCAACACTCTTGGTAACAGCCAGAAACTCAGGAGATGAATTGATTGGAAAAGTCAGCTGTGAGGTACCTCTCAAGAGTACTGAAGTGCAATGACGTCATTCTGGAGACTATGGTGCACCTGATCCAGGCTATAGTCTTTGCAATTATGTGCTATGCATCGGAGAGTTGGACAGTGCATAGGAATGATAGAAAGAGAATTGATGTCTTGAGCTGTGGTGCTGGAGAAGAGTGTTGAATATACCATGGACGTCTAGGAGAACAAGCAAGTTTGTCCTGGAGAAGGTAAAGCCAGAATGCTCCTTGGAGTCCAGGATTCTGAAGCTTTGTCTGACATGCTTTGGGCATGTTGCAAGGAGGGAACAGTCTTTGGAGAGGGATGTTGTGCTTAGGAGGGTGGAGGGACAGTGTAGGAAATGAAGACTCTTGATGAGATGGATTGATTCAGTGACCGGGTAATGGGGGTAGGTGTGTCACAGACAATAAGACTGGTACAGCATAGAGCAGGGTTTAGGGCTATTTTACATAGGGTTGCTATGAGTTGCAGGCAACTCGACGATACATAACAACAATAAAACAAGAGCCCAGAACTTTCTAAGATTCTCTTCATGAATTCAAGTCTTTAAACTTGTAGTTACTTGTTAAGCCCATCATCATTAATTCCACTCAGAATAAACACTGTTATGTTTACAAACATAAGCAAACAGACTCAGTGACACATAACATCAACAATGAGAAAATAAGATAATAGAGACTAATCAAAATTTATTTTAACTAAATTCTTTAGTGTGGTTGAAGGACAAAAATAAGAAAAATATTCTCCTAAATTCAAAGAAAGGACATAGAAATTAAAATGTCCTAGGTGATTGAAAGGTTGTGTCATCTGCAAACATAGATTATTGATGAGTCTCCCTCCAATCTTGATGCCACATTCCTCTTCATAGAGTCCAGTTTCTTGAATAATTTGCTCAGCACACAGATAGACTAGGTATGGAGATAGAATACAATCCCAGCACATTCCCTTATTAATTTTAAACCATGAAGTGTTCCTTTGTTCTGTTCACACAACAACCTCCTAGTGTAGGTATAGGTTTCACATGAGCACAATAAAATTCTCTGAGATTCCCATTCTTCTCAATGTAAGCCCTAACTTGTGATCCACACAGTCAAATGCTTTTGTGTAGTCAATAAAGCATAAATAGACATACTCTTGGTATTCTTTGCTTTCAACCAGGATCAATCTGACATTAGCAATGATGAAATCAATAATCTGTGTTATGCAGATGAAACAACCTTGTTTGCTCAAAGTGAGGAGGACTTGAAGCATTTGTTGCATAAAATCAAATAATATAACCTTCAATATAGATTGCACCTCAATGTAAAAATTCTTATTAGTAGAATGTTAAACAGCATGATAGGTAGAAAAAAGATTGAAACTGGCAAAAAATTCATCTCACTTGGATCCACAATTAACACCCTCAGTATCAGCATTCAGGAAATCAAGAGACATGTTGTACTCAGAAAGTCTGCAATTAAGGACCTCTCCAAATTACTAAGGAGTAATGATTTCAGTTTGAGGACTAGAGTGCGTCAGATTTAGGCCATGGCCTTTCTGATTACTTGCTATGCGTCTGAGGGCTGAAAATGAAGCAGAATTGATGTCTTTGAGCTGTGGTGTTGGAAAAGAGTACTGAACATCCCATGGGCTGCCAAAAGAACAAATATGTGTCTTTGGGGCGGATGCAGCCAGAGTGTTCTTTGGAGGCAAGAATGATGAAGCTTTACCTCACATACTTTGGGCATGTTGTTAGGAGTGGTTATTCCTTAGAAAGAGACCTGATACTCAGAAAAGTGGTGGGTTAGTGAAGAAGAGGAAGATCTTTGACAGTTATATTGACATGGCGTTTGCATCAATGGGCTCTAAGATTTCAGGAAGTGTGTGAGAATAGTTCAGGAGAGGACAGGGTTCAGATCTATTGGTCATAGAATCATTATGAGTCATACTTAACTCAATAGCACCAAACAACAACAAATTTTGATTGCTGTGATAGCAATTTTAGGATCTATTAGTTAGAAAGATTGATTAAGGACTAAAATGCTGATGGGAAGGTCAGCAGGTTAAACTAATTTATCACTCAAACAGAGAAAACACCTGGCAATGCAATTTACTTGCTATTGCAATGATTGTTATTGTAGTAATATACCATCTATTTGGAACTGACCCATAGCTGAGCCTCCAGCAGGTTTTCGGAGGCAGTAAATCGTACAGGAGGAAATGATCCACCCTTCTCCCGAGGAGAAGCTGGTGGATTCAAGCTGCCTGCCATCGGTATTGCATTGTAGCCTCTTACCATTTTCCCATCCCATCTGAGCTCCCTCTGTAAAGATTATTATTATTGTTGTTGTTGTTGTGTACCATAGAGTTGGAGCTGACCTTTTGGTGGGTTTTTAAAGGCAGTTACTCACATGTAGAGAGACTACCTATCTTTCTCCCTACAGCGGCTGGTAAATTTGAAGCCTATGTCTTTACAATTGTAGCGCATCTTCTTGCCACTTGGCCACCAGAGCTTTTTTGTAAGGATTATAGCATAGGAAATTCTATAAGACAGTTATTTCTTTTAGGTCTTGCAGCATTTCCATGAGTTTCGATAGTCTTGACAGCAAGCAACAATAATACTAGAGAGAAAATGTATTAATAACTGGACATTCAAATATATATGTACACTAGCTTTCATCTCTGGAGATATATCCAGAGGCAGAAGGTAATAGAAGGCCGAACACCATTCCAAATAAACACTATCTCTCATAAAAGAAACTTACTTGATAACAGTCAATAGCATGGACTGATATCCATTCTGCAGCTTTTGATGTGCAATCTTAGACAATAACAACTATTATCACTTTTGTCACCTGTTGATGGAAATTGTAAGGCATAAAATACCCATAACAATTTCAGAGGTGTTAAAAGTGGAAAAAAGCAATTATAACAAATAACACATTGTAACTTTATAGACAACTTTAGTGTGGTATAGAAGATGTGAGAAAAACTTTACTTCCATCTTCACATTTTAACTTATCAATATTGTAGCCTTGTCAAAATTTATAGCATCATAATTTAAATGTATATGACACGGTTCAAAGAAAGTTTAAAGTTATAATGAGGATGATGGTTCTAGACTAACACAGAATAGAAAGAAAACCCTTAAAATCTATTTGCATAACGTCGACAATCAAAATGCTACAAATAACAATATTATACTGCTAAATATAGTTCTGGGAGACAAGCATGTAAATTGGAAGGCACACAAAATGCACAATGTCCGCAATAATAAACTCAAGCCTGTCAACGATCCTGAAGATGCAATGTTATCAGGCTACATTTTATTATGTACTATATGGGGTCACCATGAGTTGACTTACCTCATTGACAACTAAATTATAAATGAAGGGTATGCATATAAAATATCAAGGTGCCTTAGTTCTTGAATTTCTCCCTCTTCCCCTCATTTTCTCTTTTGAGAATATCTTGAGTGTATGTTAAAAAAAACTATTTAGCTATTAGTATGGATTGCATTGTATAGCCCCAGTAAAATGTGCCAATTTGGCTATGTCACAATTCTGAACAGTATGTACTCATCCTTTACTTTGTAGTCTGAGGTAATGATTTTAAATGTTGTAAATCCTAACTTTAGCAATGTTAAAGTGTCAGGATTAGTGGCAGTCATGAAGGAATCATAGGGAAATGTACAGGGCGGTGATTTTTGTTGTTGTGTGCTGTGAAATAGGAACTGACTTATGGCTGACCCTTCAGCAGGTTTTCAGAGGTAGTTAATTGACAAGAAAAAAAATTGTGCTTTCCCCCCCATGGAACAGCTGTTGGATTTGAACTATGATTAGGTGGTGCTTTAGTTATTCTCTGCTGATAAAGGGAAGAGATTAAGCAAATGAGCAGAGAAGAGGAGAAAAGGAAAAAAAGAAAAGAACACACTGAATCAGAGTACCAAGATAAACAAGGAAAATTTCCCCTGATCCAGCACTCTGAGTACAGATCTATAGACTCTGGAAGTGTGACAATACAGACTTACGCTTGTTAAAGCCAATCACTTGCAGTATTTCTGTAATAGCCTTCTCAGAAAACTAAAACTGATATTACTTTTTTAAAATTGTAGAGACTGAGTTTAAAAGATTCATTTGTTCCATTCCTCTCTTTACCTTTCATTTTACTTCATTTCTTTCTTTCTTTCTGAAAGCAACATATCCAGAAGCAGAAGATAAATTAAAAAGAAAATGTGTATCTTATCTATACCACATTTTGCTCTACATACAAGCATATGTAAAGGCATTTGACTGTGGATCATAACAGATTATGGCTAAAATTGAGAAGAAGGGAAATTCCAGAGCATTTACTTGTGCTCATATGAAATCCACACTTAGACCAAGAAGCTACTGTCTGAACAGAACAAGACAACAAAGCATAGTTTAAAATCAGGAAAAGTGTTCATCAGAGTTGTTATCACTATTCTATGCCTATCTGCAAAGTCTCTAAACTCTTTAAATGTACAGAAATGATGGTAGTTATAGAACAGAGTCCTGTACAGAAAGGTTGTCAGATATAGAACAGAGTTTAGGTCTTTGTGCAAAACTTACTCTCAGTAGTATTTGACTTGATGGCACTTAATCATTGTTAAGTGAAACTAGTGCTGTTATATCTGCAGGAACACTTTTCCACTTAGTGCATAACTCTTTGTCAATGTGCCGTATGAAGTAACCTGGGTTGCTGTGATGCTGAACCTTGTACCATTGGGGTATCAAATACCAGAATGGCTTCCCAATGTAGACAGTGTTTGGTGGAGCTCCCAGCTGTGAAACAGGTTTGGAAGCAGGGGCAGCATCCACTTCATAAAGCACATGTTTCTGGAAACTCTATGAACTTGATAAAATGATGACAGTTATGGAAAGGCATTAGGTCTTTTGTTCATAGAATCACTGTGAGTAGTGTTCGACTCAACGGCAATTAACAACAATTCAATCTGAGCCAATCTTCAAGAAGTTGGGCTGCATGTCTTGAAAAAGGAACTTTCAGGTTTTTCCTTGAAAGCAAGGATAGTGAAACTTTTTCTCGAGTACATTGGGCATGTTGAAAGGAGGGGTCAGACTTTGGAAAAGGATATCATACTTGGAAAGATGGAGGATTAGTCAAGAAGGCTAAGACTTTTAATGGGATTGATAGACACGATGATGTAATAGGGGACTCGAGTATGTCAGAGTTGGTCAGGAGGACACAGGATAGGACAGTGTTCAGATTCTTCATAGGGGTGCTATGAGACATACTCAATGACATACTCATAATGGCAACAATTCAATCTGCATGCTGAGTAAATCATTCAAGAATCTGTATTAAATTAAGAAGAATATGTTCTCAAGATTGAAAGAAGATTCACACAAGCCACCTTATGCAGATAACATAGCCTTCTTTGCAGGAAGGAAAGAGAACTTCAAAAGCTCTGCAGGAGAACAAAGACTATATTCTTCAATATGGATTGCTACTCAATATCAAGAAGACAAAAATTTTCAACACTGGACCAGTGGGTAACATCATAATAAATGGTGAAGAGTTGAAGTCGTCAGTGATTTCCTCTTACTTTGATTCACAATCAACACTCAAAGGAACAACAGTTAAGATATCTAAAGCCATGTTGCACTGGAAAAATCTGCTGTTAAAGACCTCTTCAAAGTAATAAAGACCAGTAAGGTCAATTTACTATCTTGAATTCTTCCTTGTGCTTTGGCTTCTCTACG
>NW_006400043.1:1252974-1267085 GCF_000299155.1 Elephantulus edwardii | reverse complement strand
TGGGAGGGTGGAGGGACAGCACAGGAGGGGAAGACCCTCTATGAGATGGATTGATTTGGTGACTGGGGTAATTGGGTTGGGTGTGTCAGATGCGGTGCGGTTGGCACAGGATAGAGCAGGGTTTAGAGCTGTTGTGCATAGGGTTGCTATGAGTCGGAAATGACTCGATGGCACATAACAACAACAACACAAGGTCAATTTAAAGACTAAGGTGCACCTAATCCGAGCCATGATCATTTGACTTAATTCTCTATACATCTGGAAGTTGAACAGTGAATAAGGATGACCTAAGGAGAATGGATGCCTGTGAATTGTGTTGATAGAGAGAAAACTGAATATTCTGTGAAATTCCAAAAGAACAAACAATTCTGTCTTGAATAAAATGCAATACAGTTGTTCCTTAGAGACAAAGGTGAGGAAAATTTGTCTCACGTACTTTTAATATGTTGTCAGTCTGAGAAAAGGGCATTTTGTTGGGAAAAGTGAAGGGGCAGGGAAGGATAGGAAGACCTTCAACAAGATGGATAAATGCAGTTCTTTAGTAACAATGTTCTTTAGTATATAAGAGGTGATGAGGATGGTACAGGACAGAAAAAGATTCATATGGTTGATTATAGGGCCACTATGTGTCATAGGATACTATTTAAAGTGGGCTTTGGGTTGCAATTGCTGTCTTGTTTTACCTACTGAGAGGATGCATCCCCACTTCCTCTATATACAAAATGATATATGTTGTTGTGTGCCATCAAGTAGCCTGCAATTCCTAGCCACCCAATGTACAACAGCTCTAAACTCTGCTCTATCCTGAGCCAACCTTATTGTCTCTGACCTACCACCTATTTCCCCAGTCACTTAATCAAGTCAATCCATCTCATTGAGGGTCTTCCTCTTATCGAAGGTCTTCCTCTCTTGTAGTGTCCCTCCATCCTCCCAAGCATGATGTCCCTCTTCAAGGACTGGTCCTTCCATCCAACATTCCCAAAGTATGTCAGACGAAGCTTCAGAATCCTTGCCTCCAAGGAGTAGCTGGTTTTTACTATCTCCAGGATGAACTTGTTTGTTCTCCTAGCAGGACATGGTATAATCAATACCAGTCTCCTGCACCACAGTGCAAAGGTGTCAATTCTTCTTCTATAATCTCTAGTCGTTTTCCAGCTTTCCGATGAATTTCATATAATTGCAAAGACCATGGCCTGAATCAGGAGCACCTTATTCTCCATGCTAACACAGTTGCTCCTCAGTACTCTGAAGAGTTCCTTGGCAGCAGAATTTCCTAATGCAGTTTATCTTTTGATTTCCTGACTACTGGTACTAAGAGTGTTGATTGTGGAGGCAAACAAACTAAAGCTGTTAACAATCTCAATCTCTTCACTATATATGATGTTACTACCGATTGGCCCAGTGGTGGGAATCTTTGTTTTCTTGATGGTGAGCCTCAACCCATATTGAATGTTGTTAGTCCTTGACCTTCTGCTGCAAGCGCTTCAGGTCCTCCTCAGTTTCAGCAAGCAAGGTTGTGTCATCTGCATCATGCATTTGTTGGTGAATCTTTTTCCAGTCTGGATGCCACATTCCTCTTCATTGAGCCCAGATGATCTGGTCCACATATGGATTGAAAAGTATGCATAGTACATTTTTATACTGGAAATATTATTTCTTTCCAGTTACGTCTTTCTGTTTGCATTAGGAGATATCATGTCTTGCTTTAGCTTCATGACCTTCTTGGACACTTATTAAATCACACAAAACTACAAAACTGTGTTTCATTTTGGGAATTTTTTGTTTCACCAGTAAACATTAGCTCTCTTCCTATGGGCTATCCATGTGGATGAAAACATTTGTTCATGAATCATTCCATCTGCACATTTAGTAATAGCTTGATTCCCTATGCCCGACTAGACTCCTTAGTCAAGAAAAATATTTTTTAAGTGTGTAAAAATACAAAGAAGTTACAGTAAAGAAAAAAAAATATTTTCATGACTTTTCTTAAATATTTATGTGAATATATTATCAATTTCATCTAATTTCACTATCTAAAATTACAAAGCTTTGCTTCCCATTAGAAATGATTAGAAACAAATCCATTTCCCCCTTAAAAATACAAATCTCTCATGAAAATGTCTTATGATAACATTTAGTGTATTTCTAGATTATTGTTTTTATTTGTGGTCTGATTAAAAAAATCATTTATAATTACATGAGATATTTACATTTGTCACCTTATAGTCCATTGTTGTTGTTTTTGGTTTTGGTTTAGTCCATTGTTTCTTTCAAAATTGATTATTTCATAGATTTTGCATGCCACAAAGTCCATAGTTTATGATTTAACAAATATTTTTAATGAAAATTCAAATCACAGCTTCAGTTTTTAATCTATTATAAAGATTTCTAATTATAAAGTATTACTTGAAAGGTCAAATTGATTTTATATTTCTCTTTTATGACATATGTTGTGCTGATATTTAGAATTCTAAATTAACAGAAAAACAATAAATAAATATAAAAAATTGATGACACAAATATCAATAACTTCAAAGTGTCACAGGAAACTCAAGAAAGAACATACACAATACAAAATTATTATTAAAACTTACTAATGGAAAAATCTTTAGTTATATGCTTTATAACTCAAGGTTGAGTTATACTCTTTAGCAACTGGTTTAATCATATTATGCTACATTTTCACTTTACAAGAATTTAAGCTTCTCAAACAAAAGAGATATTTTTATAACCTTTCTTTCATTATTTATTCAGCATATGCTTTATTCTTCATCCAAGTTAGCCTAATATAATGCCCGTGGTAACCTAAATATAATTTTAGAGTGTGATTATGAAGTAGTATACTCTTTAATTAATATTTCCTTAATTTTTCACATTTTTAATACTCATTATTTGGTCCTAGAGGGTAAGAAGTTGTGCTGCCAAAGTCAGGTAGTTAAATCCACCAGATACTGTGCAGGAAAAAAGTTGAAGAATCCCCTCCTGTATGATTTATAGCCTCTGAAAACTCATTAGAGGATCAGCTATGACTTGCTTCCTACTCAATGACAAATGAGTGAGTGAGTGGTCGCAACATACATCACAGAAAACGTGAGACTCTTTCACCATGAATGGTGAATGCTCCTAAATTTGTGAACATGATTGCAAACATTTTCCTTTTAAATTAGCTGTCGTCTTCTGAGCCGCTAGCTTTCTTGTTATCTGAGCTACAAACACATTTAACATGTAGAAAAATAATTGTATTAATGACCTCTATTTTTAGAGCTATCAATTAATTTACTCAAATTTAAGCTTCAATATCAGCAAACATAATGTCATTGTCTTACCTGACAAGGATGGGAAATCTCCTCCTGTCTTATTTGTTGTTGTTTTTAGGTGCTGGAAAGTTGGATATAATATGTAGTAGCCCTATGAAAAACAGATCTAAACCCTACCTTTATATGTGTCATTCTCACAATTCCTGACATCCTAAAGCCCGTTACAGCAGTCACTTTACCAATTTACCAGCTTGTGGGTCTTCCTCTCCTTCACTCACTGTCTTTCATTATATATATGATGTCCCTTTCCAAGGAATAACTTCTCCTGGCAACATGCTCAAAATATGTGACGGAAAACTTTATCACCTGTGCTTCCAAGAATTACCAGTTACCTTTTCTCCAAGAGATAATTATTTGTTATTTTGACAGCACATGGGATTTTCAGTATTCTTCTCCAACATCCCAGCTCAAAGACAGAAAACCTTTTGTCACCCTTATTCATAGTCCACCTCTTCGAATAAGACGTACCTTCGTCTTTAAACTGATGACATTACTGCTTAGAATTTTGGAGAGGTCTCTAACTGCACACTTTCCCAGTGCAATAAATCTTCTGATTTCCTGACTGCCTCTGAAAACCCTCTGGAATATCAGCTATGAATCAGTTCTGCCTCAGCAGTACATAACTATAACAACATGACATAGTACATATGTTTCAGTCTATGAAAACAGGTGTTTCTCTGGATATTAATTGATAATTTGTAAATGTTCCAAATTTAAATTGTTTTAATCTCTAGTAGTCATCAGTTCTGGGGGGAAAAAATTTCAGTCAAGATTATCATAGTTCCTAAAATAATGATTATTTTCTTATTCTAAGTTGTGTATAGTTTTTATGAATCAGAACTAGCTCAGTGACTCCAGAAAAAAAATAATAAAAAGTTCAGCAAAGATAAGCAATGAACTTAGTTTCTTTTAAAGAGCCATGACTGATGTAGTTAATATGTATGAATGATGTTTTCATAATTATCAAATTAAAGGGAAAATATTGTTAATTATAAATCAACCCTTATATTGCCTACCTTAATGTGACAAATACCACTCCTGTAGTTTTATTTCATGAGTGAAAACAAACAAAAAACCATTTCATAACTAACTACAAAGTAGTTTAGCTATAAGCCTAGTGGTAAAGGAAAACATGACTGTTTGAAAATAGCTATACTGTAGATTGTTATTGATAACCATAATTCTAATAATAATCTTTCAGTAGGAGAGAAGATTTCCTTGAGGAAGTGATATCTAAACAGAAAACTAAAAAATATGATTTAACCAAAAGAAGGTGGAAGTCGAGAAGGGAGATTTTACAGAGAAATAGTATATACAAAGACTCTGAAAGAAGAAAGTAAATTATTATACTGATAAAAATAAATCAAATTTGACTATTTTCCAAATATTAGAATTTTTATTATGTAATGTGCTGTTGAGTTGCCTGCTACGCATAGTGACCGTATGTACAACAGCCCTGAACACTGCTCTATTCTGTGTCAGTCATACTGACTCTAACCCATTACCCCAGTCACTGAATCAATTATCTCATCAAGGGTCTTCCACTCTTGCACTGTCCCTCCACCCTCCCACGCCTGACATCCCTCTCCAAGGACTGGTCCCTCCTTGAAATATGCCCAAAGTATGTCCGTTGAAGCTTCAGAGTCCTCATCTCCAAGGAGCAGGCTGTTCTCACCCTCTCTAAGAAAAGCCTGTTTGTTCTCTTAGCAGTCCATGGTAAATTCAATACTCTTCTCCAGCACCGCAGCTCAAAAGCATCACTTCTTCTGTCATCCCAAGTCATTGTCCAGCTCTCTGATGCATAGCAAATAATCACAGGTGACTATAGGGCACATAACAACAACATTACCTTAGTCTCTATACTGACATTATTACTCTTCAGTACTTTGGAGAGGTTTCTAACAGCAGACTTTCCGAGTGCAATTTGTCTTTTAATTTCATGACTGCTGTTACCAAGAGTGTTTGTGGAGCTAAGCATACTAAAGCTTTTTACAATTTCAATCACTTCACCATCTATCATGATCCTGCCAATTGACCCAGTGGTGAGAATCTTTGTTTTCTTGATGTTGAGCTTCAGTCCATATTGAAAGCTGCAGTCCTTGACCCTCTATAACAAGGGCTTCAGACCCTCCTCAGTTTCAGCAAGCAAATTGTCAATGAGTCTTCCTCCAATCCTGATGCCACATTTCTCCTCGTAAAGCCCAGTCTCCCAGATAATTGTTCCACATATAGATTAAAAACGTTTGGAGAAAGGACAGATTTCTGGCATACACCCTTCCCAATTTTGAACAATGCAGTGATTCCTTGCTCTGTTCTGATGACTGCCTCCTGGTCTAAGTATAGGCTTTGCAAAGTACAATCAAGTGTTCTGGGATTCCCATTCTTCTGAGTCAGCCACAGTTTGTTATGATCCACACAGTCAAAAGCCTTTGCATAGTCAATGAAGCACAGGTAGACATTCCTCTGGCGCTCTCTGCTTTTAGTCAAGATCCATCTGACATTAGTTATCATTTCCCTAGTACCACAACCTTTCTTAAACACAGTGTGCACTTCTGGCAGTTCTCTGTGGATTTACTTACTATCCAAATCATTTTTGGATAATTCTCAGCAGAATCTTTCTTGCATGTAATAGCAATGATACTGTTCAATAATTTCCACACTCTGTCAGATCACCTTTCTTTAGCTTGGGAACAAATATAGATCTCTTCCAGTTAGTTGACCACACTTATTTTCCTCCAGATTTCTTGACACAACTTGATGAGCACATTCAGGGCAGCATCTGTTTGTTGGAATATGTCAACTGGTAAGCCATCAATTCCTGGGACCTTTTTTTTTGGCAATTCTTTTAAAGCAGCTTGAACTTCTTACTTCTACACCATAGGCTTTTGCCCATACATTGTTCATGAAATTCTTATGTATCCACTAATTCCTTTTGGTAGAATGAAATCATATTAAGGTGTTGGTATTAGTCTAAGATTCTGAAGAAAATTCAACCCCCAAAATGAGATTACCATATCTTACTTTCCTTACTTTTTAAGTAAAATTTCATAATTCAAACTTTCAAAAGTAGTTATATGAAAAATTCTTTACAATAGTTTCTAAATAATTAGAATTTATGCAATGAAATACATACACAATTTAGTAATTAATTTTTTCATGTAGGCTTATGATTTTAATAGAGATTGCTTCTTTCGTGCTTCAAATTAATTATTAAAATATGTATAGATGGCATGAAGGAAAGAGAATAAAAACTTAGGAAACTTGGATCAACAAAAGTGGCTTTGATTGACATTGAATTTTATACATAAGTCTAACTAACATATTTTGATAAATCATACCATATCTCTTTTAAGTATTATGTCTTTAAAAATTAAAATTATCTAAAAAAAAACTACAAACCACCAGAGGCTATACAGGGGAAGGATGGGCAATTCTGCCCATATGATTAACTGTCTCTGAAAACTTGCTGAAGGGTCAGCTATGAGTCAGCTCTGACTAAAGGATGCAAAACAACAACAATAAAACCTAAAATTTGGAAAAAAGAAAAAAATCATTATTTGCTTTACAATACTCTCAAAAAAATTCTTATTTTCAAAATATAGGAAGGAATAGAACTCTCATTAGACCAAATGAAAATTTAGTAAGATATAAGGCAACCTTTATGACTTGTTGATAGTTTTGCTTCTTTTGTTTGTTTGGGGTAGGTGTTTGGAGGTTGGCAATTGGGTTGTTGTTTCGTTGTGGGTTTTTTTCCTTCAACTTTATTAAATCTAATTTAATATTGAATAAAATAGCTAAAAATTAGAAGCCAAATATTCATAAAACTGAGGGTTGTTGAATGGACTTAATTATAGAGAATATTATATAATGATTATGCTATAAAATTATAAGTTTCTTTACTGTGTAGAGAGCTAGAATTGGAGGATAAAAGGGAATAACTTGCTCTGCATTTCTCAAGCTGAAAGAAATGAAAAACAAATTTTGGCCTCATGTTGCAATGTTGAAAAATAATATGGGCAATGTGTTGAATGACCCATAAAACATCAAAAGAAGAAGGAGGGAATACACAGAGTCACTGTACTGGAAATAGTGGTTGACACTGCAAAATTTTGGTAAGTAACATATGAACAAGAGCCAATAGTAGTGAAAGAGGAAGTGGAAGCTGCATTGAAGGAACTAGCAGAAAATAAGGCCCTAGAAATTGATGGGATCTCAATTGATTTTTCCAATTAACAGATGCAGTCTTGGATGTGCTCACCAGTCTATCCCAGGAAATTTGGAGGATAGCTCTCTGGCAGTGGATTGGAAGAAGTCTATATTTGTTCCTATTGCCAAGAAGGATGATCCAACTGAATGTGGAAATTATCGTACAATATAATTGATACCACATGCTAGCAAAATACTGCTGAAGATCATTCAAAAATGGCTGAACAGTGCATACATAATTTTCAAAAATTCAAGCAGGAATTAGAAGAGGCCATGACACCAGGGATATAATTACTGATGTCAGATGGATTCTGGCTGAAAGTAAAGAATACCAAAAGAATGTCCATCTGTGCTTTATAGACTATGCAAAAGCATTTGGCTCTGTGTATCATGTCAAGTTGTGGCTGACATTGAGAAGAATGGGAATCCCAGAGAACTTGATTGTGCTCATAATGAACCTATACCTGGACCAGGAGGCTGTTATTCAAATGGAGCATGGGAGCACTGCATAGCTTGGAATTGGGACAGGAGTGCATTATACCTGTTTAATCTATATATTGAGCAAATTTTCTGAGAAGCTGGACTCTATGAAGAGGAGTGCAGCATCAGGATTGGAGGGAGATTCATTAATAACCTGCATTATCCAGATAATACAACCTTGCTTGCTGAAAGTGAGAAAGATTTGAAGCACGTGTTGCAGAAGATCAAGAAATGCAGCCTTCAGTATGATTGCATCTCAGTATCAAGAAAACAAAGGTTCTTACCACTGGACCAATGGCAGTGTCATGATGGATGGAGAGGAGATTGAAACTGTCAACAACTTCATCTTGCTTAGATTCACAATTAATACCGTTGATACTACACGAGAAGTCAGGAAATAAGAAGATGCATTACAATGGGAATATCTGCAGTTAGGGACCATTCTAAATAATTGAGGAGTAGTGATGTCATTTTGAGGACCAAGGCGCATCTGATTCAAACCATGGTCTTTCCAACTGTTTTTGTTATGCGCCGTCAAGTCACTTGTGACTCATAGCAACCCTATGTACAAAAGCCCTAAACTCCTCTCCGTCCTGTGCCAATCGCACCATCTCCGATACACCCATCCCAACTGCCCAGTCATTGAATCAGTCCACCTCACAGAGGGCCTTCCCCTCCTGCGCTGTCCCTCCACCCTACCAAGCATGATGTCCCTCTCCAAGGGCCAGTCCCTCCTTACATGTCCAAAGTATGTTAGACGGTTGGTGAACAACCTTTCTGATTAGTAGCTGTGAATCTGAGATCTGTACAATGATTAAGGATGACAGAAAAAGAATTGATGTTTTTGAGCTATGGTCTTGGAGAAGGGAACTGAACATTCCATGGCCAAGCAAATGAATAAAAATGTTTTGGAGAGGGTGCAGCCAGAGTGCTCTTTGGAGGCAATAATGATGAGGTTTCCCCTAACATACTTCGAACATATTGTTAAGATGTCCTATTCCTTGGAGAGGGACATGATATCGGGAACAGTGGAGGGTTGGTGAAGGAGAGAAAAACCCTAAACCAGGTGGATAAACAAGGTGACTGCTGCACTGGGCTCTTGTGTGTCAGGATGCATTAGGATGGTGCAGGACAGAACTGGTTTCAGATCTTTTGTTGATAAGGTCAGTGTGAGTCATACTCGACTCAATGGCACCTAACAACAACAACAATAATCAGGGATATGTGCAAATAAGCATGCACTTTTGATGCCAGGTATACAATATGTTCTGTATTTTCCTTCTACATGTTGGAGATTAAACCTTTGGGTGTAAATTCATAGTTATACAAATAATAAAAATATTTTACTTAGTGAAACATAAACTTAGAATTTTATACCATTTTTATACTGAAGAAAAATAAAAAGATGAGCATCATTTAAATTTATGGCCTACTTTTATTTCATTAACAGGCTCTTTTGTCAGTCCGTAGGGGGTTGCACTTATTCTAAGACTGTCCCTCTCTCTTGATTTAAATCTACCAGACGCAATGGAGAAAGATGGGGTCTTATCTGATGGAAAGGAAGATAAATTATGTTTATTATATTTGTTTTTACTTGAGCTACATAAAAGATATTTTCTTATGATTATACTATAAAAAATTGTGGAGGTATATAGAAAATGTTGTTTTTGTTGTTGTGTGCCATAGTGCTGGAACTAACAAGTGACCCTCAAGTGCCTTTTCACAGGCAATAATTTATATGGAAGGAGATTGCTTCTCTATCACCTGTAGAGCAACTGGTAGATTCGAACCACGTGCCTACGTGATTGCAACATATAATCTATTTTTTTTACTATTCCAACCCAAATGCAAGTGGTTCATGTTTATCAACTACTCAGTTTAGGGGAAATAGACAATCACCTCCTCTAATAAGCAACATGGCTGCACATTCTCCAAAACATCATTTATCTTCAAAACCTCAGAGAGATCCTAGAGAGCAGATTTGCCAAATTCACTCTTTTGATTTCTTTTTTTTTTTTTTTTTGGTTAACAAATAATCCTTTATTGAAATATTTTCATCTGTAGTTCCTTAGCTAGCTGGGCATTCCACAGCACCACTGTTGATGTCTTCTATGATGTCATGAGGGTGACGGCCATCAATATTGCAGCCCACAGATTGGGCAGTTCCCAGGATCTCTTTAATAGTTCCAGAGAGTTCTCTGGCTAAAGACCGGTGCCGCATCTGCCGGGCAATGCCAACAATCTCATCAAAAGTGATATTTCCACTGTGCTTAATATTTTTCTGCTTCTTTCTGTCTCTGGGTGGTTCCTTTAGGGCTTTGATGATCAGGGCAGAGGCAGAAGGCACCACTTCAATCTGGGCCTGTCTGTTCTGAATCGTCAGTTTCTCTGTAATCCTTAGTCCCTTCCAGTCACCGGTGACCTTGGCAATGTCATCACCAACCTTTTTTGGAGACAGACCCGGGGGCCGATCTTGGGGGCCAGAGCGGAAGTGGCACCGACTTCCCCACCGGTACACCTCAGGTACACGACTTTAATCTCGTTGGGGTCGAACTTGGGCGGCATGGCGGAGGCGGCTGGTGTCGGATGAACCCGGATGCGGGACGACCGAAGAAAGTTGCACCGAGGCCTCCTCGAACCGAAAGCCGAAAGTCTTTTGATTTCTTGACTACTAGTGCCAAGGGTTACATAATATTTTGCTTTGTTTTCTTGATATGCCCTTTAAATCTAATGTTCAGTCCTTTACTTCAACACATTTTCCTTTTGTTTTGGCTTCTTGACACTCTGATAACATTTTCATAGTATTTTTTGACATCACTTTAGTTTATTTCTTTCTCCTCTGCCTTGTAATGACCTCTGATCTCTTTATGACTAATATCTTTGATGTCTTCCCACAGTTTCTCTGGTCTTTGATCATTTTTCAATGCTCAAAACCTGCTCTTGAGATGTTTCTTAAATTCAATTGGGATAAGACTCAAGGTTGGGTTTTGGTTCCTGGAGACTAGTTTTAATTTTCTTCAGCTTCTATTTGAATTTGCATGTGTGTAACTGGTGGTCTGCTCCACAGTTTTTTCCTGACCTGGTTTTGACTGCTAATATTCTGCTTCTCCAAGCAAAAGAACATTTATTTGCATTTCATAGATTTTCCAATAGTACTTAGCTGTATAGAACATAAGAAACTATGGCTGGGAACACTGAGAAGAAATAGAATCCCAGAACACTTTGTTGTGCTCATGAGAAATCTACACCTAGATCAAGAAATTATTATCCAAGTGTTGTACAAAGAATAACTGGATGGATTAAAATCAGGAAAGGTTTGAGTCATAGATATATGCTCTTTACATACCTATTCAATCTGTATGCTGGGCAAGTAATTCCTGAAGCTTGACTGTATGAAGAACAATGTACTATCAGGACTTGAGGAAGACTTACAACAACCTGCCTCCTGCAGATGATACAAGCTGGCTTGGAGAAAGTGAGGAGGATTTTAAATGCTTTAAGAATGAAGATGAAGAATTACAGATTCTTCAAATCAAGAAAACAAAGATCCTCATCATGGAGCCAACAATCAACACCATGAGAGATGAAGAAAAGATTGATACAGTTAATGATTTCATCTTGCTTAGATCAACAATAAACAACCTTGGTACCAACAGTCAGATGATAAGGAGACATTTTACATTGGGCAAGTCCACTGTCAAGGATCGCTCCAAAATATTGAAGAACAATTAAGTCAAATCTCATCAGAGATTAAGAGGATGATACAAGACAGGGCCAAGTTCAGGTCTCTTTCTCCATAGGGTCACTATGAGTTGTGCTCTATTCAAGGACACTTAACAACAATTACAGTACCCAGGACATTGACTATGGATCCAAGAAAAAGGAAATAATTGACAACTCGAATCTTCTATCTATCATGATGTTACCAATTGCCCCAGTAGTGAGGACATTTGTCTTGATGTTGAGATGTAACCCACGTTGAAGGCTGCTGCCGTCTTTAATATTATGCATCAATCATTTAAAGTCCTTTTAACTTTCAGAAAACAAAGTTGGATCATCTGATGACACTGGCAAAAAATAAAGCTCCAGGAATTGATGAAATACTAAATGAAATGTTTCAACAAATGGAGGCAGCCCTGGATATGCCTACTAGTATATGCCAAGAAATTGAGAAGAGAGCTACCTAGCCAATTGTTTGGAAGAGAATCATATTGGTTCTTATTCCCACAAAGGTGACCTTAGTGAATGTGGAAACTATCCAACAATATTGTAATATGCATAGGCAAGTAAAATATTTCTAAAGATCATAAAAACCCCAAAACTAAAAAACACCACATTACTGGAATAGTATATAAAACTGCTTGCAATTCAAGCTGGATTTAGAAAGCATTATGGTACTAGGTAATATCATTGCTAATGTCAGATAGATTTTGGCTGAAAGCAGAGATGACAAGTTGTTGTTTATAGGCATCATCGAGTAGAGTATGACACATAGAAACTCTATGAGCTATAGATATGACCTGTCTTACCCTGTACCATCCCCACACTTCCAACACATTAGAGTCCACTGTGGCAGTCACTGTGTCTATCCACCTGGTTGAGGGTCTTCCTCTCCTTTACTGATCCTCTTCCTTTCCAAGATCATGTCCCTCTCCAAGGATACCCTCTCCTAGCAACAATCCTGGAGTATGTGAAGTGAAGCTTTATCATCTTTGCCTTCAAGAAGCATTCTGGCTACAATTTTTCCAAAGATATACTTCTTTGTTCTGTCAACAACCCATAGGATGTTTAGTAATCTTCTGCAACACTACAAGAGAACACCTGAAGATTGTTGTTATAGTTTTATGTGCCATCAAGTTGCCTACAATTCATAGTGACTTTCCACACAATAGCTCTGAAAGCTGCTCTAACCTGAGCTAATCTCATTCTCTGACACACCTATCTTCATTACCCCAATTATTATGTCACTCCATCTCATCTGGGATCCTCCCTTTCTGAGTTGTCCTTCAAACCTTACAAGCATGATACACTACTCCAAAGCATAATCCCTCCTGGCTACATGCCCAAAGTATGTCAGAAAAAGTCTCAAAAGCCTGGCCTCCAAAAAACAGTTTGGTTTTATCCTCTCTAGGACAGCCTTGTTAGTTCTCTTAGTAGCCCATGGTATTTTTAAAGCTCTCCTCCAGCACCAAAACACAAAGGAATCGATTATTATTTTGTAATCCATGGTTGTTGTCCAATTTTCTGATGCATAGAAAGTAATTTTGAAGACCATGGGCTTAATCAGACACACCTTAGTCTCTAGACTGACATCCTTGCTCTTCAGCACTCTGAAGATATGCCTGTCAGGGAAAGTTGTTTATTTGTATTTTCATTGATAGTGCAAAGGTATTTGAATATGCATATCATAAAATATATGGTTATTATAAAAATATGGTTAACATTGAGAAAGAGCCAAAAAGCAGATTTTTATTATTTTAAGTGTGATATATAATTGGACAATCAATAATGAAGTTTTTGTTGCTATATACTTTGCAGTCATTTCTGACTCCTAGAAACCCTATGCAGAACAGATAAAAGCCTTATCCTATTCTGTGTCATCCTCATATTCTCCACTGTTAAACTCACTGTGTCAATCCATCTTTCATAGGGTTTTTTATTTTGCAGATCCTATATCTCGCTTATATCGACAGTCAACACATTTGGTATGAGCAATCAAGAATTCAATAGATGTGTTGCAAAAAAATATCAATATAGTAAAGTCAGTTCTGCTTTATGATCTCCCTCATTTGGATTTTCAAGACTGCAAATAGATTATGAAGGGTAAGGCCTCATCCTCCTTGCAAAGAGCAGAATGGCTGAGGCATTCAAACTACAGATCTTTTAGGTTGTTGTCGTTGCTCTGTACCATTAAGTCAAAATCACTCACAGCAGACCTTCCAGCACATTTTAAAAGGCATTAAATCACATTAGAAAGAAATTATCTATCCTTCTTTTTTTGAACAGCTGGTAGATTTGAACTGTGCACTTTGGCTTGCTCAACTCCTTAGCACTAAATAAACAGTGTTTTGTGTTGTGCGTTTTGTTTTGTTTTAAATGAAATTTTTA
>NW_006400043.1:1215292-1251789 GCF_000299155.1 Elephantulus edwardii | reverse complement strand
CGCACCTCCCCAAACCCCACCCCCTACCCCCAAATACAATCCACTCTGCAACCCTCATTGCGTACTCCTATGATAAAAATAATGCCCTAAAATATCTAAAGGCTGCATGTAATCTAAAGGCTCAACAAGAGGGAGAATTATGAGCATGTTCTCATAATTCTGTGACTTATGTTCTCAGAAATACATGGGTCACTATGAGTCGGACTGACTCAGGAGCAGTGAATTAGAGAGAGTTAACCATTCTGAAGTAGATTACCAATTCTGGATTAGTAGTTCAGTTTTTACCAGTTTGCACTAAGGGGCTTTACATAGAATGAGATGAGTTGGATTCAACTTCATAGCAACTAATTCTTCTGGCTGAGTATCAGGATCCTAAAATCATGATTTTACAAGCTCATATTCATACAACACAATGCTAATAAATAATCTTAATTACAAAGTGCTTTTCAGACTACATAATTCTCTGGTAAATCAAGTGTTAAAATCTTAGACACTTAAGTGTAATGGTCTTTCCTTCATAATGGAGCTAGTATATGTTACTGCCAAAACCACTTCCTGATGAAAAATATGAATGAAAATAGAAGGCAAATTTGCTTTCAAAGTATTGATGAATCTTTGTCATTACTCTACAGTCTACTGATGTCATTCCTAATGGAGAGATGTTAAATAATGAACCCAAGGTGCTCATACTTTAAATGATGAATTTATGTCACATAGCTGATAAAGATTCAAAGTTGTCCAACTGCACACAAATCACTGGAAAATGTTTTTCAATCTTTATCCTCATGAAAAACTTGCTCACATAAATATCTACTCCTTTCCTGATATAGAAAAAAATCAATATTGGCAAGTCAAACTCCTTAATGACAACTAAATTTATTTACTTCTTTTTCTCTCATAATCCTTCAGTTTTAAAGTATTACTAAAGCTTTTAGGCTCTTAAAGTTATATTTTTATTCCTGTGTGTTTCTGAAATGATTGTGGCTTACATTAATTTTACTTGACTTTTAAATATTGCTTTAATGTTCTATATATTTGAAAATATAATTCTTTGAGGACATAGCATAAAAACATATTTTTACTAATCTGATTAACAAAGTAGTATAGTGACATTTTATGTTCCAGGATATAGGGTACTGGTAAATAATTTTAAAAATAAATATACTTCAACAAATAGTAGTGCTACAATTACTCTGTCACAATTAAAATGCTATTAATAGAGTATATGATAAACATATTTAATGGAAACAATAATCTTTCTGTGTATGTGTTTCCAAAAGAATATATATATAAATATATCTACACACACACACACACACACACACACACACACACATACCGTTTTTGTCTACCGTCAAGTTGAAACTGATCCATAGCTTACCCTACGGAGGGTTTTCAGAGGCAGTTAATTACACGAAGGAAATTGCCCATCCTTCTAACACAGAGTAGCTGGTGGCCTTGAACTGCTTGCCTTTGGGAATACAGCACAGCTTCTTGACTCTAGGCTATTAGATCTCGGCCTCTCTCTCTCTCTCTCTCTCTCTCTCTCACACACACACACACATACACTCATATGTATGTGTGTATATACATATGCATATTGTTGTTAGGTGCCATCAAGTCATTGAAGACTTATAACAACTCTATGAATGAAAGACCTGAACATTTGTATAACTCATCATTTCTCCACATTCAAAGAGTTTCTGGAGTAGGCTATTTTGGAAGTCGATGCCACTCCTGCTTCCAAGCTTGTTTTAACAGGGACACTCCACCAAACACTGTCTACCATGGGTAATCATTATCGCATTTGAAACATCAATGTCATATTGTTTAGCATCATAGCAACCATGCGTTAGTTACCTCTATACAGCAAATGAACAAACCGGTGGGTGCTATAACACTTAGAAGAATGTTTGACCAAAAATAATTAAAAACAAGCCTGAGGACCACAGCTAAAAATCACACACCTTTGGCTTGGTAGCATAACTTTCTTTCCACTAGGTCAACAGAGCTCTTTATACAACAACAACATATTTTAACTGGTATTTTAAGATACCAAAACAAAATCAGCCATTACCTTATTATAAAATACAATTGCTGGAAGCTTGAAGCTAATGAAATTAAGCAATTTTTTTTGTATCTTTCCTGGTCAAAAGGTGAAGTACTTAGCCATAAAATGTATTTCATTGAATTTTAATTTATTACCTTATATTGTATATTCTATTATTTATCTTAAGAATGTGAAATGTTGTATATATTGATGCTGTTAGATGCCATCTTTGGAAACGAGAGTGGGATCCACTTCCTAAACAACATGCCTCTGGAAACTCTATGAACTTTGATAAATGGCAATAATTATAGAAAGGCTTCAGCCCTTTTGTTCATAGGGTTTCTATGAGTCATGCTCGACTTGACAGCAATCAACAACATCAACAATACTACTTGGAGCAGCATAATAAATTAACTAGGTTTTGCATGCATAGTTGCTGTTAGATGTCATCTACTTGACCATTATTCATAACAACCTAAGAATAACAGATCTGAACCATGCTCGATGCTGTTTCACGTTTACCATCTATGCTATACTTGAGTCTGCTGCAATAGTCACTGCGTCAAATTTTCTTGGTGAGAATCTTCCTCCCTGTCACTAAACCTCCACTTTTCCAGGCACAAAGAAGGTTAAATCAAATCTACAAGTACCTAAGTTTGACCTTGATTCTATTCCACCTGAATTTCAAGACCATCTCAGAGACAGATTTGAGACCTTGAACGTTAATGAGTTAAGACCAGATGAGCTGTGGGAGGGTATCAAAAATATCATCCATGAAAAATCCAAAAGGTCATTGCAAAGACCGAGGAGGAAGAAAAGACCAAGATGAATGTCAGATGAGACTTTGAATATTGCACTACAGCACTGAGAAGCGAAAGCGAAGGGAAGAAATGAAGGAGCTAACTAGAAGGAATAAAAGGGCAGCAGAGGTAGAAAAAGTTAAATATTTTAATGAAATGTGCAAAGAGCTGGAGTCAGAAAACCAGATGTTCTGAACTCAGTCTGAATTTCTTAAGTTGAAGGAACTGGAGAATAAATTCAAACCTGAAGTTGCAATATTTGAGGATACTTTGGGCAGTATATTAGATGATCCAGGAAGCATTTAAAAAAAAGATGGAAGGAGTATACAGAATCACTCTACCAAACAGAATTAGTGGACACAGAAGAATTTCAAGAAGCAATATATAAGCAAGAGCCTGTAGTGATGAAGGAAGAAGGTCAAGCTGCTCTGAAGAAATTTGCAAAAAACAAGATCCCAGGAATTGACCACAGCATACCAACTGATATATTTCAACAAACAGAATCTTCTCTGGACTTGCTCACCAAGTTTTGCAAAGAAATCTGGAGGACAACCACCTGGCCAACTGACTGGAAGAGATCCATAATTCTTCCCATTCCATTAAGAAAGGTGGCCTTACAGAGTATGGAAATTTTCAGACAATATCCTTAATGTGACATGCAAGCAAGATTTTGCTGAAAATTATCCAAAAATGACTGGAACAGCTCATAAACAGAGAACCTCCAGGTGGGCAGGCTGGATTTAGAAGAGGACATGGTACTGGGAATTTTATAGCTAGATGGATCTTGCCTGAAAATAGAGAGCACCAGAGTATGTCCACACGTGTTTCATTGACTATGCAAATGCACTTGTCTTTGTGGATCCCAACACACTGTGGCTAACTCTGAGAAGAATGGGAATCCCAGAACATTTACTGATTCTTTTGCACAACTCATACTTGTCCAGGAGGCAGTGGTGAGAACAGAGCAAAGAAAAACTGCCTGTTATAAAATAAGGAAGTGTGTACAACAGGAATGTGTCCTGTCTCTATATCTTTTCAATTAGATGTGGAACAGATCATCCTGGATGCTTGGCTGTATGAGGAGAAATGTGACATCAGAATTGGAGGAAGATTTATCAACAATAGAAGTTATGCAGATGACACACATCTTGCTTGCCAAAACTAAGGAGGATATGAAGCATTTGCTACAAAAGATCAAGGACTGTAGCCTTCAATATGGAATAAAGCTCAAAATCAAGAAAACAAAGATTCTCACCACTGGGCCAGTTGGCAGCATCCTGATAAATGGTAAAGAGACTGAGATTGATAATAGCTTTAGTTTGGTCAGCCCGACAATCAACACTGTTGGTAACAGGAGTCAAGAAGTCAAATGACAAATAACATTGGGAAAATCTGCTGTCAGAGACTTCCTCAGAGTGCTGAGGTGCAATGATACCAGTCTAGAGATGAAGATGTACTAGAGACTAAGATAATCCTGGTCATCATACTCACAATTGCATGCCGGGCATCAGAGAGCTAAAAAATGACTGAGAATGAACAGAAGACGGATTGATGCCTTTAAATTATGGTGTTGGAGAAGAGTATTGAACATGCCATGGACCACCAGGAAAACAAATAGACCTGTCTCAGAGAGGGTGAAACCAAGTTTTATCCTTGGAGGCAAGGGTTTTGAAGCTCCATCTCACATACTTTGGGCATGTGGCCAGGAGCGATGATCCTTGGAGAAGGACAACATGCTTGGGAAGGTGGAGGGATAAAGCAGGAGAGGAACACTTCAAATTAGATGAATTGACACGGTAACTGGACGAATGGGTTAAATGTGTTGAAATCAGTGAGAATGGCTCAGGATAGGACAGTGTTTAGAGCTGTTGTACATAGGATTGCTTTAAGTTGCAGGTTACTCCGTGGCACATTAAAAAAAAAAAAATTATAACAACATGCCTGAACTATGTGAGAAAAAACTGTACTATATTCATTTGTTAGAAGCACTCTTAATTCTTTCTACTAAAGATATATATCTTTTGTTCTCTTGGCAGTCCGCGGGATACTCAGTAATATTCACCAACACTACAATTCCAAGGCATCAGTCTTATTTTTTTATTCATTGTTCAACTTTCAGACACTTCCTATGTATCAGAGCCACCTCCAAATCACCCTTAACCTTAACTTCTATAAAAGGTTACAGAGGAAGGTCTCCTTAACCACTGACTTCTTATTTGGTACAAAAATAAAAGAACTCTTCATTATTTTACTAATCTACAATAAGTGCAAGAGACTGTTGAGACTTACAGGAGGGAGATCCCCTTTGTGCCTGTGGGAACAGAAAAAAAATCCTATGGAGAGGAACTTTAGCTATTCTGACAAATGGAAAAAGGAGACATTAAAATATCAACGGAAGGACAGTTTGACTGGATCCTTCTAAGCTATTTTAGCAATACCCAGGAGCAATGCATGTAAAGAAATGATTCTGTGATACAAAATTAAAGGTACATGATGGCATCCTGTTAATACTGAGGACTCTTTCTCTTTTCTTTTAAAATTTTGCCTTATCTCTACCAAATGAAAGTGTATAGTGTTGTTGTTGCTGTTATATTTTTTCTCCAATCAAAAAAACAACTCAAAACTAACTCTCCAGAGTATTTTCAGAGGCTGTAAATCACACAGAAGGAGATTACCTATCTTTCTCCTACAGAGCACCAAGTATATTTGACCCTTGCTTTGGATTAGCAGGACAATTGTTTCCCTATCAGACCAGCAGATTTTCCTACTCGTTTTTATTGTAGAGTGCATAGTAAAGGAAGAGTAATGCTTCAAGCAAAAATTATGTCCCAGTGAAACATCTTGATGAGTTTCCCTTGGCACTTCTAACTCAAATGCACACAGTTTTAAATCATCAATTACTTCACAGAAGAAAGGACAATCTCCTTTCCTGCATTTATAGCTTCTAAATCCCACTAGAGTCAGCTATAAGTTTATTCCAATTTGATTCATTAAGAACCTGCATTATGCATATAACATAAACTTCCTTGCAGAATGAGAAGATTTGAAGAAGTTATTTCATGAGTTCAAAGAGCATACAATCTCATATGAATTATATCTTAACATCAGGAAAATAAAAATCCTTACACTGGATAAAAGGGCATCATAATAGATGAAGAAAGGTTAGAAGTTGTCGACGATTTAGTTTTAGTTGGATGCATGGATCAACACCTCTGGTTACAGCAATGTAAAAATCAAAAGACATGATACATTGGGAAATCTGCTCTCAACGACCTCTTCAAAGTGCTAAAGAGAGCAAGGTTGTCAGTTTAAAGATTAAAGGGTTCCTGATGCAAGCCATGGCATTTTCAATTGCTTCTTGTGAATCTGAAAGTTGTAAAATGACTAAGGAAGACCAAAGAAGAACTGATGCCTTTGAAGCGTGGTGTTGGCAAAGAATATTGAATATCCTGTGGTCTATCAAAAGAAAACACAGAACTGTGTTTGAAGAAATGCATCCAGATTTCTCTTTAGATGCAAGAATGATGAAGCTTCATTCACGTATTTTGGGCATATTGTAAAAAGATATTCATTCTTGGAAAAAGACTGTCAGACAAAAACAAGGAAACCCTCAACAGAATGCATTGTTACAGTTAATGTTAACAATAAATGGGAGCATGTGGAAGATCTTGAGGATAGAGCACTATAACAAAATAGTTCAGATCTATTGTTCATAGGGTTACTATAAGTCATAGCTGACTTGATACTGCATAAATATAACACAAGAGACAAATTTTTAAAAAAGCAAGGATTGCAACAGGCAAGAAAACAATAAGACAATAAGATTGTTTGAATATATTTTGAAACAGAAATGTGTCCCTTTAGTCTATAAATAGAATTGAAATACAGTTTTAATCAGACTAATTTATTCTCTCCATCTAGGACAAATTTGAGGAAGACTTCTTTGTGAGACTGAAATCTTTTTGCTGATGGTCACATCTCTATCCTACAATCAATCAAAACCTCAGAGTCACTCTATCAAAAACATAACACTAAGGCCTTTTGACTTCGAATCAAAGATGACCTTTTCAGTAAATGGGGAAAAAAGCTTTAACTGATCTAAACTTTGGTTGAATTACTGCTAGATTTCCTCTGAATCTCAGACTTTCTTATTATCCCATTTCATTTTTCTCTTTATATAATGTGCTGAATCAAAGTAATTTTCCTGTTTTCCTCCGGACAGTTCAGATAAAGGCCAGCATTCAGCTAATGCAGTCAGCTCAAGACACACGACCACCTCCTACATGAGTATCTTAGGCTACTCAGGTATTTCTAAACAACCTTTAACCCTGTGAAGAATTTTCAGGTGGTTTTGAAGTGACCTCTGCATGCCTTTCTAAATGGCAGTCATCTTGAAAGAGCATGTTCCGTAATGACTAAGCATCTCACTAGATAAATACTTTCTTGAAAGAGGAAAATCTATGGTGCTCGTCCTATGATGACTAGATTTTTCTGAGAGTAATCTCACTCTTTTCTCCTAAAAGTGCTGAATGATCATAAACCTTAATCTAACCTATAACTATCTTCTTAGAATTTTCTCTTGTTGAGATGAATTTAAGAAGTTCATACCCCTGTCTCAATATATTATATAAATATATTAGCATTCATAATCCTATTTTTATTTTTTCCACTGAGAGAAAGAGAGAGAGGGAAAGTTAACGTTAAATCAAATAAGGGTAAAATAAAAACACACACACACACCACAATTTGATGCTTAGTCAAATTGTTCCTCCCACACCTGTGTTGTTTATCAGTTAGTTGCAATGGCTCATTTTATTTCAATATAAGTTTTAATTTACATGTACCTTATTTAACTAACAATGTAATTGTTTATATTTACCTGGTAAGAAGTTGAGCTGCCAATCCAAGGGCAAATGGCTGTAGTCTACCAGCTGCCCTACAGCAGAAAGATGGGCAATCTTCTCTTGTGTGGTCTGCTGTCACTGAAAAACCTCTGGAGGGACCACGATGAGTCAGTAACTACTACACAGTCTATAGCAACAACAACAGAAACTTTTAAGGGATTGATTTGTTTTTGCTTTCTTCTTTCAATTTTTTTAATTAATTTTAATGAAAGTTTACAGAGATTTTTGGATTAAATAGCAAAAGAGAATTGATGTCTTTGAGTTGTGGTGCTGGAGAAGAGTGTTGAATATACCATGGACTGCTAGGAGAACAAACATGTTTGTCCTGAAGAGGGTGAAGCCAGAATGCTCCTTGGAGTCAAGCATTCTGAAGCTTCGCCTGACATACTTTGGGCATGTTGCAAGGAGGGACTGGTCCTTGGAGAGGGACATCATTTTTGGGTGAGTGGAGGGATGACGCAGGAGAGGAAGACCCTCGATGAGATGGATTGATTCTGTGATTGGGGTGGTAGGAGGGAGTGTGTCAGAGATGGTGAGGTTAGCAAAGGATAGAGCAGTGTTTAGGGCTCTTGTACATAGGGTCCTTATGAGTCACAGTGACTCCACAGCACATAACAACAACAACAAACATAATCAATTAATGTGAAATTGAATTTGTAGTTGATAATTTATACCCAGGTTTATATTATAGACTAATAAACAAAAGTAACTAGATTTATAAGTTGAGTTTAGAAGAGGCCATGCCACTAGGGATATCATAGCTCTTGTCCTATAGATTTTTGCAGAAAGCAGAATGCACCAGAAAAATGGCTATTTGTGTTATGTTTATAATGAAAACACTTTTGACTGTGTGGGTCACAGCAAATTATGGCTAATCTTGAGAAGAAAGAAAATTCCAGAACACTAGAATATGTTCATATGAAGCTTATATTCAGAACAAGAAGCTATTGTCTGAATAGATCAAGGGAACATTGCAAGGTTCAAAATAAAGAAAGAAGTGCATCAGGGATGTATCTTTTCTCCAAGTTTTTTCAATCTATTTGCTGACGAGATCATTCAGGAGGCTGGACTTTATAAAGAAGAATGTAACACTGGGATTGGATATTTGCTAACAACCTGTATTATACAGATGATACAACCTTACTCACCAAAATGGAAGTGCACTTGAGTTTACTACAGAAATTAATTGATTGCAGCCTTCAATATGAATTATATATCAACATTAAGAAAACAAAGGCAGCATCATGAGAAATGTAGAAAAGATTCAGATTGTTAGTGATTTCATCTTTCCCAGATCCACAGTCTCTCTTGGCTCCATCACTGAAAAAAAAATCAAAAGACTAGTTGTTTTGGGAAAATCTCAAACACCTCTCCAGAGTTCTGAAAAGTAATGATGCCAGTCTAGAGACAAAGGTGTGCTTGATTCTGGTCCTGGTTTTCTTAATTGTTTGTTATGACTCTGAGACCTGGACAATGAATAAGGATGACAGAAAAAGAATCCATGCCATGGACTTCCAAGAGAGCAAATAGGTCTGTCTGAAAAGCGTGAAACAAGGTTATTCCCTTGAGGCAAGGATTATGAAGCTCCAGCTGAAAAACTTTAGGTATGTTGTTAAGGGACCAGTCTTTGGAGAAGGACATCATGTTTGGACGAGCGGAGGAGAGGAGGACCCTGAATGAGACGGATTGTCAGTGTGACTGTGACAATTGGGCCATGTATATTGAAGACAATGAGATTGGCTCATGATAGGTCAGGGTTCAGAGTTATTGTTCATAGGCTTGCACACATTTGTGTGTTGGGATTGCACTGAACATGTTGGTTGTTTTTAGTTGATGTTGTTAGATGTCACTGAGTCAAATATGACTCATAGCAACCCTATGAACTCTGGTAGCCTAGTGACAAGAAGCTGTGCTGCTATCCTCAAAGTATGCAGTTCAAGGCCACCAGCTGCTCCATGGGAGTAGAATGATCAATGCCTCTGAAAACAAACTGGAGGGTCAGCTAAGAGTCAGTTCCATTTCTACAGTATAAACAAAAACCCTATTAACAATACACCAGGACATTCTTGTCATCTCCAATACACAAGCACATTGCTGAGATTGACACAATGACTGTGGTAATGGAGTCAGGTATGTCAGAAACAGTGAAGTTGACTCGGATAGTACAAGGTTCAGAGTCATTGTTTATAGTGTCAGCAACAGTTATAGATGACTTGATGATACATAACAATTACAGAAACAACAGTATAACATGATAAGTAGTATAAACTCTTGAGTGGTTCTAAGGACAATTTTGACAGTATACTTTCAATGGTTTAAAAACTTTCTGTGATTATCTAATAATCTAAATTAATTTGCATTGTCTTTTAATAGTTGGTGGTTCAAGCTTTAGCTTTTTTAGAATTTCATGCATCTTTTATTACTAAATTAATTCACTTCTTGAATTCATTTTAATGAAGCATTACATAAATGACAGGAGCTATGTGACTTTTTCTCAAGGTGGCTACAATTTAAGAAGGACAATATAATTACACACACGATTTCTTTTTTCTTGTTCTTAGGTTTTCAAAATTATTTTGCTTCAACTTTGAAGCATATTTGAATAAAAAGCTGAATTAGTGCACCTTATCAGAAAACAGCACCAAGTTTACTTTTGAAACAGAATTAGTCAAATAATATTAAAATTAGTCATGGTTGAATTTAAGTTTACCATGATTGTCTTGGCCTTAAAAACCTGTATTTTCCCCTATCACATTGTTAAATAATTTCATTTACCGACCATAATGAATTTTTAAACCTTCTTTCCCTTGCAGAATTTTGACTCTTCTGTATCAAGGTAGCTGAGGATCATGTTCTTGACACAAATTTGATGTATTGAATGCTAGTAACTAATGACCAGATAGGATGTGGCATAACATGAAGGACAGTATATATGCAGAAAGCATAGCATGATCATTCAAAATTACGGGTAAAAGACCAAAATGGTATCAGGAAAGGCAATAAAAATTATTAAAATTACTTTTGGACAAATTGAAGCTCAGCATATGCCAAGGTGAAACTCTCTCTCATTGTATTCAAATTGGAATGAACTAGCTGATGTCTGAATAGATTTCCTAAGGCTTAAAACTGTGGTGTGGGAGGAGATTGCGTACCTTTTCCCTTCAGAGTTGCTGATGGATTCAAAGCACTAGTCAGGGTCCCACCTTCAGTTTAGCAGCAAAAATTCCTATGGACTATTGCACCAGAGCTAACATAAACTGAAAAGGGAGGGGCGGGGGGGGGACAACAACAACTCACCTCCAAAGACATTCGTATAACAACAAAATCTTCAAGAATCAACTTCTAATAGTCAAGAATCCAGTAAACAAAGTACTGAATGAAGCAGGAAGTAACAAAAGAAGATTGGCTTATATAGAAGCACTAGTCAAGGCTCAACAATTGTAGGAGAGATCAAGAATTAATAGCAATGATTGGAAAAAAATCCCATGATACATTCAAGTCGATGAACAGAATTATATCTCTAGGAATTGGTTGAATACCAATTGAAGTGCTTCAAAAAACAGACACCTATATTAAGAAAATTTGAAGACAACTATATGGCAAATGCATTTTTAGCATTTTTTTTTCATGACTTTGTAATATGAAACAATGAATCATATTTATCAGAATAAATTTTTGTATGTTTCCAAGTGAGATTGTAAGATAAGCCACAGGCAAATATAAATTTCAGTTGCCATCTACACAATACTAGGTCTTTTAGGTAGAACTGAGATCCCTAGGACGTTCAAAACCTGTGATGTTTTGGAAATTATCTGAAAGACATTTTCCTCAAGAGAAATGAGCGTGTGCATTCAAATTTCCAAAATTTGGTTATTAGCCAAATGTGTCTCTTTTTCTCTCTCTTCCCTATCTATCTCTCTCAGTCTCTCTCTCTATCTAATCTATTATCTATCCATCTATCTATCTATTAATTATTTCTTACTGAACTGCTTTTCACAAAATAAATAGCAATAATGGTTTAAGCCTATGAAACCTCCAGGAAAGTTTGTTTCAATTATTACAATTGTTCAAAACTAAAGGCATATGATATTCCCACTCACAAGCAAGTTCTTACATCACCCTAAGACACCTAACCAATCTGAGTGACTGCTACATCTCTCCTCTCACCTCTGACCTTCCCCCCCCCACCATTTGAGGTCTTTATCAGTTTTATTGGTTTCCTTCAGTATCTTCAAACATGCTCTTTAATCCCAATTTCCGAGTATTTGCAATTGATGAATCCTTACCTCCAGAAAACAATTATCTTACTTAAAACTTTATCTCTCCCAGCTGTAAGGTACAAAACCCAAACTCACTGCCATTGAGTCTGTTCTAGCTTGTAGAGACTCTCCATTAGATTTTTGAAACTATTAATGAGAGGAGACTGCTCACTTTTCACCTACTGATTTCCTCCCTGGTAAATTTGAACAGTTTGAAGTGCACCACTTTTTAGTAACCAGCACAAGATGCCAAAGACTATGCAGCTAGAATTCCTCATCTTTATTGTCCAGTTAGCAACTATCTTACCTGAGAGCTTCCCTGATAGCCCAGTGTTCATATTTCTCCAAACACTTACCTCTCTTTTCACACATTCTCTCTCTCTCTCTCTGTCTCTCTTCTCTATCAAACTATATCTCTATTTATCTATCTATATCTATTTATCATCTATCTATGAGCTTACTTCTTTCTTGGATAACATAACTAAAATGATAGCTTAATGAAAATGTGAGGTTTTGTCTATCCAACGGAGAAAGATGAGCAGTCTGTACCGAGATATGATTTAAGTAACTGTGAAAAGTACCTTGAGTATCAGCTATGATTCTCAACTACTCATAATAACAACAAAATATTACAGAGTAAAGGAATAGGTGACAATATGAAACAACATAAGGGACAGTTGAAATTTAATTTTAGGAAGAGTTTAGATTTAATTTTCTCTCTAGAGTTTTAACTTAAAATATAATTCTCCCCAAAATTGATTTACAAGATTGGACATTCTATCAGACTTTTATTTTTGAAAATTAAAAGACAATAAAAAATGCTCAGTAAAGAATTGTGCACCTGATACACCTATTTAATGAAATTTTAGTGTCTTTTTTAATATAATTGTTTAAGATTATGGAAATATTTCTTTGCTAATTTGATTGATAAGAATGGTGGTGGTGGTGTTAGGTACTGTCGAGTATTATAAGTGTGCAAAAATCCTTAATGGTAAAAGACACATTTTTTTCTTTTCTTAAAATACGAGATAATTTTCATTTTTAACTTATGTATAATTGCTTATACTTGTGTATACACACACACATACATGGCCTATTGATATACTATAATAACCAGCACAGTGTTGAAAATGCTTATAAGATTCATTCCTTGTTAACGTGATTGTGTTTTCTCCCCTGCACTATCCCCAAAGCTCAGAGTAGAATTTTATTTTGTTTGGTTTCCCCCAAGAGTATGCTTTTAACAAATATTGGCAGACTGAATTATTGAAATATGAATATAATATATAATGTAATGTCACTGAACATTCCTTCTCATGTTTATGCTTCACTTTCATTTGCATTTCCCTTCACACACACACACACACACACACACACACACATCCCAAGCTCAATGAACAGTTATTCTGCTCTCTAAATAAAAGGGGAAAAAGAATCAGTAGCATGTGAAGGATTCTCAAGAGATAAAATGCAATGACTACAAATAGAGGTAGTCTCTCATGGGAACTTTTGACTCAATTTTCCATGAGTGGCAGGGAAAAAAAAAGAACAGAGGTCTGTCAAGTTCCAGAAAAGAACCATCTTAGTCAGTCCCTCGAGAAATGCTGGGAGAATGGGCATTACTTTTGTATTTTTTGAAGCCTGCCTTCTCCAATCTACTACTACTGATACTGTCCATTTAATGTATCATAACCTACTTTGAAGGAAGAAACTCCGTGATGGTGAATACCAGCTTGAAGTCCCCAACCACAGTATTTGTGTGGACCTGATCAAAAAAGAAAGAAATCATTTCAGGTTTGAAGGGCTACTGCTGAGCTACCGAGACTAAAGGAATTGAAAAGGACAGTGGATTTAAATAGCACAAGCTGTATTTTTATTCTGCCATCTTCTGTGTGGTAATTGACACTGGAAATATTCCTCAGAATATTTTACCATTTATACGTCCTTAATATTTTTTGTAAGGAGAGTTTATTCATTTGTTGTTGTTGTTGTTGTTATGTGCCATCGAGCCATCTGCGACTTCTAAAGCCCGTATATATAACAGCTCTGAACCCTGCTGTATCCTGAGCCAATCCCATTGTTTCTAACACACCTACACCCTTTACCCAGTCACTGATTTAACTCATTTCATCTAAAGTATTCCTTTCCTGCACTGTTTCTCCACCTTTCTAAGCATGGTATCCTTCTCCAAGGACTTGTCTTTCTTGGTAATATCCCGAAAATATGTGACACGGGGTTTCAAAATCCTTGCCTCCAAGGAGCAGCTTGGTTTCACTATTTCTAGGACAGACATATTTGCTCTGTTGGCATTCCACAGTATATTCAAAACTTTCTCCAACATCACAACTCAAAGGCAATGATTTTTCTAATCCTTAGTTATTGTCCAGCTCTCTGATGCATAGCAAGTAATTTCAAAGACCATCGTCGTCTCAGACTCCAGACTGATGGCACTTCAGTCTCCAGACTGACATCATTGCGCTTTAGTGCTTTGGAGAGGGCCCAGACAGTAGATTTTCCCAATACAATTCATCTTTTGATTGTTTGACTGCTGGGGCAAGAGTAAGCAAGCTAAAAATTGCTAATAATTTCAATCTCTTCTCCATCTGTAATGATGCTGCCATTTGGCCCAGTGCTGAGAATTTTTGTTTTTTGATGTTTAACTTCAATGCATATTGAAAAGGTCCTCAACGTTTTTGTAGCAAATGCTACAAAAGGGCCTCCTCAGTTCACCAAGCAAGGTTGTATTATTTGCATAATTCAGGTTGTTGATTAGTCTTCCTCCAATCCTGATGCCACATTCCTCCTTATAAAGTCCAGCCTCCCAGATTACGCATTTCACATACAAATTGAAAAGGTATGGAGGTGGATGTATCCCAGAGGCACACCTTTCCTAATCCTGAACCACGTCATGCTCTGTTTTTTGTGTCCTTCTCTGTTGTAACTATTGCTTCCTGGTCCAAGTGTAGATTTTGCATGAACATAATTAAGTGTTTGGGGAACCCCATCCTTCTCTAGGTTAGCCACAATTTGTTGTGATCCACATAATCAAATGCCCTTGCACAGACAATGAAACATATGTAGCCATTGCTCTGTTACCCTTTGCTTTCGTCTAAGATCCATCTAACCTTTGTTATAATATCCTTAGTGCCACAGCTTCTTTAAACCCAGCTTGCACATCTGACAGTTCTGTTTCAGTCATTTTTCTATAATCTTTAGTAGAGTCTTGCTTGTGTGTGATATTAGTGATGTTGTTTTGTTAAGTGCCATCGAGTCATAGGCAACTCATAGTAACCAAAAGTCCTCAACACTTGTGTGACTTTTATTCTTTCTCTAGGTTCATAGGGTTTCCTAAGGCAAGCTATTTTGAAAGTGGATGCAACTCTTGCTTCCAAGATTGTTTTAATCAGGGAGCTTCACCAAACACTGTCTGCTTCACAACAACCACAATTTACCTCTGTACGACAAGTAGACACACCAGGGCTATACAACCTAGAAGAGTGTTTAAACAAAAACAATGAAAAACAGGCCCAAAGGCACTTCAGTATTTTACTGTTCCAGCATGCCCAAATTCTAGTGAACTCTGGGCCACAGACCCGCAGTTTATCTGGCAAGTCTGTTCTACTGACACCCATATTACTGATATTGTTAGATAATTACCACATTGTGCAGGGTCACTTTTTTTTTAAATGAGATTAAATATGAATCTCTTCCAGTCAGAAGGCCAAGTATAAGGATGCCCTAAATTTCTTTGAAAATTTTTGTTCACATTGTGAGTCAAACAATAATCCTTATGATTGAAGAAACTGATAAATATTCTTTTTATCAAAAGGCTAATAATATTGGAAAAAACCCATAAAATTAATTTAAAATTGCATAAAATATTTACTGAAAACTCAGAAACTAATAATTTCCTTTTCTGAGGCTACTAACAAGACAGACTGCAATCCATCTCAAATTTTTATCAGAGGTACTAATTTCTCTGACTACATAAAGAAACAATAAGAAAATAGTGTATAATTTACTAAGATTTGTTATAAAACTTAGCTGTTGTTATGTGCCATTGAGTCGTCTGCGACTCATAGTGACACTATGAATAACAGCCCTAAACTCTGCACTATCCCATGTCAGTCTCACTGTCTCTGACACACCACCCTCATGACCCCACTCACTCAATCAATCCACCTCATAAAGGGTCTTTTTCTCCTACGTTGTCCTTCACTTTCCCAAGCATGATATCCTTCTCAAAGGACTGGTCCCACCTTGCAATATGTACAAAGTATGTCAGACCAAGCTTCAGAATCCTTACCTCCAAGGAGCAGCCTGGTTTAACTCTCCAGGTTGAACTTGTTTGTTTTCTTAGCAGTCAATGGTATATTCAATACTCTTCTCCAACACCACAGCTCTAAGGCATCAAGTCTCCTATACTCCCTAATCATTGTCCAGCTCTCTGATGCATAGCAAGTGATTACAAAGACCATAGCCTGTATCAGGCACACCTTAGTCTCCACAGGGTCACCATTGCTCTTCAGTACTTTGGAGAGGTCCCTAACAGCAGACTTTACCATCACAATACGTCTTTTAATTTCCTGGCTGCTGGTGCCAAGAGTGTTAAAAATAGAAAATATTAAAAATTAAATATTAAGCAATCTATTTCATAAGTGAATTCCACTCTTGCTTCCAAGGCTGAATACAATCAACTCACACCCAGCAGTGAGTCAACATTCCACCTAATCCTCACCAGAACCAGAAAACGAACTGATGGTGGGAGTGTAAAATGGTGCAACCATTATGAAAGACAGTATGGTGTTTTCTCAAAAAATTGGAAATATAAATATCATTTGACCCAGCAATTGCACTTATGGGAATATACCATAGAGTAACCAAAACTGCCACCCAAACAGATATATGCACGCTCATGTTTATTGCTGAATAGTTCACAATAGCAAAGAAATGGAAGCAGCCCAAGTGCCCATCAACAAATGAATGGATAGAGAAGTCATGATATATTCATAAAATGGAATCTTATGCAACACTGAAAAAACAAGTAATTCATAAAATATTATACAAAATGGTTGATGCTGGAGGACATTATGCTGAGTGAAATATTTCTGTCATAAAAGGATAACCACTGCATAATATTACCATTATAAAACAGGACTGACATGGGGGTTGAGGGAAACTAAGATAAGACAGACAGAAATGAATGAACACTGCATTTAAACAGATGAGGGAAAGAACTGTCTAAAAGAAATATATGATTAGGTATTATTTGCATGACAATAGTCCAGAATAAGAGGTGCATGACAAAGTGGACTGGGAGGGGGTTAGAGGGGGCAAAGGGGGAGGGAGGAAATTGTCAAAAAGAAAGAATCTTTTTAAAGAGAAAAGTGAACTAGTGGGGGTGGGGAGGAAAAACGCAACAATGAGTGAAAGGATATCCAAGTTTCTGTAGATTTTTGTTAAAAATAGCAATTAAAAAAATGAAAGAAATTACCTTTCCTAGTAATATGCCCTTAACTTCACATATTTCAGGTATATTATTAGGAGAAGTTATGTGTCTTGGATATGGACATATTACTTGGAAAGATGAGGGTCGGTGAAAGAAAAGAAAACCTTCAACCAGATGGACTGACACAGTAACTGCAATAGGCTCTATCGAGTATGTAAGAAATTGTGAGGATAGTACATGATAGGAAAGGATTCAAATCTGTTGTTTATAGGGTCCCTATGGCCCATACTCTACTTGATGGTACCTAACAACAGCAACAACAACTAGTGATATGCCTAACGTGTGTGAGACAAAACTTCATTATCTTTGCTTCCAAGGAGCACTCTGGACACATATTCTCCAAGAAGGTGAAAGAGAACTGAACATACCATGGACTGCCAAGAGAACTAATAAGTCTGTCCTGAAGAGGGTAAAGCCAAGCTGCTCCTTGGAGACAAGGATTTTGAGGATCTGCCTCACATACTTTGTCATGTTACCAAAGGGACAAATCCTTGGAGAAGGACATCAAGCTGGAAGGGTGAAGGGACAGCATAGGAGAGGAAGATCCTAGATGAGATGGATTGACAAAGAACTGAGTTAATGAGGGTAGGTGTCAGAGGCAGCGACACAGGCAGAACAGGGTTCAGAATTATTGTGTATAGCGGTCACAATGAGTCACAGGTGACTAGATGACATATAATAACAATAACATACTTAGTTATCATAGATGCACATAGCAAATGACTAAAAAGACAATGGCCTGGGTCAGGCATACATTAATCCTCTAAGTGGCATCAATTACTCCTTAATAATTTTGATAAATATTATATGTATTATAACTGAAATTATTTGTCTGCTTTCTTTTTATCTGAGGTAGTAGTTTTAGCTTTCTATGTCTTTTCAATATGTATGCAGAACAGATTATCCGAGAGGCTGGGCTCTATGAGGAGAATTGTGGCATCAGGATTGGTGGAAGATCTATTAACAATCTGTATTATACAGATGACACAACCCTGCTTGCTGAAACTGAGGAGGACCTCATGCACTTGCTGCGGAGGGTCAAGGACTGCAGCTTTCAGTATGGACTGAGGCTCAATGTCAAGAAGACAAAGATTCTCACCACTGGACCAATTGGCAGCGTCAGGATGGATGACGAAGAGATTGAGATTGTTCACAGCTTCAGTTTGCTCTGCTCCACAGTCAACACTCTTGGCACCAGCAGTCAGGAAATCAAAAAGCGTGTCATGATGGGAAAGTCTGCTGTTAGGGACCTCTCTAAAGTACTCAGGAGCAACAGTGTCTCTCTGGAGACTAAGGTGCGCCTGATACAGGCCATGGTATTTGCAATCACTTGTTATGCATCAGAGAGTTGGACAATGACTAGGGAGGACAGAAGCAGAGTGGATGCTTTTGAGCTGTGGTGCTGGAGAAGAGTACTGAATGTACCCTGGACTGCCAGGAAAACAAACAGATTCATCTTGGAGAGGATTAAACGAAGCTACACCTTGGAGGCAAGGATTCTGGGGCTTCGTCTGACATACTTTGGGACATGTTGCCAGGAGGGACGGGTCCTTGAAGAGGGACATCATGCTTGGGAGGGTGGAGGGACAACGCAGGAGGGCAAGACCCTCTATGAGATGGATTGATTCGGTGACTGGGGTAATCGGGATGGGTGTGTCAGAGGCAGTGCGGTTGGCGCAGGATAGAGCAGGATTTAGGGCTGTTGTGCATAGGGTCGCTATGAGTCGCAATCGACTCGATGGCACATAACAACAACATGTCATTTCTACTTAAGTTTCTCTTTGTAATTTTACATTTGCATACAAAGTTCGTATTATCTTTCATTCACATTTTATTTCATACAGTCATCTTCATTCATTATATGTTTAAAAAAAATCACCATGCCCATCATTACCCTGTTTTTCCAGATCCCCACCAAATCTTTCCCATTTACCTTACCTCCTCATCCCTCCATCAGCCAAATTTTGTGACCTATTTATTGCTTACCCTCTGTCCCCACTTTTCCCTGCTTGGATTTTAATACGTGTGTTACTGGTTATCTTTCTGTATATACAATAAAGGTCCTATGCAGTTCTTATGACACTGAGTCCATTCAATCTCACTCACACCTCTAGTGTCTCACAAATTATGTTGCAATTTTAAAAATCTTTGCTCTGAGTACTCTGTTGTTCCATCGTGTGAATGTACCACAATTTCTCAATAAAATAGATTATGTTTGGACATTTGGACTGTTTCCATGTTCTTTTGATGGTGCATAACACTGCTATGAACATTGGCATTAAATAGTTGTGTCTGAGTTCCAACTTCCTTGAGTTATATTCCTAGGAGTAGAATAGTCAGATCAAATGGAATCTCTATGTTGACCATTTGTTGAAGAGGTTGTCATTTCTCCATATGTTAGAGCTAGTAGACCAATTTGGTTGAGTGGCAGGATATAATATTAATATCCAAAAATCAATGTGATTCCTCTAAAGTGACAAAGAGACTCAAAGAAGGAAACCAAGAAAACAATGCCATTGTACAATAGCAATCACAGACTGAAATACTTGGGAGTGAATCTAACTATACATAGAAAATCCTGTACAAAGAAAAGTACATAACATTCTTGTGAGACACAATAAAAGATCTAAAGAAATGGAAAATGTGCTCTGTTCCTGGATATGAAGACTCAATCCCGGGGGAAATGGCAATCTGACCAAAAGCAAACTACATGTTCAATGCAATCCCAATACAGATACCAAATTGTGAAATTGTCAAGTTTATTTGGAGAGGACAGAGACCCCGAATAAGCAAAGCTCTTCTGAAAACAAAGATGAAGTTGGAGGCAGAGAACTCCCTGACCTCCAAACCTTCCGCATAGCAGTAGTCACCAAAGCAGCATTGTCCTGGAACAATGACAGGTGCATAGACCAATGGAACAGAATAGAGAACAGAAATGGACCCATCTATCTGTGGTCAATGGATATTAGAAAACATAAGATTTATTATTTAAACAGATGACCTATTACTATTCCGGTGATAGTATGTTCCAAAAGTGAAAGAAGTAGGAGCTTATCCAAAACCAATCTGGCTAATGTCAGATATCCTCTCAGTTTTTATGCTTCTCAATTAATTCATTAAAACAGATAAAACACTATTTCCTAAATTAACCCAAATGTCAAAAAAATCTGCAGTAAATTTAACCATACCATAGATTTTATACACTTTATCAAAAGTGATTTCTAGTTCTGAAATATCATTTTCAGGCAAAAAGTAGGTGATGTTAATCATGGATCTGTGATAATGAAACAGAAAGAACAAGATTTGCAAGTGATGAAGAAGTAGCTATTATTTTAAATGCCATAACCACTCAGTGTATAGTTTTTAACATCTTCAAAGATTACACTTCTCCTATGACATCTCAGTACTTCTCAATGTTAATTTGTATGAACATCTTTATTTGATAAGCCAGTATATAAAAATAGGACATAAGTTTCCTGAGACTAAGAAACAAGCCTCATTTTGTTCTCTTATACATTTGTGTGTGTGTGTGTGTGTGTGTGTGTGTGTGTCTGTTTATAGAAATATCTGTATATCTACATCAATACACATCATGGTCTTTTGTTTTTGTTGTTAGCTGTCATTGATTCAACTATGACTCGTTGTTGTTGTGTGCCTTTGAGATAGAACTGATCCACAGCTCACCTTCCAGTGGGTTTTTAAAGGTAATGGATCATACAAAAAGAGATTGTCCATCTTTCTCCTGCAGAGTAGCTGGTTGATTCAAACTTTGTTCCTTCAGGATTCCAGTGCAGTTTATTATCACTAGGCCACCAGAGCTCCCACCTAGGCACGCTGTAAATAATCCTTATGCATTTTGCCTTATTCTGACTCATCCTCACAATCCCATTGCCACAGTCACTGTGTCAATTCATTTCATCCAAGGTCTTCTTTTGTGTTAACCCTCTACTCTGCCAAGCATGATGTCCTCCTTTTCCATGTACAAGCTCCTCCTGACAATGTTCCCAAAGTATGTGAAATGAAGTTTCAAAATCCTTGCTTCCAAGGAGCAACACTTTATCACCTTCTTCAGGACAGAAGTATTTGTTCTCTTGACAGTGCATGTTGTTGATGTTGTCATGTGCATCTAGTCAAATACGATCTTTGTTGTTGTTGTTCTATGCAGTCTAGTTGCCTGCCACTCATAGCGACTCTATGCAAAAAAGCTCTGAACCTGTCCTATCTTGAGGCAGTCTCACAAACTCTGGCACACCCAATCCCATTGCCCCAGTTACTGTGTCAATTCATCTCATCTGGGATCTGAAATCTGCCTATCCTTTTTGATCCTCACATCTCCTCACACACTAGAGCTCATTGAAGATGTCACTGTGGTAATCCACCTGCTTGAGTGTCTTCCTTTCCTTCTTTGACCGTCTGCCTTGCTGAGTATCATGTCACTCTCCAAGGGATGGCCCCTTCTTGCAACATGCCTGAAGTATGTGAGGGAAGCTTTATCATCTTTGCCTCCATGATACTATTGTGGTAGTCCATGCGCTATTCTAGCACCACAGCTCAAAGGCATCAATTCTTCTACTGTCATCTTTAGTCATTTCCAGCCCTCAGATGAATTTCAAGCAATTGCAGAATGCCATGGTTTGGATCAGGCTCACCTTATTCTTTAGACTAACATGATTGCTCTTTTTAGTACTTTGGATATGTCCTTGAAAATCAATTTTCCTAATGCAACTCATCTTTTTATTTCTTGCCTACTGGTACCTAGGGAACTGCTTGTGGCTCTAAGCAAGATGAAATCGTTAACAACTTCAGTGTTTTCTCCATCTATCTTGATACTACCTATTGGCTTGGTGGTGAGGATTTTTGTCTTCTTTATGTTCAGGTGCAATCCATAGTGAAGGTCATAGTCCTTGATCTTCTATAAGTAAGTGCTTCAAGTCCTGCTCAGTTTCAGTGACAAGGCTGTCCTGTGTGCACAATGCAGGTTTTTTGAGTTTCTTCCAATCCTGATACTATATTCTTCTTCATAAAGTCCATTCTCTCTAATTAGCTGTTAAGTAGATAGATTGAAAAGTTAGAAAGAAAATATACACCTCTGATGCATTCTGTTAGACATATGTTTATGTCTTTAAGATTAATGTTGGTAAAAGTTGGTTAAGACTGTAAATAATTGGGGGTAATCAAGGCCATACTTATGATTACCTTTAAGATGTCTCAGAAGAACCTTTCATGGTCTCTTAATGGTGGACCAAAAATATTAACAATAACAGCCAAAATGAGAAATTATTAAAGAGATAAAAATAGAAATGAATTCTTTTAAATGTGACTCAGAAAATTTGTATCCAAAATTTATGTCCCAAATTTGTGACCCAAATTACAATTTGTAACACTTGAATGCTCTTCTTGTTTTCTTAATTAATATATTATAGGCATTGTTTAATTCTGCACAATAAGTCAGCAGGAATTAGACCATGGTGCCTAGTGTGACTAAGATGGTTGAAAGAATTCTAATGGAAGACAAGAATATTCTGAACTGATTATTTTCAATGAGAAGTGAAACTACTTCTAGAAGAGATAGATTACAGATTATACTGGATGCTACTTTGCAATGATATTCTCCCTTCGCCCCCGTTTAAAAATTTACAAATGGTATTTGATTGAGGTAGTGGGAATGAGTGAGTCGGAGACGGCGAGGTTGGCACAGGATAGAGAAGCATTTAGGGCTCGTGTACATAGGGTTGCTATGAGTCGCAAGTGACTCGACGGCACATAACAACAACAACAACACAACGTGGTTTTTAAACTCTGGTTGACTTCCACGGTCCAGAATTCTTTTTCTGCTTTAAAAAAATTAAAACTAAACAAATTTTTAAATATTAACTTATCAAATTATGTGCACACATTGAAGAATGTTTTCAATGAATCAGGGTGAAGTCTCTCTCAGGGAGGAGTGACAGGGAATGGCAAAGGACACACTGACAAAGGAGATTAATCAGAACTGACTTTGACAAGCACTGTGGCAATTGGACAATTAAAAGAGACATTCGGATGGCGGGGGAAGAAGAACAAACTGGGGAGGAGGGTAGAGAGAATGGTGCAGCAATGAAGGAATGAAAACCCAAAATCCCTGTAAATGTTCATTAAAACTAATAAAATTTAATAACAATTTTAAAAAAAGAATGTTTTCAGATAATTAAGGTCAGGAAAGTTCTCCACGAGGGAAAAAAAGGAACAAAATAAACCCAACAACCATGAAAATCACTTTTGATCTGAATAGAAATTCTAGATCACAGGCAGATAAAACGTAACAAAGCCCAGGACCCTCCCTATAAGGGGAATACAGATTTCAAGGAGTCAGACTCAGGTAATGGTCATGGGATACAGTACAAGAGAAAACAAGCCTTCAGAAAGAAAGGCTTCTTTAGGATTGAGGCTGTCTCTTTTAAGTGTCAGGTGGAATTCCATGACCAACTGCCAAAGTCAGCAAAAGAAATGGTGGAGGGACCACTGAAACCCACCTAAGCCTGGGAAAACTTTGTCAGAATAGAATGATTCTCCCTAAAATGAATGTGTATGTTATAATCAAGTGTCCAAAAATTTCACTTTTAATAACTTTTAACTACAAGTAACCAAATATTATTTCACAAATGAACAGATAAATTATAATCTATCTAAAAATGTTATATTGCTCTTCTACAAATATGAACATTTATACAAAGATAAAAAATGCAATAGTGAATATACATAATTTAGGAAGAGAAAGGATATCAATATAAAGGCTAAGTTGTGCCTTACACAAAGAATGATATTTTCTTTTTTTTTCCCCATCAACAAACAAATGGATAGAGAAGCTGTGGTATATTCACACAATGGAATACTATGCTTCATTGAAAAGCAACGAACTCATGCAATATTATTCAAAATGGGTGACCCTGGAGGACATTATGCTGAATGAAGTATCTCAGTCACAAAAGGAAAAATACTGTATGGTGTCACTGTTGTAAAACAGGACTGACATCAGGGTTGGAGAAAACTGAGAAAGATGGGTTCAATAACGGATACTGCATTGAAACAGGTAAGGGAGAAAGCTGTTTAAAAAGAATATGTGATTAGTTTTTTTGTCATGACAGGTGTCTAGAGCGAAGGCTACATGGTGAAGTGGACCTGGGGGGGGGTTTGCAAAACAATGAAAGAATTTTTTTTTTTACTTTTCCAAGAGGGTAGTGTACTAGGGGGGAGGGTTGGGAGGGGAAGTAAGTGCAACAATGAACGAATGGAAATCCAAAGTCCCTATAAAAAAAATTAAACGATATTTTCAATTGCTTCACACATAAAGTTGGACACTTATAAGGAAAATCAAAGATGAATTGATGCCTTTGAACCAAGGTATTTGCAAAGAGTACTAAATATATAATAACCAGGGTTTTCATTAAATACAAATATGGTGAAAACTTAGTCTCATATACTTCGGTCATATCTTGAATAAAGGTACCATACTTGGAAAAGTAGAGGGTCATCTAAAGAGAGGACAGTTCTCAATATAGATTGACACAGTGATTATAAAACTGGAGTCGAGCACGTGTCAGATTGTGAGGACGGCACATTATAATGCAAGGTTCAGACCTCGATTTATAGGTCTGTAAGTTGCAGCTGACTCAACATTATAACTGTATCTTTGTACAAGCACACACAGGTATATATATATATATAAATATGTGTAATGTTGTACCTGTTGTTATGTGTCATCAAGTCACCTGTGACTCATAGAGACCCTATGTATAACAGCCCTAAGAGCTACTCTATCCTGTACCAAACTTGTTTCCTTACAGCTACCCCCATTACCCCAGTCACTGAATCAGTCTACCTGATCAAGGTTCTTTCTCTCTTGTACTGTTGCTCCATGCTCCCAAGCATGACATCCCTCTCCAAGGACTGATTCTTCCTTGCAACCTGTCCAAAGTATGTCAGACGCAGCTTCAGAATCTTTGCCTCCAAGGAGCAGCCTGGTCTCTCTGTCTCCAGGACGAACTTTTTCTCCTAGCAGTCCATGATATATTCAATACTCTTCTCTAGCACCACTGCTCAAAACCAACAATTCTTCTTCAATCATGCCTAGTCATTGCCCAGCTCTCTGCTGTATAGCAGCAGTAATTGCAAAGACCATTGCCTGGATCAGGCACATCTTAGGTTCCAGCAGACATTGTTGCTCTTTCAGTACTTCGGAGAGGTATCTGACAGCAGACTTTCCCAATGCAATTTGACTTTTAATTTCCTGGCTGTGGGCACAAAGACAGTTGATTGTAGAGTCAAGCAAACTTAAGCTGTTAACAATCTCAATTTCTTCATCACCCATCATGATTCTGCCAATTGGCCCAGTGGTGAGAACCTTTGTTTTCTTGATGTTGAACTTCAATCCATATTTTTTTTTTACAGTTTAATGTATTTTAATAGAAAACTTGCAGAACCGCACAGAAGACAGACAACATTAAAAACATGTACTTGCATGTAGGACAACTCAGTTAGAAAAGTATAGTGAATGGATGGATCTACTGTATGATAAAAATGCTACAAACACTATTTAGTTGCCATCAATAATTTACTTGCTTAAAAAATTTACTTGTTTTAAAAAAAATCCAAATGCTTGCATTTTCCAGAAAGGTTTACCAGGTTTATTTATAATTGTTACAAGTTGAACTGCTGAAACTTGTTCATGGAAACATTTTTTTTCTGACTTGCAGTAATGTTTTATATCCCCACATTTATATTAGAAATTCACACACAAATGAAAATAGAAAAACTGCCAATCCCTGATGTCTGCCCTCTGTGTTTCCATTCACAATCATATACTTAGGTAGCTTTTGACCCCATTGACAAAAAATGATCTAATGTTCAAGAACTACCAATAACAAGAAGAAGAGATTTTTTTTAAAGAATGAAATGTTTCCCATCCTAATGGATTCTAAAGCACGCTCTCCACATATGCAGCATGCTAGCTGGATGTCTTTTGGCATAATTTTTACACGTTTGGCATGGATGGCACACAAGTTGGTGTCTTCACAGAGGCCAACCAGATAGGCCTCACTTGCTTCCTGCAAAGCACCAATGGCTGCACTCTGAAAGCGCAGATCTATTTTTAAGTTCTGAGCAATTTCTCCCACCAGACCCTAGAAGGGAAGTTTTAGAATCAGGAATTCAGCGGACTTGTGATAACTAAGGCCTGATTTCACAGAGTGCCTCAGTACAAGGCCTGTAGCGATGCCGCTTCTTCACCCCGCCAGTAGAGGGCGCTCATGAGAGCAGCTTTTGTCACCAGCTGCTTCCTGTGCGCTTTCCTTACCTGTTGCTTTGAGGTTGGTCTGCTTTGCATGAGCCATGGTATAAGAACCTCTTCACTTACCCCGCCTCCGTCGCCTGGAGCTCTTTGGCGCTGGCTTCGGAGAGCTGCGAACACCGAGCTTCAATCCATATTGAAGGCTGCAATCCTTGGCTTTCTGCAGCAAGTCCTCCTCAGTTTCAGCAAGTGGGGTTGTGTCCTCTGCATAATGCAGATTGTTGATGAGTCTTCCTCCAATCCTGATGCCACATTTCCCTTCATAGAGCCCAATCTCCTGGATAATCTGTTCCTTATATAGATTGAAAAGTTATGGAGATAGAACACACCCTTGGCGTACACCGTTCCCAATTTTGAACCATGCAGTGTTTCCTTGCTCTGATTTGACAACTGTCTCCTGGTCCAAATATAGGTTTTGCATAAGCACAGTCAAGTGTTCTGGGATTCCCATTCTTCTCAGAGTCAGCCACAGTTTGTTGTGATCTACAAAAATGTAATACTACTTTGTTATTAACATGAATATATGTATGTGTGTGTATTATATATAGGATAATGGAGCTTAACTGTATGTTTTAATACAGAGGAAACATAGAGACATTACTGTGAATGAAAGATAGTAAAAGGAAAAGTACATAGCCTATGATATTCTTTTGTTTCATTAATATGAAGTTCAAAAGTACAAAATAATTTATTAAAATAAAACTTGAGTTGCCTAGAGCTAGATTTTGGAAGAGAGTGGAATTGCCAAAGATCATTGGGAAACTTAAATGATGGAATTATGTATTTCCTTGCTTTTGTTGGTGTGTAGAAAACATGGACTGGCCCTTCCTGAAAACATGCCCAAAGCATGTGAGATGAAGTTTTATCTTTACCTCTAAGGAGTAACCTGGTTGTATCTCCCTCAAAACAATTTTGTCTTCGTTTTTGCTTGGTGATCCATGGGATATTCAGCATTCTTCTCTAACCATACGATTCTGAAAAATACAATCACTGTCATGCTTATTCAGTGCTCAAATTTCAGAAGCATAGATAGCAATTTAAAATACCATTAATTTAATAAGGTGTACTATGTTTTGTTAAAGTGATATACATGTTTTTTAACACTTGGGAGAAATCTTTTTATAAATAGCCTAGCTTTTCAAGTTACTTAATCAGCATTATACTGAATTAGTATAGAAAAAAATATATAACTTTGATGCATGTCTCTCCTAATTTTAAGCCACACAGTTTCTCATAAGGAAACTAGGTATTGTGCATTTACCATTCTTCTTGATATAATCCATATTTTGTTACTGTATACATACATTAATATTTACCAGACTGGTGTTGTTTTTTGTGTTTTTATGGGCCGGCAATTTGACTCTGACTCATAGTGACTCTATACATAATAGCTCTGAGCCCTGCTCTATCCTGAGCCAATCTCAGTGTCTCCAACACACCTGCTCTCATTACCACAGTTATCATGTCAATCCATGTCATCCAGGTTCGTCTCTCTTGTGCTATCCTTCCACCCTTCCAAGTATGTTATTCTTCTCCAAAGACTGGTTCCTCCTGGCTACAGGCCCAAAGTATGTGAGATGGAATCTTAAAATCCTTCCATGTCACATCTTTAAATATATGCAGTTTATTTTACATTATTTACTTACATATTTATTAATTATACTTAAGTTCTGTAAACAAAATGGATGCCTTAGGAAATGGCTATATTTTAATTTCTTTCTACCAGATATTTCAGACTACAAGTCAAAGTCCTTTTGTAAAATCTTTGTTAAAATGGTGATAAGATACATTTGTCAATTTCTATTAATAAAAATTTAAAATTTATCAGGCTTACTAGATTCTAGAACAATATAACTTATTAATAATCAAAGTTTATATGCATATTTCATTGAAATTCATAAGCTTTGTTGTTGTAGAATGTTACTGAGTTGATTATGACTCCAAGAGATCCTTGATCTTCTGCAACAAGTGTTTCAAGTCCTCCTCACTTACCACAGGAAAGGCTGTGTCATATGCATGTTGTTGTTGTTGTTAAGTGCCATCGAGTCACAGGCGACTCATAGTGACCCTATGAAGGAGAGTCCTCGATGCTTGGATGCCTTTCATCCTCTCTCCAAGTTCATAGAGTTTCCAGAGGCAAGCTATTATGGAAGTGGATGCCATTCCTCTTTCCACGTGTCATCTGCATAGTGTAGATTATTTATGAGTCTCCCTCCAATCCTGATGTCACATTCTTCTTCATAGAGTTCAGCTTCTCAGATAATTTTTTCAGCATATATATTGAATATGTATGGATGCAGAATACAACCCTGACATGTTCCTTTCTCAATTTTAAACCATGTAGTGTTCCCTTGCTCTGTTCACACAACAGCCTCATGGTTCAGGTATAGCTTTTGAGGGAGCACAATTACATGCTCTGGGACTCTCATTCTTCTCAATGTCAGCCACAACTTGTTGTGATCTAGATTCAAATACCTTTTGAGAGTCAATAAAGCACAAGTAGACATTCCTTTGGTATTCCTTGCTTTCAGCCAAGATCCAAATGATACCAGGAGTAATAACCCTGGTGCCATGGCCTCTTCTAAATCACACTTGAATTTCTGGCAATTCCCCTATCTATGTACTTATCCAGGTATTTTGAATGATCTTGAGGAGTATTTTGCTAGCATGAAATATCAATGATATTGTTTGATATTTTCCACATTCAGTTGGATCACCCTCTTTGGGAATAAGAACAAATATAGACCTCTTCCAATCCATTGACCCCGACAGCTGTCCTCCAAATTTTCTGGCATAGACTGGTGAGTGCATCCACGGCTGCATCTGTTAATTGAAACAAGTAAATTGGTAACCATCAATTTCTGGGACCATTCCTCTCCTCCCCCCAATGCCTTCAATGAAGCTTCCACTTCTTCCTTCATTACCATTGCCTCCTGTTCATATGGTACTGCCCGAAAATTTTCAGTAACAGTTCTTTCTCAAGGAATTTAACCTTTGGTATGGATTGCTTCTCAATGTCAAGAAAACAAAGATTCATACCACTGGACCTATAGGCAATATCATAATGGATTGAGAAGAGATTGAAACTATCAACAGCTTCCTTGTTTGGATCCACAATTAACATCCTTGGTACCAGTAGTAAGGAAATAAGTAGATCCAGTTCACTGGGAGAATTTGGGACTTCTCCAAACTACTGAGGAGTAATTATGTCAGTTTGAGGACAAAGGTGCACCTGATTCAAGCCATAGTCTTTTCAATCACTTGCTATATATCTGAGAGGCAGGCAATGAATAAGCATGACAGAAAAAACAACTGATATACTTGAGCTGTGTTATTGAATAAAAGCGCTGAACATCACATAGGTGGCCAAGAGAACAAACAGATATATTTTGGAGACAGTGCATCCAGAGTGCTGTTTGGAGGCAAGAATGATGAAGCTTCATATCATATTCTTGGGGCATTTCACTAAGAGAGGTTATTCCTTGGAGAGGAACATGATACTGGGAAGGGTGGAGAGTCAACGAAGAAGAGGAAGACTCTCAAACCGATGGATTGACATGGTGACGCCACAATGGGCTCCTGTGTGTCAGGTCAGGAAGTGTGAGGATGGCACAGGGTGGAACAGGGTTCAGATATTTTTTTCATATTGCCTCTATGAGTCATACTCGACTCAAAAACACCTACAAGCGTAGAGACCCTGTGAAGAGCAGATCTGAATCTTGCACTATCCTATTCCATCCTCATCATACTTGAGGTCATCATTACTCTTTGTCAACCTATCTTGTTGAGGATTTTCCTTCTTCTGATCCATTGCCTTTATCAGTATATAATATCTTCAAGGACTGGATTCTGTTGACAACATGCCCAAAGTATATGAGCTGAAGTTTCATCCTTTTGAAAATTAAGGAACGTCCTAGTTGTGCTTTCTCCAAGAAAGGTATTTTTCTGTTTTGATAGTCCATAGAATATTCAATGTTCTTCACCAACATCACAGTTTGAACACATTGTTTCTTTAGATTTATTTACTCCTCGTTCAATTTTTGGATGCACAGGAAGTAATAGTAAATCTAGCCTTAAAACCCACTTGAGGGCCAGTGATGAATGAGTTTATCCTTGATAGTTGTTTGCCCCTGAGTCATAACCGTCCCAAAGGTGACCCTCTTGTGGTTTTCACAGGCAATAAATCACACAGGAGGAAATTGTCCACCCCTCTTCTGTGGATCATCTGCTGGATTCGAACTATGCCTCTAGGATTGCAGCACATGAGTTTTAAGTTTGAAGGTGGCATTGCAAAAAAATTGTTTCTCTAAATATTTATTTTATCACATTCTTCTTTAATGAAATCCTTTATAAAGTAGAAATGCTGATTGTTCAGCATCACAAAATGTATTGTCAATCAGTTTAATATTCATCCAATTTTTACAGTTAGGATTGTTGTTCTTGCTGATTTTCCCCAAACAGATTTTTCTCCTGCTGACAACAGCATATATGTTTCAAAATAATTTGCTAATATGTTACTTCTAACAAAAAGGTAGCAGATTAGTAAGTAAAAGTGAAAACGTTTCTTCTAATTTAATGTCTCATATTAGAAATTTGTATTTCAGAGAATTTACTTTCACTTTTTCATGTTTTTGTCAATATCCTGAATTCCAGTCATAGCGAACCCTGTGTTGCAGTACAATTTCCAGAAAGACGTTCATAACTCCATAGATGATAGATAGATAGATAGATAGATAGATAGATAGATAGAATAAAAGCATACAAGTAGCTTAATTAACCATTCATGATTTGAAATAACTAAATGAAGTAAGTTTAAAAAAGAACCAAAAACTGATCAAAAATGAATTCATAAGCATTAGGAACAGAATTTGGTCATTTGGTTTTACTAGGAAGACGAAAAACCTATAATGTCTTATTTCCCAATTCAAACATCAGAAAGAACTGTTTCCAAAGCAAGAGTCAAAATCAGATACAGGTTTTTTCAGAAAGTAAGATGATAGAGGACACATACCTCTAATAATTAGAGGAAATACAGAATATTTCCTTCACTATGATGTAAATTTATTGACAAAATTAATATTTTAATCGTATGTCAAGTTAATGTACGGTACTTACTTATAAGCCTTCTGATACTATCATGTTTGTTTATTTGCTCTTCTAATCTTACCAACACAATTTGTCCAGATAAATAGTGCACTTGTCAAATGGAACTAGAACTGAATACAAATCCATTCTGTTTGCTACACGTCTTCTTTCTCCCGCTGATTTCACCAGTATTCCCTTGTTGCAGTATCACAGTAGCATTCTGCATTCTACAGCTCCATCTTGTGTCATGCGATTATTTAGAATCACTTCTTTTCTTCTGCCTCCCCCCCTCCCTCAGCTGGGTAATTACGTTTCTGCTCTTTGAGGACATTGAGTGGTGACAAGGTGCACAGAACATAAATGCTTGGACAAATTTTCTGAATAAGTGTTATTAATAGACAGATGGAAGCTGCAAGTAATGTGCAATGCACGTGCTGCTCTTTCAATCAAATTTGCCGGTGAATGGCTTCTCACTGTAACACTGACATAACCTTGGTTGTCTGCCTCCTTTGCTCCCAGTTTATGTGTGACAGGGACCATCAGCAGCGCATTACACTGGCCAGCTGCTTTCGTGCAGCTGTAGACAACACTCTCCTTTTATTCATTTTTTCTGAGCACAATTTGCCTTGACAGTGGCTCTTTGTAGTCAGCATGCCCATCTTTCAGTACTGGCAATTCTTTACACATGACACGCGGGTTAGATTGATACTGTGCATCACATTAGCTCACTAGAGTGTTTAACAAATGTAAAAATATTTTAAAGAACCAATAGAATTTAGAAAACATATCCTCACAGTCCTTGAGAGGAGATCATCACAGAGGGAAACTCAAAGCGCAGATTTTTGTCACTCGAGCATGAAGATGACTAAGAACATGACCTTAATCAGCATCTTCAACAGTTTATCTGTGATGGCAGTTGATATTGCTATAGGCAAATTATATGCTCTTTTCTTAATATTTCAATTTTACTTCAATTACTTATAATTGCACTGGAGTGCCTTATAAAGTCATTCACTGACAATTACATATTTAAAAAAACTTTTTATGAGCATAATCTAATACTATTTTAGCAGGGAAAATATGAGGAATGCTGCTACCAAAACAAACATAAAGATTTGACCATTTAAGGATTATGTCAGATTCTAAATTTTAAATACAAAGATATATTTACATAAGAGATATCAACTATTAGAAGAATTAAGCTATTAGAATAAAATTTAGTTGTAAAGCAGTCAGTGCTATAATTTAAATGTTTCTATCCCTTATGTATGAAGGCATCTAATGTAGTTGTTAACTTTCTGAAAATATTAAGTTGACCCATATTTAAAACATATATCTTGTTGCTTGTTATTTTTTTCTGATTTCAATTCTGACTCACATTAAAACACAAGTGTAACTGGTGCTCATTAATTCACTAACAGAGAGAGAATCACTCTTGATGCCACACAATCCCCTTATTGTTGTTGGCTGTGATGAGCCTGATTGTGACTCCTGGTGGGCCAGCATGTGTGCCTGAGCTGCTCCACAGAGTTCTCTGTGCCATTTCAGGAGCTCAAAGTGAAGCTTCCTTCTGAGAGCCTCTGGGAGAGTTGGAATGCCAACCCTTCATTTAGTTGTCAAGCTCTTGAATCATTTGCATCACCCAGGGACTCCCATGTAATAGACAAGGTGCAGAAAATATACTTGGAGAAACCAAAACAAGCATAGCTTGCAATGTCAGATACACTTTTTTCTCTCTGCATCAATGTGTGCATGTGCTTCATTATTTATTCTTATATTATAAATAATTATCTTAATCCAGAAATTTTTTTACAATTTTTTTCTTTCGAATTTTTGTGGGAAAGGACTAAAACTCCAAAGTTCTTTGAAATAGTAAATGCTTCCTAATGCCAGTATCTTATGTCTTGGTAATTAAAACCAATAGATAAAGCTTACACTATAATTTGTTTTCTCTATTCGAGAATGTTTTGGTTGTTGAAAGTCATCATATTGTGTGTAAATATATTCTACATAACATTCTACTTAAAATACATTTGTCAATACAGGGCAGCAATAACATATGTTAGTGTTTATTTCTTGTTAAAAAATTATCCCTTGCTTGTGTGCAAAACACCTGAAGCAACTCGTATTAAAAAGTAGGGCATGATAATATAGTGCAGTAGTGCAACACGTTTTGGATCACAAGCTTCATTTTGCAATCAGGCTATGTGAGAATGATGAGTGGTTTGGATTTTTTTTTTTTTTACTTTTTTAAGAACAAAAGAATCATAATGAGTGTGCATTTTCTCATGTCCATTTAAAAATTTTCGATGCACTTATAGTAATGTTATATTGAAAATAAGGATCAAAATATATGGAAATTTTTGAATTTTTATAAAAGACATTAATACTGCAAATGTTAAATAGCCTGCCAAGGTAGGAGAATAGGAAAACAAGATAGTCATTTTAAGAGAAAGAAAGTAGAGCAAAGTCTACTGTATGCAATGAAAAAAGCCCCCAAAGTACAGTCATACACTATTTAGAACAACCTGATAATACCCTTACCTTTTCCCATTTCTAGTTTGCACTGGCAAGATCCATGGCTCGATATATTCAAATGTCATAGAGTAAATGCAAAGTCATAAGAAACATGAAATATGAAGAAAAACGTGTGTGTGTGTGTGTGTGTGTATGTGTGTTAAAAACCTTACTTGAATATAACAATCTTAGCAAGTGGGCTATTTTTAAAAATTTGTATGTGTTTGTTTGTATTCTAATAGTTACATATGAACTTTTATTCCTATGACACGCTAATATTTCTTATCGGATCAGTTATCATACACTTGATTCAGACTCACAGAAATCCTTTGTGTATCAGAGCATTGGGCTCTATTGGGATTGTAATGTTTAATCTTTCAGAATTAAATTACCAGGGCTTTCTTCCAAGATACCCCTAGAACTTCCAACCTTTCAATAAGAAGTCAGGGTAATCATTTACATCAACTGTTGCTTCTGTTATGTACCGTCAAGCCAGAAACAACTGGTACCTGACTCTGGGTTTTTAGAACTATAAATCATATGGGAGGAGTTTGCTGATCTTCTGTAGCAGAGCAGATGGTGGATTGAAACCACACGCTCCCAAACTGACAGCACAATTCTTTACCACTAAGCCATCAGAGCTTACACTCCTAAAGCATTTCTTTCACTAAGTTTATGACTCTACTTACTATTTTGCTGTTGTTGTTGCTGTTAGGTGCTGACAAGTCAAGTACAATTGATAGCGACCCAATGAATAACACATTTAATCCTGTCGGGTCTTGTGCCATCCTCATTATCTCTGATACACTTGAGCCCATTGTTACAGTTACCTTGTCAATCTGGCTCTACTGGATATTATCACATAGTATAAGCCCAAGAAAAGGTATAATATTTTCTTTTCTCTTTTTTTGCTTTTATAATTCTACTCTACTTCATACTTTCTATTTTGAATATAATTTTTACTTACATCAGTATTACTTTGAGACAATTAAAAAAATAGAATACAAACTTATATTACCATAATTTTGGTATAACTTTCCAGTTTTCTGAGAAACTAGTTTTCTGAGACTTGTGGCAACTCCAAGACAGTACAATGTTTTTTCAACACGTATAAGTGCCTGTTACAGATCAAAAATGTAAGCAAACTTCAAAATAAATAGGCAAAAATAGTTCTAATTTAGAAACTCACAGTTTAGTTGAGGCAAAAAGCATGTGATTAGAGATTGTTGTCATTATGTGTCATTAAGTCAGAACAGACCCGTATCTGACTCTCCAGTGAATGAATATCAGAGGCAGTTAACTGTTTAAGTAGTGTTTGGCCATCCCTGTGGATTTGAACAGTGTGTCTTCAGAATTGCAGCACAGCTCTTCTCATTAGGCTACCAGAGTTCCCTAATTAGAAATTTGTCATTGTTAAAATTTTGCAGCATTTAAGCAATATCATATATGTAGGAAAGAAATCAAGAACTTTGAGACTATGTAAAGGTTATAATATGGAAAGGGCTTGTGGTGTTAAATATGTCATCCCTTGCACTGCTGATCAAAAGATCATTAGCTTGAATCCATTAGTGGTTCACACAATGATTGGACCGTGATATACTACAATGGAGGGATCAATAGGATTGAATCAATTCAGTGATCATGATTTTAGTTTTTACTGTACTTGGAAAAATTAACCCTTTTTGTTCCTTTATGTCTGTTGGTAATTAATTTTCTTAAGCAATTTGTGCAAATGGATTAGTAACTGATGCACAATTTTCTTAAGTATGAATAGATTAAATCACATCACTCACCTACTTCCATTGGGTGGGTTCTGAATGACAGGAAGAAGTCTCAATCAGAGATTGAGCACTGTAAATCTCAGAGGGAATCTTTCATCCATGGAGTCACTGGTGTATCCAAGCTAGGAGAAATGTTTAGCTTTGGAATAGCAGCACAAATCACTATGGACTGGGCCATCAAAGTTCCTCTTAAATCATGAATTATTATTATAATGCTAATGGTGTCTCTCTGGAGACTAAGGTACGTCTGATACAGGCCATGGTCTT
>NW_006400043.1:1206456-1208807 GCF_000299155.1 Elephantulus edwardii | reverse complement strand
CTGGTGATTGGGACATGGAATGTGAGAACCATGAATGTAGGAAAATTAGATATTGTTAAGGAAGAAATGGAACGCATAAATATTGACATACTAGAGATAGATATAGATATAGATATAGATATAGATATAGATATAGATATAGATATATAATTTGTTGTTGTTAAGTGCCATCAAGTTGGAGGCAACTCATAACGACTCTGTGAACAAAAGACCTGGATACCTGTATAACTTTCATCCTTTCTCCGGGTTTATAGGGTTTCCAGAGACAAGCCATTATGGAATTGGATGCCACTCCTGCTTCCAAGCGTGTTTTAATTGGGAGCTCCATCAAATACTGTCCACTATGGTTAATCATTCTCTCATTTGACACCTTAGTGTCACAGTGTTCAGCTTCAGAGCAACCATAAGTTACCTCTGTACAGCAAGTGGACATACCAGGCTTATCCATCCCTCCAGTCCACCAGCTGATTTGCAGAGTGGAGGGAGACTCCAGTCCCCAGGTCTCCTGAAAAATTTTGAGCTATCGCCTGGAGCAGGCTCCACCCTTATTTATCCTTAATCTAAGATCCTTACTCTAAGGCCCTGACCCTAAAGTCCAGGGCTACCCTCCCACTTTAGAAGGGCAAAAAGGACAGCAGCACACAAGGAAGACCCCAGAAACTTCTCTTGCCTGACTGCCACCAAGAGAAGCCCCCAGGGAAACACCAGCCATCCTGTCAGAGGGTAACACCAGCCATCCTATCAGTCAGCCAGCTGACTTACACACACACACACATATGTATTTGAATAAAAAGATGTCATATAAAAAATAAAAAACAAATGCAGTCCTGAATATGCTGCTCAAATTACTTTAAGAAATCTGAAGTATAACTACCTGGCCAACTGACTGGAAGATATTTCTTTTCTTTCCCATAAAAGATGATTCAACAGAATGTGAAAATCATTAAACACACATACACACACACACACACATACACACACACACACACACATACACACGCACCCACACCCCCCAAAAAAATTCATATCACATGCAAGCAAAGTGTTGCAAAAGATTCCAAAAACAACTAGAGATATATATCAGAAGACAACTACCAGAGCTATAAGCAGGGATTAGAAGACTCCATAGCACTAGTAATGTTGTTGCTTATGTCAGATGGATCTTGGCTGAATGAAAAGTAGAGAGTATTAGGATGTCTACTTTTATATTTTTCTGTGTTGTTGTTATGTGTCATAGAGTTAGAATCATCCCATAGCTGATACTCCAGTGAAATTTCAGAGACAATCGCTCAGGAGGAGATTGCCTATCTTTCTCCCATGGAGCAGCTGGTCGCCTAGAACAATGTTTGATAGAATGATGTTTTTGTCTGTTTTATTCATTATTGTATTATTGTTAGTTGTTTAACAAGTTAACTATAACTCTTTGTTTCTTTGTGAATACTAAAACAAGATGAAGTCTGAAGATGTCACCTTCATAATCCTTGGTATATTTTAGTCCACTGTTGTGCTTTTTTTGTTCTTCACTTCTCTGGAATTTAGAGTAATATCAAAAGTATGCAAAAATACTTTTTAAAAATAATTTTATTATTAAATAAATACATGTCTAACCTAATATTTCAAATGAGTATTAAAGAACTTTAAAAACAGAGCTTTTTGTGATCATATGAGCAATTTATAAAGAGACACTTTGCTAGGTTATTTTTACATTTTAATATTGGATAGATAGAGGGAACTTTAGAGGCCTAGTGATAAAGAGTTGTACTATGAATCCCAAGGCATGTGATTCTAACCTGTCAGCTGCTCTGTGAAAGAGGAGCAGTCCTCTCCTGTGTGGTTAACCACCTCTGAAATCCTGCTGGAGGGTTACTTATGAGGCCCTTCCAATATGATGTTTCACGACAATATAACAATGAAGTCTTGCAGGTGTTATTCATTTTAAAAATTAGAGGACAGACAAGACTATTACAAATTTACAAAAGGTTACCAAAGTTTCAAATAAATTGATATTGCGCCTGCTTTATTTTAGTTATGGAATTTTATTTATTTCCCTATTTAACACCGCTTCTTAGAAGATACATGTAGCACTCCAAGGAACACGAGGCCAACATATATTGAAAAGAAGAAAGAATAGGTTTGAAGCATTGAACATCAATGATTGAAGACCAGATAGTTATAGAAGTGGCATTGGGAACTCTATGAACTTTGATGAATGACAATAGTTGTAGGGAGGCTTCAGGCCTTTTGTTCAAAGAGTTGCTATGAGTCATGTTCACTCAATGGCAATCAACAACAACAGTGTCGAGGATGTTGTTGTTGTTGTTATGTGCCATTGAGTCGCTTGTGACTCATAG
>NW_006400043.1:1203019-1206356 GCF_000299155.1 Elephantulus edwardii | reverse complement strand
CACAGGACAGAGCAGAGTTTAGGGCTGTTGTACATAGGGTCACTATGAGTTGCAAGCGACTCGACGGCACATAACAACAACAACAATGAATTTGGTGGGTTGTTTTTGTATTAAATTTGAGGTTTAGCCAGCATATGTTTGTTATGTACCATCGAGCTTAAACCTTATAGCTGACCCTCAAACAGATTTTCAGACACTAAATCACACAGGAGGGGATTGTACATTTGTCTCCCATAGAGCCACCAGAGCTAGCAAAACTCAAAATCAATGCCATCAAGTTGGAACAGACTCCTAAACCATTCTCCAGTGGCCTTTGAGAGGCTGTACATCGCATGGGAAAAGAATGCCTATATTTCCTTCACACAGCACTTTGTGGATTCAAATTGCCAAATTGCATGCCTTTGAGTTAGCAGGGACATTTACTAACACCAGGCCACCAAAGGTTTTCAGAATCAGTATAGACAGTCTGTAGATTCCTCTGACCAAAACTTCAGATACATAAAGAGTTCTCTGTATTTGAAAATAAATAATGAGTAACATAAAATTCCCTTCTATTCCAGTTTTACTGAGTGTCTTTATCAGGAAAAGGTGCTGGATATTGTAAAATGCCTTTTCTTTATTAATGATAAGATCATAATATTCTTGTTATTTGCTTTGTTAATGTGGTGAATTGTGTTTATTATTTTTCTTATGTTGAACCATCCTTGCAAACCTGTTATGCATCTCACTTGATCATGATTAATTTTTATGTGCTTTTTAATAATTCTCGATAACTCATGAAGGCACACATCCATATACCAACATAATCAATATTAACCTCAAGACTGGAAACATTCACTGATCCAGGAATTGTTGTTGTTATGTGCCATTGAGTAATCTGTGACCCATAGTGACCCTATGTACAGAAACTCTGAACCCTACCCTGTCCTGAGCCAGTCTCACTAATTCCAACCCACCGAAACCCATCACGCCAGTTACTGTATCAATCTGTCTCATCCAAGATCTTCCTCTCCTGTGTTGTACCTCTACCCTTCCAGGCCTGATGCCCTTCTTCAAGGACCAGTCTCTCCTGACCATGTGCCTAAAGTATATGAGATAGAGTTTCAAAACCCTAGCCTCCATGGAGAAACTTGGTTTCACTCTCTCCAAGACAGAACTATTTGTTTTCTTAGCAGTCCACGGTATGTTCAAGATTCTTCTCCAGCACCACAACTGGAAGGTATCAATTCTTTTTCTGTCATCTTTAGTCTTTGTCCAGATTTCTGATGCATAGCAAGTAATTGTGAAGACGATGGCCTGAATTAGTACACCTTGGTCTCTAAACTGACATCATTGTTTTTCAGTACTCTGGGGAGTTCCCGAACAGCAGAGTTTCCCAGTGCAATTCATCTTTTGATTTCCTGACTGCTGGTGCTAAGATATTGATTGTGGAGCCAAGAAAGCTGTAATTGTTAACAACTTCAATCTCTTCTCCATCTATCATGGTGCTGCCAATTGGCCCAGTGGTGAGAATTTTTGTCTTCTTAATGTTGAGCTTCAATTCATAGTGAAGATTACTAAACCTTCTGAAGCAAGAATTTCAAGTCCTCTTCAGTTTTAGCAAGTAAGTTTGTCTTATCTGCATAACATAGGTTGTTGACGAGTCTTCCTCCAATCCTGATGTCACATTTCTCCTAATAGAGCTCTGTTTCCTGAATGATCTGTTCTTCATATAGATTAAAAAGCAATGGAGACAGAATTCATCACCTATCATTAAAAATAATAGTAAAGTTTATATTTGTCTGCAAAATATCACTCTCTATGAATAAATGTATTTGTTTAGTGAGGCATTTGATGTGCATTCTTAGTCTAAGAAAGTATGGTTATGTACTGTGTTAGAGACAGTAGAATTTAATTATCTTTTTACGTTTTCATTAGAAGGTTGTTTATATGAGTTGCAAAAATTTCCTCAGCTAAACAATACCAGAAACATTTTCTTTATTACATAAAAGCAGCATTTTAGTTTTCTTTTAATTAAGGTATGACATTCATAGTCTCAATGAAAATGTTATGCTTTTTTAACATCTTATGTTTTTGCAGTATAAAAAACCCAGTCATCATTTTTGTAAAGTTTCATTAAGTCAATTATGACATAGAAAATCTATAAACAGTAGATGGAAACCTTCCTCTGCCCTGTGTCATCATCACCATCTTCCCCATGACCAAGCTTATTGATGTGGTCACTGTTTCAATGCATATCCTTATCATCATTCCTCTTCCGCTGATCTGCTACTTTTCCAAGTACTTTTTTCCAAGGACAGACCCCTCTTGACAACATTTCCAAAGTATGTGAAAGTTTCAACAATCTTTGTTTCCAAGGAGCCCTCTAGTTTTACTTCCTCTAAGACAGATTTGTATATTCTTTTAGCAGTGCATGGTATAATCAATATTCTTTGCTATCACCAAAATTCAAATGCAGCAATTCTTTTGTCTTCATAATATGTTGTCCAATTTTCACATGCAGTTGAAGCAATTTAAAATAGCATGGTTTGCATCTTTAAATCAGCATTCTTGTTCTTTAATACTTTAAAGAAGTTTTTGACAGAAGATTTGCCTGATGCAACATATCTTAGGATTTCTTGACAGCTGCTCCTCTGGGTGTTGATTGTAGATTTAAGGGAAATTAAATCTGTGGCAATTTCAGTCCACCAGCTGCTCTGTGGGAGGAAAACGGGCAATCTCTCTCAAGTGAATTACAGTCTATGAAAAGCCTGTGGAGGTCAGCTATGAGTAAGTTCTAACACCAATAATGGCAAGGTTTAATGTGCATTGAAGACTGTTGCCTATGATCCTCTTCACTAAGTACTTCTATATTTACCTTCTGCAAGCAAACTGGTCTCATTTGCATAATATAGATTGTTGGTGAGCCTTTCTCCAATCATGATGCCACATTCTTCTCCGTATGGCCCAGCTCCTTGAATTATGCAGGAATTATTTTAAAGCATTTTAATTCAGTATTATATATATGTACTCTATAAATATAATGTTTCTGTGTAATTATTATTATTGTGTACAGTAAAGTCAGAACCAACCCATAGCTGATCCTTTGGGGCATTTTCAGAGGCAGTTAATCACACACAAGAGGAAATTGTCCATTCTTCTCCAGCAGAGTGGCTGGTGGACCCGAACCACGTTCTTTTGGAACGTGTACAGATTCTTGTCACTTGGGCACCAGAGATCCCTTTCTATATAATATTAACAAATATATATACACACACACATACATACATATATATGTATATGTATAGATACATATACACACATATAATATATATACACACATACACATATATACACA
>NW_006400043.1:1186161-1197419 GCF_000299155.1 Elephantulus edwardii | reverse complement strand
CACTGAATCAATCTACCTCATAGAGGGCCTTCCTCTCCTGCACTGTCCCTCCACCCTCCCAAGCATAATGTCCCTCTCCAAGGACTGGTCTCTCCTCACAACATGTCCAAAGTATGTTAGATGGAGCCTCAGAATCCTTGTCTCAATACTCTTCTCCAGCACCACAGCTCAAAGGCATTAATTGTACTTCTATCCTCCTTGGTCATTGTCCAACTCTCTGATGCGTAACAAGTGATTGCAAAGACCACGACCTGTATCAATCACACGTTAGTCTCCAGTGAGACACCTTTGCTCTTCAGTACTCTGGAGAGGTCCTTAACAGCAGACTTTCCCATGGCAATGCACCTTTTAATTTCCTGGCTATTGGTGCCAAGAGTGTTGACTGTGGCAAGCAAAGTAAAGCTGTGAACAACCTCAATCTCTTCACCATTCATCCTGGTGCTGCCAATTGGTGCAGTGGTGAGAATCTTTGTCTTCTTGATATTGAGCCTCAATCTATACTGAATGCTGCAGTCCCTGACCCTCAGCAGCAAGAATAATATCATGATGGAGAGAGAAAATATCAAAACTATAAACAACTTCCTCATACTTGGATACACAATCAGTACCCTTGGTATCAACTGTCAGGAAATCACAGTATTGCACTGGAAAAGCGTGCAGTTAGGGTCTTCTCCAAATAATTGAGGAGTAATGATTTTAGTTTGAGATATGATTCAGGCCATGGTCTTTTCAATCCCTTGTTATATGTCTGAAAGCTGAAAAATGAATACGGATGACAGAAGAATTGATTCCTTTGAGTTCTGGTGTTGGAGAAGAGTACTGAATATCCCATAGAGTGCCGAAGATCCAGTGTGAAAAATGATGTATATGAACTTTATGAAGTTTGCATGTAAGAGAGTATAAAATAAAATAAACAAATATGTCTTAGAGGGCTACAAGCAAAGTGCTCTTTGGAAGCGAAGATAATCTTTGTCTCATATATATCAGGCATGTTGTAGAAGAAGCTACTCCTTGGAGAGGGACACATAATGCTCAGAAAGGCAGAGGGTCTATGAAGGATAGGAAGACTCACCAACAGTTGGATTGACACTGTGCTGTTTCAAAGGGCTCAGGAAGTATGAGGATGGTACAGGATAGGAGAGAACTCAGATATGTGGGTCACGGAGTCTCTATGAGTCATACTTGACTCAACAGCACTTAACAACAACATACACACCTATTACAACATATTCCTACATACGTAGTGTGTTTGGCTCAAAAAGAGATCTATATAACCCATTTAAGCCAAGTCTTCTTAAATTATCAATTATCCAAATTATGTTTTGTCCTCCAGTTACTGATCTCATAGAATGTAATGAATTTTTGTAAGTAATATTAAACCTCCTCAAATAGATAGGGAAAAAAGTTGAGGACCTGAGGCCTTACCAATTACTACGTTCAGAAAAATGCTCTAAAATGTTCAAATGTTCCACAGTGTTATTACAAACTTTGAAAATTCAAAAATGTTTTAAAATTCTTCTTGACTGAAATAAGGTTAAAAACTGAAGTGTATGTTTCCATGGCAATAGTGTTTTGTTTACAGCACTTATCTTTCCAGAACATATCCATTAAGCACTAGGAAAGATCACTTGAAACCTAACATATATTACACTAATAGCTTTCATTAGTAGAAAAATATTTGTTCATTTTGCAATATGAAGCATAAAATGTTCCACTGTTCATTTTGCTCATTTATTTAATCACATTGGTAGATTTACTTAAATTAATATACCAGAAAAAAAGAATTGTTTTTAGATGCTGGTGAGTCTACTATGAGTCATAGTAATGCTATGAGCATAGATGTAATCCTGTCCTATTTGATATATTCAATATTCTTCACCAACACACACAGATCCAATGCACCAGCTGCTCTGTAGGAAAAGATGGGGTTGAAAACTCAAGAGAGTGCAATGCAACAATGTATAACTTCGCCAACACACACACACACACACACACAGACACACACCCAGAATTCATTTTCTTTAGAAAAATTATTATCTACTTATAAATGCAATTGAAATGGCATTTAACAACAACAACAACAACTTATAAATGCAGTTGAAATTTGTGTAAATAAGTTAGTATGTCCTAAACAATGACGCTCAAAGACATTACTTACTTGAATACACAATCAATACACTTGGTACCAACAGTCAGGAGATCAGGAGACACATTAAACTATAAAGGAAAGTCTATAACCAGGGGCCTTACCAAATTACTGAGAAGCAATGATGTCAGTTTAAGGTGATCCTGCTTCAGGAATGGTCTTTTCAGTCACTTTTTATGCATCTGAGAGCTGGACAAAGACTGAGGATAACAAAAGAAGAATTAATGTCTTTGAACTATGATGTTAGAGAAGACTCCTAAAGTTTCCATGGAATGCCAAAATAACAGGTATGTCTTGGAGAAGATGTAGTTAGAGAGTCAGAGTGATCCTTAAGGCAAAGATGATAAAACATCTCACATACTTTGGGCATGTTGCTAGGAGAGGTTAATTACTAGAGAGGGACGTTATGGGGAGGGACAGCAAAAGAGAGGGAGAGGTAAATGAATGTGGTAGTAATCCTAACAGGTTTGTTGAGCCATTGAATAGGATTAGGGAAATGAGCAAAGGGCTTGAGTGTGTCAGAGGTTGTGAAGATGGCCTGGTTTTAGGGTAGTGTTCAGATAAGTTGTTCATAGTGTTGCTATGAGTTGTATTGGATTTGACAGTACTTAACAGCAAAAACAAATAATGGTAAATGTTGCGTCATTGTTATTATACTGTTGCATAGTTATTATGTTATATTTCAAAGTTATTTGGTTTTAATGGAAAAAAAATGCTGATTTTTCTTATTTCTCCAGTATAAAAAAAATAAGAATTTCCTGAAACAACATATGAACAAGGGCCTATAGTTATAAAGGAAGAAGTTCAAGCTGTTTTGAAGGAATTGGCAAAAATTAAGGCCCCAGGAATTGATGGTATACCAATTATTGTTTATCAACTAATAGTTGCTGCCCTAGATGTGCTCACCAAGTTGTGCCAAGAAATCTGGAGGACAATCACTTGGCCAACTGACTAAAAGAGATCTATATTTGTTCCCATTCCAAATAAAGAGATCCAACAGAGTGTGGAAATTATCAAACAAATGACTGGAACAGCACATCAACAGAGAACTGCCAGAAGTGGGGGTGGGGTTTAAAAGGAGTCTTGGTACTAGGGATATTGTAGCTAATGTTAGATGAATCTTACCTGAAAGAAGGGAGTATCAGAGGAAGGTCTATCTGTGTTTCATTGACTATGCAAAGACATTTGACCATGTGGATCACAACAAACTGTGGCTGACTCTGAGAAGAATGGGAATCCCAGAACATTTAATCATGCTAATGGGAAACCTATACTTGAATCAGGAAGCAGTCGTCAGAACAGAGCAAGGAAATATTGTATGGTTCAAATTTGGAAAGGGTGTACACGAGGGTTGTGTCCTATCTCCATACCTTTTCAACCTATATGCAGAACAGATTATCCGGTAGGCTGGGATGTATGAGGAGAAATGTGGCATGAGAATTGGTGGAAGATTCATCAACAGTCTGAGCTATGCAAATGACACAACCCTGCTTGCCTAAACTGAGGAGGACCTGAAGTGCTTGCTGCAGAGGGTCAAGTACTGCAGCTTTCAATATGGATTATGGCTCAATATCAAGAAGACAAAGATTCTCACCACTGGACCAGTTGACAGTTTCAGGGTGGATGGTGAAGAGATTAAAATTGTTAACAGATTTAGTTTGTTTGGCTTCACAGTTGACACTCTTGGCACCAGCAGCCAGGAAATTAAAAGACACATTGCAATGAGAAAGTCTGTTGTTAAGGAAATTTCCAAAGTTCTGAAGAGCAATAGTGTCTCTCTGGAGACTAAGGTGTATCTGATACAGGCCATGATCTTTGCGGTCACTTACTGTGCATCAGAGAGCTGGACAATAACTAGGGAGGATGAAAGGAGTATTCATGCTTTTGAGCTGTGGTGTTGAAGAAAAGTATTGAATATACCACGGGCTACTGAGAAAACGAACAGGTTCAACCTGGATAGGGTTAAACCAGGCTGCTCCTTGGAGACAAGGATTCAGAAGCTTCGTCTTATCTACTTTGGATATGTTGCAAGGAGAGACCAATCCTTGGAGAAGGACATCATGTTTGGGAGGGTGGAGAGACAGCAAAGGAGAGAAAGATTCTATATGAGGTGGATTGATTCAGTGACTGGAGTAATTGGGGTGGTGTATTGGAGACAGTGAGGTTGGCACAGGATAGAGCAGGGTTTAGGGTTGTTTTACATAGGGTTGCTATGCATCACAGGCCACTTCAATGGCACATAACAACAAAAAATGTACAACAAACAAAATAGATTGGGCATTGATAACAATGAGCATTATAATGTCTCAGTAATTTAAATCAAACTTCTTTCTCTGTAATTTTCACAAAATCTGTAAGTGTTTAAGTTAAACTTCAGAGTATTTGAGCCCTGTGTGGTTGACCCCTATTCATTGACTGATAGGTGTTTCACTCTATAATTTCACCACCTCAGTAGAAAGTCTTTTATTTGTCCTAGTGAGGAGCTTTGCAGTGATTCAAAGAAACACAGTATTTTCATTTGGTTATAACTTCCTCTGTGATCTTACCTAATTGCAAGTGGTTTATATCAAATTGTAGTTATTGTTGTTGTTAAGTGCATTTGAGTCAAGTACCCCTCATAATGAGTCTATGAACAGCAGACCCGAACCCTTATTATCTTGTGAAAACCTCACAATCTCTGGCATGCATGAGTCCATTGTTACAGTTACCATGTCAATCCATCAAGATGAAAGTCTTCCTCTGCTTTCCTCTCCCTCCACCTTTCCAAGCTTACATCACTTTCTCCTAATTTTCAGCAAGCAAGGTTATGTCATCTGCCCAGTGATACGTCATTTCCCCAATGAGATATTGATGAGTCTTTCTCCAATTCTTATGCCACATTTTTCTTCATAAAGTCCAACTTCTCAATTATTTTGCTCAGAAACAGATTGAATAGGTATGGAGAAAGGAGACAGTCCTGAGACATATGTTTCTTAATTTTAAACCACACCACATAGTTTCCTAGCTCTGCTTGTGCTTCTTAATATTGGTATAGGTTTCATAGGAGCACAATTTTTTTTCTTTGATTTCCATTTATTCAATGTTAGACATGATTTCTTATGTTCCATACAATCAAATACCTCTGTTTAGCCAATAAAGCACAAATACATCTTATTCTGCTTTTCCTTCTTTTCAGCTGGAATTTGTCCAACATTAGCAGCAATGTCCCTGGTGTTATGGCCTCTTCTAAATCTAGCTTGAACTTCTGGAAATTTTCTATGTACTATTCTAGCCATTTTCAAAAAATCTTCATCAGTATTTGGCTTTCATGTGGTATTAATGAACACTTCACTAGTTTCCACTCTTTGTTGGATCAACTTTCTTGGGAATGGGAAAAATGTGAATCTTTTCCAATCACTTGGTCAGAAAGCTGTTCTTCAAACTTCCTGGCATCAAGTGGTGAGCACATCCAGAGCTGTTAGTTGAAACATCTCTTGATATACCATCATCTCCGGGGGTTTCATATTTTGCCTATTTTTTATGGTACCATTAAGATCATTATGATTCATAAAAACCTTAAGAGCATTTCTGAAACTTGCCCTTTCCTACTCAATCTTCATGATCTCTGTCATGCTTAAGCCCAGTGTGGTAGGCACTGTGTCAACTCGCATTGTTGAAGGTCTTCCTCAACTTCACTGACCTTTCCCACCACAAAATCTCTCTCTCGGAACTCATGCCCCCTGAGTGTATGAAATGAAGTTCCATCGATCTTAACCTCAAGAAGTACCTTGTACTTTCTTCAATATTTGATTGTTCTTCTGACAGTCTATGCTATATTCAATACTATTTGCAGAATCACAATTTAAAGGCTTCAATTCTTTTTCAATCCTTCTTACTCATTTTCCAACTTGCATATGCATAGGAAGAAATTGAAAATACTAGTTAAGTCGTGGTTCAGCAAATTTTAGTGGTGTTGGTGGTATTGTGGTTAGGTGTTGTCGAGTTCAGTATGAACAATAGATCTGAACCCTGTCCTATCCGATGTCATCTTCACAATCTCTGACACACTCAAGCCCATTGCTAGTCACTGTGTCAATCCATGTTGTGGAGGTCTTCTCCTTTGCTGTCTCTCTACCTTTCCTTTCATAGTGGCCATTGCCAAGAAACAACCTCTCCTGGCAACATGCCCAAAATATATGAGCCAAAGCTTTATCCTCCTTGCCTCCAAAGAGCACTCTGTCTGCACCTTCTTGACATTTCTGTTTGTTCTTTTGGCAGTCCACATAATATTCAGTACTCTTCTCAAAGGCATCAGTTCTTCTTGTGTCATCCTTAGTCATTGTCCAGCTGTCAGATGCATAGCATGTGACTGAAAACAGCATGGCCTGAATCAGACACACATTAGTTCTCAAACTGACATCATTACTCCTCAATAGTTTGAAGATGTTCCTGATTTAAGACATTTCCAATACAATATGTCTTCTGATTTCCTGACTGCTGGTACCAAGTATATTGATTATGGATTCAAGTAAGATGAAATCAGAGATAGCATCAAACTTTTGTGCATCTGTCAAGATTTTTAATTATTCACACTGTGATGAAATTCATCAATCCTGTTTGTTGTTGGGTGCTGTCAAATCAGCTATGACCCATTTTGACTCTCTAAACTGGAGATCTGTAGTCTTCCATGTCCTGGGCCATTCTCATTATCTCTAATATATGTGAGCCCTTTGTTACGGTCACTGGACCAACTCATCTCATTGAAGTCTTTGAGGGTCTTCCACTCTTCTCTGACCCTTCTTCCCATTTCTAATTGTAGTGTATTTTTCTTTTTTTTTCTTTACTCTTCTTTATTATGAAAAATGAGACCAATAATTACATCTTAAATAAAAAGTAACTGCCTTTCACACCCTAAAAAAATTAAAAAGGGATTTGCAATTAATAAATCATTGATTGTGTAACTTTTACCATGTCCAGCCTCTATAGAGTACATCTTCATTTCTTTTTTTAAAATTTCTTAAAATTGCATGATTTTTACGTGTACCATCAAATCAGATCTGACTGGTACAGGAGGAGATTGTCCCGCCTACTCCAGCAGAGCATCTGGTGGATTTTTTTTTCTATAATTATATTTTATTAATTTTCATAAACATTTACAGAGATTTTGGGCTTCCACTCATTCATTGTTGCACTATTCTCTCTACCCTCCTCCCAGTTTGTTCTTGTCCAAATGCCACAGTGCTTGTCAAAGCCAGTTCTGATTAATCTTCTTTGTCAGTGTGTCCTTTGCCATTCCCTATCACTCCTCCCTGAGAGAGACTTCACCCTGAGTCATAAGGAAAAGGGGATGGCGTATTCTCTTAGCTACTTCCTGCTGAAAAGGGACGCTGTGGGTTTCAGGGTGAAGATCTTCTCTCACTACTCTAAAGGGCCCCTTTGGCAGTAGGAAACACATAGACTATTATGGAGATTGATTTTGGAATTTAGATGCACTCTTATTGATTGTGCTTGGCTGTACATGTTCATATCCTTGAAGATGTATCATGGGGGTGTTGCAACCTAGAAGACACAAATTTGACTAACAAGTTATAAGTACATGAGTCCAAAAATCATGGAAAAGTAAAAGAAAAGATTCTTTCATTGTTTTACAAACCCTCCCCCAGGTCCCCTCCACCATGTAGCCCTCGCTCTAGTCTCCTGTGATGACAGAAATACCCAGTTATATCTCTCTTTTAAACGGTTCTCTCCCTCCTCTGTTTCAGTGCAGTATACATTATTGAACCCATCTTACTCAGTCTCTCCCCAACCCCAAGGATAGTCCCATCTACAACAGTGGCAACATGTAATATTTGTCCTTTTGTGACTGGGATATTTCACTCAGCATAATGTTCTCCAGAGTGTATTTTTCTAAGAATTGACCCCTCCTAACAGCATGTCCAAAGTATGTGAGATACTGTTTTGGCATTCTTGCCTCTAAGGAGAAAATGAGAACTGAGGCAAAAATGGAGACTTGTATACCAATGTTCACAGCAGTGTTATTCACCATTGCAAGAACATGGTCAAAGTTTTTTGGCTGTGTTTTGTTTTGAGATCTTTTTTTTTTTCTTTTTTTTAGCATGAGAAATGGGAAACATGTTCCTACTTTTCAATTTTCTAACTCCAGTTCTTTGCACATGTATTTACTCTTCTCAATACAGACTGAGAAAGCTATTCGGCTTTCTTCTTCATTTCCTCCAATAATATTTGATAATTAGTGTTCCAGAGTAAGTTTCAGACCTATCAAACATTATTTAGCACATTTAAATTGGAATTTCTTACAACATGAATAATTAAACTTGATAAATATATTTTATGACTTGATTTTGACTCCTTGTAGGTAAAAGTAATAGTGTGAACATAAGCATAGTATTAAAATGAATAATAATGTTTTTGCAAATGAATGTGTTGAGAATTTTTTAAAGGCACTCTTGTGAAATAATTGCAAATAATAATTTGATGTAACTTCACAGACAAAATTATTTTGTGTCATTTATTTTTAATAAGTAAACTGCTACAAAAGCGCTAAGATTATTTAAAAAAAATTCTCAGAATATAGAATGTACAAATTTTCAGATCTTCCTGAGGTTTGCAATCTATTCTAGTATAAATGTCTGCTAATTTTGCATCCATCATCTAATGATCTAGATTGCCCATTGCTTCCAGCTCTCCTTTCACGTTTTATTTGGTTAAAGGGAAATCAGCTTTACATTGTGAAAATGCCTACTGTTACTGAATTCTGAGATAGTGAGGAATTGTGCTGTAATTACTGAATATTGGCTCTCCACGAACATGTTGCTTCAACGTGGGACGATTTGCCAGGGAAATTAAGTTTCTCTCTTCAGTAGCCCATCGTTACAGCAACAATTGTGGAAATCAAGTGAGATGTGGAGCCATTTTTGATTGCCTTAAATGGTACATTTATCCATGCCAGGAAGATTCTATGCTTCTATATAAAATGAAAAAGGAAAATGTAACAGTCTGTGGATGTGAACTCTCTTGGGCTGAATGTAGGTGGATCAGCTTGTACTTAACATCTGTTCAGGCTGGAAATGCAGGCGAAGTTTAATATGTTTACTCAATCATACTGATTTCCTGGGTGCCAAGGCAGAAAATCTAAAACATATGACTTCTGTTCACACTATGAGGGAGCTATTTAGAACAAAGGTGATGATCCTGGAAGAAATTGTGGAGATGCTATCTCGGGTGCCAGCACTGTTGGAATTCATTGCTGCCAGCAATCAACAGCTCTTAAACATCAACATTGCAGGCTTTTGTCAACCAATGTACAGGGCAACCTCTAAAAACATTGGAGAAGGAATAAGAAACAAACCAGGCATATTTCTTTACATATCAAAAGAATACCAACATATGGCTTTCTATACTTTCTCACTGTTGCCTCGCAATAGAAAATTATAATGTATTTGATATAAGTGTAGTCCAGATAGTTGATTATGAAAGTAAATTTCAGATTATCATTTTGAAAAAAATTCTTACTCTCAAATTAGTTAGCCATTCAGCATGTTGTTGATGAAGCAAAAGTAGTCATAAGAATATGTATGCAATCTCTTCTATATTAAAGTACTTTAAAGCAAAAAAAATAAATTCTAAAATTGGTATTAACATTAGAAATAAAACTTGTTAAATTCTGTACAACTGTTTTTCACAAATACACTTTGAGATTGGTTAAAACTCAGATTAAGAATCCCTAATTTTTTTACTTAATTCAACTTAAATTTTCACACTCTCAAAGGTGCCTTTTGTTTAATTCTGAAGGCAGCAGGAAAAAAAAGCTATAACTCAATGAAATTAAATAATTTTGTATAGCCCATGGAAATGTGATAGATAGAAATATTAATTATGTTTCAGGGAATTCAGAAAGGTGTCACATAGCACATATTGGAGTTGAAGCTGGAAGGACAAATTAAAACGTCACTATTTGGTGACTTAAAATATAAAATAGTCAAAGGTGAAGGACTTTGGAAAATACAATGCAAATCTCATAATGATATTCATCTGTAATCGGAGGTTGAGTACAAAGGTAAAATCTCATATGAGTGAAAGGTTGGATGAGAGGTAATTGTTAAAGTTCTATGATGTCAAAATAAAGAGTGTATATTTTACCAAACAAGCTAGTGATTTTCAAATTGAGCTACACGTAACCTGCTTCCTTCTCCTCATTCTGTGTTCTTCTGACTCTTTTCACTGTGAAAACTCACCATACTCATAACTCTCTATTTTTTACACATTAGAAATATTATTAAGAGAGTACGAATCAACTCTCACGTGATTTTCTGCTCTGAAAACCCGTGAGAGGGCACTTAGGTTGTTTCCAACTCCTTGCTATTGTGAACAAAGCCACAGTAAACATGGGTGTGCATGTATCTGCTTGGATAGCAGTTATGGTCTCTTCGGGGTATATCCCAGTCACAAAATGACAAATACTGCATAGTGCCACTGGTGTAAAATGCGACTGACATCAGGGTTGGGGTAAGACTGAGAAAAACTGGATAAATTATGTATACTGCATTGAAACAGATGAGGGCGAGAACAGTTTAAAAGTGTTATATGATAGGGTAGTATGGTTATCACAAGAGCCCAGAACGAAGGTTGCATAGTGGAGTGTACTAGGGGCGGGGGGGATTGTATACCAATGAAGGAATTTTTCTTTTACTTTTCAAAGACAAGAGGGTACTGGGGGAAGGGGTGGGCATAGAGAAAAGTGCAACAATGAATGAATAGAAATCCAAAATTTCTGTAAGTGTTCATTGAAATTAGTAAAACTTAAAAAATTAACAAATTAAAAAAAAAAATAACACCCCATGGGAGGGTCATCTATGAGTCAGTTCTGACTTGAAGGTACAAAACACAGCAGTGAGTTTTGGTGACATAGTCTGTAAAAGGCTGCTCTGCCAACCAAAAGGCCACACCTCTCTGATAGTTTTAAACAATCAGCAGCTTTTCAGGAGAAAGATGTGCGTCTTCTGCCACATGGTTTACAGTTGTCAAAAACCTACTAGAGGGTCAGCTTTGAGTCAATTCTGAATCAACAGCAATGATTATTATTATTATTATTATTATTATTATTATTATTATT
>NW_006400043.1:1182582-1186061 GCF_000299155.1 Elephantulus edwardii | reverse complement strand
ATTATTATTTTTAATCTCTGAAGAACATCACACTTGACAAAATTGAGGATCAGAGAGAAAAAGTGATATATTGGCATACTGGCTGTAACAATGAATTCAAGGATGGTGCAGAATAAGACAGCATTGCATTTTATTGTCAAATTCCATGGCATGTAACAACATCCATTAACGGTAGGTAACTAAAATTTAATAGTGTGTGGACAGTAATCTTTAGAGTGAAAACAAAATGAGATTTTGTACCTTTGTCAAAAGTAGAAGCTACCCCTTCAGTATCGTCTACTGATTACTAATGAGTTCATTTCATTTGTCCACATGAATCCATTGATGTCGATTTATTTCACATCATCAGTATTGAGATATGATTATGGATACATAATGTGTAAGCTGGACATTGTTTTTAAAAATGACATGTTGAATTAGATTTTTTACAGTGGTGATTTTTGTTGTTAGCTGCTGGGAAGATAGTTCTGATGCACATCAACCTTATGAGTTACAGAGCAGAGCATGGTACAGGCTTATGCAATCTTCTGATCATTGGTATGTGTTATTTCATTATGTATATTGTGTAAGGCTGTCCAATCTAAGGAGCTCATTTTCTAGCATTATGTTGGACAATATTTTGTCTTTACCCAAGATCTTTCATTGGCTAATTTTCACTAGATGTGACATTGATGTGTCAAATGTGATAATGGTTACCCATGGTGGACAGTGGTGGTGCTCCCCTATTGAAACAAGCTTGGAAGCAGGAGTGGCATCCACTTCAATAAGTAGCTTGCCCCCGGAAACCCTATGAACCTGGAAAGAGAATGAAAGTCACCCAAATGTCGAAGACTTGTTCATAGTTTCGCTATGAATCGCCTACGACTCGACGGCACTCAACAACAACAATAACAACAACACGATTACCAGAATATTATCCTTGTTTATCTTAGTTGAGAAGTTGTCCTAAAATCTCTCAAATGTGAGTGTTTCTGTTGGTATTAGAAATAGTAGTGGAAAAAAGTCATCGTCATGACAACATGAAAGCAATTGTATCAAAATGACAGATGAGTAATGGAGGTAGATTTAGAGAGACTTATATAAACCATTTACTAATCAAAGTAAAATGTTAATAGTGACTGTTTCTGGAACACACAATGTATGGGAATGATTGTATGAAACACAGTATGAATGAAGGAAAGTGTGAAACAATGTATATGAATTTTGTATGCAAACCAATATCAAACTTTAAAAGTAATTTTAAAAAGAAAATGTTACTTTTACCTCTTTATTAACATTAAATAAACAATACAAGGGATATCCTAAGTCATTGTCATTCTTTAATTTTTATGTGTTGTTCTTAAGTGCAGTCAAACTTAATATGACTCATAGCAACCCTATAGACAACAGACTAGAAAGCTATACAGGGCCGTTATCACCATTTCTGACACAATGAAGGTCTTCCTCTCTGTCCCTAGCCTTCCAACCATGATATACCTTTTCAAGGAATAACCTTTCTTTGTAATATGCCCAAAGTATGTCTGAGGGACCCTCTGGTTTCACTTTCTTTACAATTTGCATGAACACAACTATTCTGGGATTCCTATTTTTCTTAGTGTTAACCGTAACTTGTTTAGATACATACAATCCAATGCCTTTGCATAGACAATTAAGTCTATGCTCAAAAAAATAAGAGAGAACTTTAAACAAATGGAACACATACTTATTGAAACAATGTGTTTAAGTACAGGAGAAATTGTGAGATTAGTGCATGATTAGAGATGGTTTTATTTGTTGTAAATATGGTACTTTTAGTCAGAACCAATTCGACTCAACAAAAACAAAACCAGGAACATTGTAGTTATGATCCTACTACCATAGATATCAGATGAATATATGGGGATAGTCATATTATTTTTTGATAGTAGAGAATGCTAACTGATGTTCTTAGCTAGAGGAACAAGTAACTTCAATCCCCATGAAAGCAGAAAAATGTATGTATATTTTTTGGGAACTAAAGGTTAAAAGATGATGCAGCAGTACCTTGTAAAAAAGTCATACATTTCTTTTAAGCTATTTGAGTTGTGTTTGATATCAAGCAGTGTATGTTTTATTATTCTGTATTCTTACTCAATCTATAACCAAACAGAATTCATGAAGAGCTAAAGAATCAAATATTTATTTTTTGCTGTGCTGCCTTTTATTTTTTTATGCAACATAAAATTTGCACATTTTTAACTCCTTGTACAAACTAACTTCCTTCTCGTTGGCCTATCTCATACCTAAAAATGTCAAGGAGCTAATTGGAATCACTCTTCTTTATCTTCTTATCACTTGAAAGTTTGTGCACAATGACTAACGATCACAGAAGTGATGCCTTCAAATTGTGGTGCTGGAGAAGAATCTTGAACATACCCTAGAGAGCCAAGAAAACAAGTAAATCTATCTTGGATAAAATGAAACCAAGTTCCTTCTTGGAGCCCAAGATCTTGAAGCATCATCTCATGTATTTTCAGCACATGGCCAAGAGGGGCTGGTCCTTGGAGAAGGGCATCATGCTTGGGAGGGTGGAGGACCAGCACAGGAGAGGAAGACTCCAGATTAGATGGGCTGATAAAGTAATTGGGGAAATAGGGTTTGGTGTGTCTGAATCAGTGAGACTGGTTCAGAATAGGACAGGCTTCAGAGCTGCTGTGCATAGGATTACTCTCAGTTGCAGTTGACTCAATGACACTTAACAACAACATTCTATGTTTCTGACTTTCATTATTTTTATTATTATTATTATTGGTTTTCATTCAATCATTCACATTTATTTTGTTTAATAACATTAACTGTAATTAATAATTGCCATTTATTATAACATCTCACCAAATCCTTTCTGTACCTTGCCTTTCCCTTCCCTTCCCACCCATCCATTAACCTCTGCTCCCTACTCTCTCCCCTCTCATAGCTGTCAATCCTCCATGATTATATCTGTATGTAGACATTTTCTTAGGTCTTTTTCAATTATTGATTCATACCTCCTTTCATATTTACAATATGTTCTAATTGCAATATATTCAATGTCTGATCGTCCATTCAATTTACGTCAGCCTTCTTTCTCTTCACCCATTTAAACAAAAGTATGCATTGTCTATCTATTAATTTCCAAGTCTCCACTCTCTTCCACTCTCTCAGTTCTATCTGCACTCAATTCTCTCCATACACAGACCTTTCTCTAGTTGATTGTTGAATTTTTTGGGTGGTGTTTCTGTTTTATTTTGTCTTTAGTAACAGTGACTGTACATTTGAAGTATTTGTTTTTATGTGACTGACATATTTCACTCAGCATAGTCTTCTCTACACTCATCCACGTTGTGAAAAGTTTCATGTTTTTGTTGTTGCTAAGTGCCGTCGAGTCGCTTGTGACTCATAGCGACCCTATGTACAACAGCCCTAAACTCTGCTCTGTCCTGTGCCAGTCGCACTGTCTCCAACACTCCCATCCCAATTATCCC
>NW_006400043.1:1175966-1182253 GCF_000299155.1 Elephantulus edwardii | reverse complement strand
TAGGTTGAAAAGGTATGGAGATAGGATGCATCCCTGGCGTACGCCCTTCCCAATTTTGAACCACGCAGTGTTCCCTTGCTCTGTTCTGATGACTGCCTCCTGGTCCAAGTATAGGTTTCGCATTAGAACGGTCAAGTGTTCTGGGATTCCCATTCTTCTCAGAGTCAGCCATAATTTGTTATGCTCTACGCAGTCAAATGCCTTTGCATAGTCAATGAAACACAGACATACATTCCTCTGGTATTCTCTGCTTTCAGCCAAGATCCATCTAACATCAGCTACAATATCCCTAGTACCACAACCCCTTCTAAACCCAGTCTGGACCTCTGGTAGTTCTCTGTTGATGTGCTGTTCCAGTCGTTTTTGGATAATCTTAAGTAAAATCTTGCTTGCATGTGAAATCAGTGAGACTGTTCTGTAATTTCCACATTCTGTTGGGTCACCTTTCTTTCATGAGTTGTTGATTTTTTCAATGCCACATAATTCTCAATTGTTTTATATAGCACAGGTTTTTAATCCATTCCTTTGCTTATGGGCACTTTCACTATTTTCATATCTGTGCTATTGTGAATAATGCTTCTTGACATTGAGCCTCAATCCATATTGTAGGCTGCAGTCCTGGACATGCTGTTAGGTAGAAACAGTCTTTGTAAAAGGAAGGTCAGAGAACAAGAGGAAGACTTCCAACAAGAAGGATTGACACAGTGATTACAACAATTGGTTTGAGCATATCAGGGATATGCGGTTAGTGCAGGATAGGGCAAGGATACAGACTGGTTTCATAGTATTGTAGCCGACTTGATGACACCTAACAACAATTCTATATCCTGATAATCTCTCTCATCATGATATAGTGTTTCCTCACTGGAAAGGCATAAGTATTTATGAAGCTTTTCACCTAATACACTCAGAAAATGCTTTATTTTTTAAAAATAACTATAAGTGAAATTTAATAATAATAATATAATTTCTATGACTAGTCTTCAATATGGACTGCATCTGAATGTCAAGAAAACAAAGCTCCTCACTACTAGGCCAATAGGTAGTATCATGATAGGTGGAGAGAAGATTGAGGTTCTCAACGATTTCATCTTACTTAAATCCACAATCAATACCTTTACTATAAACAGCCAGGAAATCAATAGGGAAATCTGTTGTCAACGAACTGTCTAGAGTGCTAAAGAGCAATGATGTCAGTCTAGCAACTAAGATATGCCTAATCCATGCCATGATCTGCTTAAAAAGGATTATTCTCCAACAGAGTGTGGAAATTATCATACAATCTCTGGTGGCCTCGTGGAAAGAAACTGCACTGCAATCCCGAAGGCTTGTGGTTTGAGGCCACCAGCTGCTCCATGGGAGAATAATGGGCAATCTCCTCACATGCGATTAACTGCCTCTGAAAACCTGCCAGAGGGTCAGCTATCGGGTGATTCTGACTCACTGGTACACAACAACAACAACAAAATCATTCATATCACATGCAAGCAAAATCTCACTGATGATTATCCAGAAACAACTGTTTGAGTACACTGACAGAGAACTACCAGAAATACAAGCTGGGTTTAGAACAGGTTGTTGCACTAGAAATATGCTCGTGAATATCAGATGGATCTTGGCAGAAAGCAAAGAGTGTCAGAGGAATATCTATCTGAATCTCATTGACTATGCAAAGGCATTTGACAGTGTTGATCACAATAAATTGTGGTTAACCTTGAGAATGGGAATCCCAGAACACTTGATTATACTTGGACCAGGAAGCAGTTCTCAGAAAAGTGAAGGGAAACACTACGTAGTTCAAAATCAGTAAGGGAGTGTGTTCAGGGGTATGACTTATCTTCATACCTTTTCAATCTATCTTCAGAACAGATTATTCTGGAGGCTGGGCTTTATGAGGAGGAAGAACATTCATCAACAAGTTACGTTATGCAGATGACACCACCTTGCTTGCTGAAGCTGAGGAAGAACTGAAGCACTTGTTGCAGAAGGTCAAGGACCATAGTGTTCTATCTGGATTGAAATTCAACATCAAGAACACAAAGATCCTCACCGCTTGGGCAATTGGCAGCACCATGATAGATGAAAAAGAAATTGAGGTTGTTAAGTTACAGCTTGCTTGACTCCACAATTAACGCTCTCGGCACAAGGAGTCAAAAAAAACAAAAGAAAAATTGCATTAAGTAAATTTCCTTTCAGGGACCTTTCCAGGGTATTGAGGAGCAATGGTATTAGTCTAGAGACTAAGGTGCACCTGATCCAGTGCAGTCCAGCCTTCACAATTACTTGCTATGCATCACAGAGCTGGACAATGACTAAGGATAACAGAGGAAGAATTGATGCCTTTGAGTTGTGGGTCTGGAGAAGAGTCTTGAACATGTCATGGTCCACCAAATAAACAAATGGATATATCTTGGAAACAGTGAAACCAAGTTCCTCCTTGGAGTCTGGTCTCACAAAGTATGTCTCACATACTTTGGGCATGTGGCCAAGAGAGACTGGTTTTTTTCAGGACATCATGCTCAGAAGAATGGAGCAACAGTGCAGGAGAGGAAGATCCTGAATGAGATGGATTGATAGAGTAACTAGGGCAATGAGGGTAGGTTAATCTGAGTCAGTAAGACTGACCTAGGATAGGGCAGGCTTCAGAACTATTGTATATAGGATCACTATGAGTTGCAGGCAATTTGATGGCACATCACAAAAACAACAACATGTGAAGGCTGTGAAATGACTGAGGATGACAGATAAAGCCTTGATATCTTTAATTTGCAGTGCTGGAGAAATGTATTGAACATTCATGGATTGCCAAGAACATGAACAGGTTTGTCCTAGAGAGAGTGAAAACAGGTTGCTCCCTAGAAGCAAGGATTGTGAAACTCCTCCTCACATACTTTAGTTACGTTTTAGGATGGATCAGTCCTTCAAATAGGACAGCATATTGGGAGGGGCAGCCTGGGAAAGAGGAAGACCTTTGGTAAGTTGGTTCAACACAGTGACTATAGCAATGGGGTCAAGTGTGTCAGAGATGGTGAGGTTGGCTCAGGAAATGGCAGCGTTCAGAGCTGTTGTTCATAGGGTTGCTATGAGGTATAGTCAACTCGACAGGACATAACGGCAATACATCTATTTACAAAGTTATGTTGTATCCAAGTTAGCATTGTAAAATATTTGAGCAAATTCTTTTCTTTAAAGTTACTGTTTTTTTTCTCTTATATTAATCTTATTGAGGTTTTTATCTTCACTGATCTCACATTTCCTAAGCTCAAATGCCTCTTTTGAAAAGGACTTTCTATTTAAATAATAAAGGATATTTGCAGAGCCACTGTTGACTGGCGGTAAAAGTTTTAACACAAAGAAATGCAATCATCAAAATGGTCATGTACTTTTTATTTGTCTATCAAGAGTGACTGCTGGATTGTCTTTTTGATATTAATTAACTTTGAAAAATACAACAGGATGTAGTCAGTCCATGCACCAGTTTGTCAGAATAAGTAATGTTCAACCTTATGTATCTACTTGGATGGAGGAGAGTAGAAAATGATTAGGTTACTCTAACCTTGAAATCACTTCTCAGAACGTATTTCTCTCATACTGTTAGGTCTATCTAGTATCAAATCTTTTCAACATGATCTTTAACGAGATCCAGTACTTAAATATTTTCAAGATCTCCACTGCTGAGAATCCAGTTAGACTCACTACGTTTTCTATCCTAGTTTCAAATACACTCTTTCAGCATCTCTCTGCTTCCATACTTAAAGCTTTTTACTTTTTCAGAACCAGGATTACCGTTTAGGAATATTATTCAAATATCCTCATCCTGCTACTCTAATTTGACATGATTTCACATAGAATTTAGAATAAAATCGAAAGGTTTAAGTCATAATTGACTTGGTGGCAGCAGGCATGAAGTCTTGAAGTAACTCTTTCTATTATTTTCTTTTTTTTAATTTTATGCTGGTTTATTTACAAAGTTTGTATACATTCTTTTTCACACCAGATCTCCCCATTTTCCTTCACCCACCCCTCCTACCCATCAAATTGTCTGACTTTATGATTGAGGGACATGTACTTTACTATTAATCTAAAGATTAATGGTTTGAATCCAACCTAGCTGCTCTGGGGGAGACAGATCTATTTATTTTTAATCCATACATATTGTCATCAAGTGGACAACAAATCACAGAGAGAGAGACCTTATGAACAATGGCTTTGAAACTTACTTCATCCTGAACTACCTTTCCCATCTCTAACATACTTGATGCTATTGCTGTAGCTAGTGTGTCAATCTATTTCATCAAGAGTCTTCCTTTCTTGCCTAACCCTCCACCTTTCCAAGTATGATGTCCTTCTCCAAGGACTGTCCCCTCCTGACAACATATCAAAGTATGAAAGACTAAGTTTCACCAAGCTTCCCTGAAGCACCCTGGTTTCACTTTCTCTAGCACAGACCTAATTTGTTATCTTTAGAGTCCATGATGTTTGTTGTTATATTCAGCTGAGTCACTTGCCATTCAAAGCAATCCTAAGTACAAGAGCTCTAAATCCTGCCCTATTTTGAGCCAATTTCATTGTCCCTGACACACTTACCCCTAGTCCCTAAGTCAATCTATCTCATTCAGAGTTTTCTGTTCTTGCACTGTACCTCCACCCTGCCAAGTCTGATGTTTATCTCTAAGGACTGCTCCCTCGTAGCCACATGCCAAAGTATGTGAGATAGAGCTTCAACATCCTTGCATCTAAGGAGTAGCTTATTTTTATCCTCCACATGATTCACCTGTTTGTTCTCTTTGCAGTCCATCATATGTTCAATTCTTTTATCCAGAACCACAACTCAAAGACATCACTTCTTCTCTACCATCTCTCTGATTGTCATTGTTCATCTCCATGATGATATTTAGCAAGTAACTGTGAAGACCATGGCTTGGATAAGGCACACCTTAGTCTGTATACTGACATCCTTGCTCTTCAGTTTTCTGGAAAGGTCCCTGAAAGCAGATTTTACTAATGCATTTTTTTTCTTTGATTTCTTGACTGTTGGTGCCAAGAGTTTGATTATAGAGCCAAGTAAGTGAAACTGTTGACAACTTCAATTTCTTCTTCATCTAGCATGATGCTGCTAATTGGTCCATTGGTGAGAATCTTTGAGTAAGAAGAGCAACTCCTGTGAACTGTACCACCAGAAATTCTTTCTGAACCTGATATTATGTGCTGTCGAATTGAATGAACTCACAGTTTACCTTCCAGTAGGTTTCCAGAGGTTGTGAATAACACAGGAGGAGATTGTCAATATTTTCCCACTGAGTAACTGGTGGACTGCTGGATCCAAATTGCCTCAACTTGAGTTGGCAGTGCAATTCCATATCACTAAGCCACCAGAGCTTCTTAAACATGTGTTATTGTTGTTTTTAAATGCCATTAAGTCATAGATGACTCATAGCAACCCTATGAATGAAAGACTAGAACACTTGTATAGCTTTCATTGTTTTTACAAGTTCATAGGGTTTCCGGAAGGAAGCTTTTTCCGAAGTGGATGCCACTCCTGTTTCCAAGCTTGTTTTAATCAGGGAGCTCCACGAAACACCGTCCACCATGGGTGACCATTATCACATTTGACACATCAGTGTCACAGTGTTCAGCATCACAGCAACCATGAGTTACCTCTGTACAGCAAAAGGACAGAACAATGCTATATCATTTATAAGAATATTTGACCAAAGCCAATTAAAATCAGGCCTGAGAACTGCAAATTAAAATCACCCACCTTTAGCTTGGTAGCATCACATTCTGTCCACAAGGCCAAATGAGCTCTCGCAATGTTGTTGTTGTTGCTGTTGTTAAGTACTATTGAGTCATAGATGACTCATAGTGACACTATTAATGAAAGACATGCCTGAAATTTCATATAAAACTTTATAATGTTATGAAATTTTAAATACTCTGCAATGTTTGTTTGTGATATATTGAAGATACTGAAATCATTTTGCAATATCATCATCTTCTATCATGAATATGGGACATTATATTTTAAAATGTCTGAATTCATAAGATTTGGGAATAAAATGGCTAAAACAATATCTATATTTTTTAAAAAATAGTGCTTGTGTGTGTATCTGAATAAATGAGAGAGTTGTTTTGCTATTTATGTTGTTGTTGTTGTTATGTGCCATCAAGTTGTTTGCGACTCATAGCGACCCTATGTATAAGAGCCCTATCCTGTGCCAACCTTGCTGTTTCAAACACATTCATTCCCACCACTCCACTCACAGAATCGATCCATTTCATCGAAG
>NW_006400043.1:1163195-1169321 GCF_000299155.1 Elephantulus edwardii | reverse complement strand
TTCTAGTTTTAGGGACATAAATTTAAATGATAATGGCATTAACAGGTCTTCCTTGTATGCTTATGGATTTTATCCTGTCACTCACAATACTGTATTTTAAGACAAATCTAGAAATGGCCTGTTTAACTATGAAAGCGACTCCCTTTTTTCCCCTCACCTTTTCATCTCCAGCATAATAGATCATATGATCATAGGATTCAAAATGTCTCATGTCTATCCATCTCATTTCACTAATACCTGTATGTCAATATTTATGCCTTTTATTCTTTCTTTACAATGTCTAGTTTTCCTACATTAATGATCCTTGTATTCCACATACCAATTGTTAATGTCTTCTTACAACTATTTCTCCTCCTTTGTGTTTCCAAGTTTAAAGCTTCAGTTGCCATATCTGTTAGTCTATTCTTATGTTCTGCTATACGGTATTTTCAAAGACCTGTTATATGTCTGAAGTGGAAGGCCAATCCTTCTTCCTACATTGGCCTAGTGGACAGAAAGTTATGCGACCAAGCTCAAGGTTGATGATTTTAATCTGTGGCACTCAGGCCCGGTTTTAATTGTTTTTTGTCAAACATTTTCTACAAGGTATGGCACTGGTCTGTGCATTTGTGGTACAGAAGTATCTCATGGTTGCTATGATTCTAAATGCTGTGACACTGATATGCCAAAGGTGATAATGGCTTACCCATGGTGGACAGTGTTTGGTGGAGCTCCCGGTTAAAACAAGCTTGGAAGCAGGAGTGACATCCACTTCCGAAATGGCTTGCCTCCAGAAACTCTATGAACAGTGCTCAGTTCTTCCATGCTATGTGTCGTATATGACTCGACCGCACTTAACAACAACAACAACAACAACAGTGTTAGAACAATATCTGAGAGACGAGCATTTTTACCTATCAGATGAAAGACACTTTCTTTACAGAAATAATCAATATATTAACTGTCCTGCCTACCCCCAAGCATGGGTGACATGTCTCTTCCCTTTGGGATCTGAGAGCTCATTATAATCTCCTTGATCAGGTAACACCTTTCTCCCAGAACTGCATTGGCTACCTTAACCTCATCTTTCAGGAAAGGATATCTTCAGTGTCAAACCTTCAAATAAACACCACCACCATTTCAAATCTAGAAAAGCCCTATCCTGATCTTGGAATTATCACATTGTGTCAGCAATGTAAACAGAGAGAGTAAGTCACAAAACTCAGCAGAAGCACTGTGGCAAGGATCTTACTCATTACTGTCTCAAGCAAAAATCTTTCCCTAAAATTGTTACATAGGATTTGGACTAACATTCCTCTGAACAAGAGATAGACAACAGTGTGTGAGAGACAAGTAGCAGTGTGTGGTGCAAGAAATCAGAGAAGTGACTTGTGCTCATATTAAGAGGTGGCTGGGGAAAGGAGGGTTTGACCAGGTAGCCAGGTGTGCAAGGAACACAATGCACATGAATAAAATATAATGTAAATGAATTATGATATAAAAAGTGAGAAAAATCTGCTGTCCATGACCTCTGCAAAGTTTTAAAATGTTCAATGTCAGCTTAGAGACTAAGATGTGCCTAATGCAAACCCTGGTCTTTTGAATAGCTTCCTGTTTTTCATGAAGGTAAATGGTGCACAATGATGAGAGAAGAGTGAATGTCTTTGAATTGTGGCGTGCATGAAGAATACTGAGTATATCATTGATTACTGAAATAACAAACATGTTTTTCTTGGAGTAAGTATGGCCAGGATACGCCTTGAAGGCAATAATTGTGAAACTTCATCTCACATACTTTGGAAAAATTGTAAGGATGAACCAATATTTGTTAAAAGAAAGTATGCTAATAAAGTTGAAGGGTGAGAAACAGCTTAAAAAACATAACTTGATACTATAGTTATAGTAACGGGATTCACATTATCAGAGAGAATGGTTGTAGATAGAACAAGATTCATACCAAATCTGTAGTTCAAAGAGTCTCTATGAGTCTTAGTCAACTCAATGACACTTAACAACACAGTAACAACAACGTTGCATTTCAATCAATGTATTTTCTATTGATAATAGAAGGTCCCATTTCTTCTTGTTACAGCTATTTAAAGGAATCGCTCTAGATTGTACTATGAAAGTGAAGAAAGTCTGTTGATGTGATTGGGCAGAAAAATAAATAAGAATAGTAAATAAAATCAGAATTTTATGTTGGTTCACATTTGTTGTATATTGTTATTGTTATATGCCATCAAGTCAACTGTTACTCATAAGCAACAGATATGAACCTTACTCTATTTTGAATCAAGCTCACTGTCTTTGACAAACCTACCCTTATTACCCAAGTTGTTGTGTTAATCCATTTCATCTTGGTCTTCCTCTACGACTGACCCTCCATCCCTCCAAGCATTATATCCTTCTCCAAGGACTGGTCTTTCCTGGCAGTATATCCAAAATATGTGAGACACAGCCTCAATATCCTTGCCTCTAAGGACCAGCTTGATTTTCCTTATACAAGACATACCTATTAGTTCTCTTAGGAGTCAATGCTACGTTCAATACTCTTCTGCACGCAAACTTAAAGGGGTCTATTCTTCTACCCTCTTTAGTCATTGTCCAGCTCTATGATACATAGCTAGTGATTGTGAAGACCCTGGCCTGGATTAAGCACACCTTTATCTCTAGACTGATATTGTTGCTTCTCAGCACTCTGAAGAGGTTCCTGACAGCAGATTTTCCCAAAGACATTTGTCTTTTGATTTCTTGACTGCTAGTGCCAACGGTGTTGATTAAAGAAGCTAACAAGTGGAAATTGTTAACAATCTCAATTTCTTCTAAATATCTCATGGTGCTACTAGTTGGCCCTGTGATGAGAATTTTCTGGATGTTGAGCTTCAGTCAATATTGCAAACAACAGCCCTTGACTCTCTGCAGCAAATGGATATATAAATATTTATTGTAATTAAGAGTAAAAGAATAATTGGACAGATATGACAGCCATAATTTTTGAAATAAAAAAAGTCTCTCCTATTACATAAAAAGTCATTTGGATATGTTTGATATTTTCCAAATTTCCTATATACATCTGTGTAAATGTACAATAAACCATGCTAAGGTGAATTAATAGAATTTGAAGTAACTTTGTAGTACCTTGTTAATCTCTATAAGGCAAAAAATATTGTTAATACAGCTATTGTTTCAAGGTTTTAAAATATCATCATTGAATAACTGCTTTTTTAAAAATTACATACTAAAAATATTTATTACTCTTTTAGGGAGCTAAGGTACCTTACCAAAATCTAGGTCTCGTGAAATTAGTAAGGAGTTTGACGCACCATATCAGTCATGGCCAACAAAGTTATGATTGACAACCTGCCTACAGCCCAAGGGAGAAATCTTCAGAAGAAGGGTAGTGTCCAAAGGCAGAGTTCAAGGAAAAGGTCTGGAACAGAGCAAGATTAATACCTCAGAGGGTAACAAAAGCTGCCAAGGTCAAATTAAAATCAATCCATCAGTTTATAGGCAACTCATGTGGCAAGCATAAGGCCAGAGCTCTATGATTTTGTTCCACAGAACAAATGAAATTTTTTTTTATGAATTCTACAGAGAGGAGTAAGTTACCTTGTGATAGTAAGTGACAAGCTGTCAATCTATCTCAGGTATTCGGGAGTCTTCTTTCTGTTCTAGAAGTATATCTACCTTGGTAGAATTACACTTTGTTATTTAGGTTCATCATCCCTTAGAGATTTTTTTCTGTATTATTTAAAAATGCTAATCTTACATTTTGTAGTCTATATTGTGTCATAAAACTAGGTGTATGTTACTGCTATCATTGAATTTAAAAAAAACAAACAACATTTAATTAAGTCACATTCCTGAGTCTTACTAATAGTCATCTTGAACTAGGTAGTATGTACCTCAGAGTTTTAGAATTTTATTACCTCAAAAATTATGATGATAATAAATGATGTACCATGTTCTTATGAGAATTAATTGAGGAAATAAATGTAAAACACAGAGTATCTGGAAAAGACCTATGCTGGGTATTATTTTATTGTATATTTCTCTGATAGCTGATTTCAAAGACTAATACCAAACCACATTTTTTTATGTATGTTTAAAATTATAGACCTAGAATGATTCATGATTTTCACCTCAGATACTAATGCTAGATAGTCTATTCCTAATAATTTTCTAGTGAAGTTCATCAAGAAAAAAACAATGTGAATTATCTTACTTTCTCTAATTGGTAAATAAAAAAACAACCATTATGACATCACTTCATATGTTGACCATTATATAGAATTGAATTTGATTAATCTAGTTGAAATTCCCAATGATATGATCCACACAGTCGAAGGGGTCTGTAGAGTCAAGACAGCATGCATAGCCTTTTTATCCTCTCTTTGAATGCTTGTGGCTGACTTCCTTCCCTATTCCTGGCCTCCACTGCTGCCTAGCTCCATGTACAGCCAACATCATGGGCCTCAGAGACCTCAAGACTGCCACCAGCTTCCAGGTCCTCAATGATTAACTGGCAAGCAGACGTGGCAGTGATTGAAGACATATCCAGCCCCCCACCTGCTGACCTGTGTCAAGCCCTACACTGGTATAATCACATTAAGTCTTATGAGAAGGAAAAGGCCAGCCTTCCAGGAGTGAAGAAAGTGTTAGGCAAGTATGGCCCTGCTAATGTGGAAGACACCACAGGAAGTGGAGCTGCAGACAGTAAAGATGACAATGATATTGATCTCTTTGGATCTGATGATGAAAAGGAAAGTAATAAAGCAAAAAAGCTGAGAGAAGAACGTCTTGCACAATATGAGTCAAAGAAGGCCAAAAAGCCTGCACAAGTTTCCAAGTCTTCAATCTTACTACACGTGAAGCCTTGGGATGATGAAACTGGCATGGCAAAACTGGAAGAGTGTGTTAGAAGTATTCAGCAGATGGCTTGGTTTGAGGCTCTTCCAAGCTAGTACCAGTGGGATATGGAGTTAAGAAGCTTCAGATACAGTGTGTAGTTGAAGATGATAAAAGTTAGCACAGACATACTGGAAGGACAGATAATTGCTTTTGAAGACTATGTGCAGTCCATGGGCGTGGCTGCTTTCAACAAAACCTAAAGTCCATCTGCAACCAACAATAAAAACTTTAAAAAAAAAAACAAAAAATAAGACATACATAAATTTATTTCTGATGTCTTCTGGTTTCAGTCAAGTTGCATCTAATATTGGCAATACTATATCTTATTCCACAGCCTTACCTGAACTCATCTTAAATTATTAGCTGAAGCTTGTCAATGTACTGCCATGACCATATTTTAATAATCTCCAGCAAAATTCTACTTGTATGTGATGTTAATTTCTGCATTATGTTGGATCATCTTTTTTGTTTTAATACGAATTAACATAGATCTCGTCTATTTAGTTGTCCAAGTAACTGTCTTCAAATTCCTCGGCAAAGACTAATGAATAAGGCCAGGGCTAAATCTGTTTGTTGAAACATGTCATTTGTCATTCCTTCAATCCCTGGAGGCTTCCCTCGCCCACCACCCTCCCACAATAACTTCACTGAATCTTGAACTTCTTTTCTTCCGTACTATTAACTCTTGACCTTATTCTGTTTCCTGATGTAGTTTGTGGTTGTTGTTATGTGCCGTTGAGTTGCCTGCAATTCATAGTGAATATGTGGGCAATAGCTTTGAAAGCCACCCTATCCTGAGCCAGTCTCACTGTCTCTGGTACAAATGCCCCCATTGCCTCAGATACTGTGTCAATTCATCTCATCCTGGGTCCTTCTCTCTTACACTGTCCCTCCACCTTTCCAAGTATAATGATCGGTCCCTCCTGTCACATGCTCAAAGTACATAAAAAGGAGCTTCAAAATCCTTGCCTCCTAGGGGCAGTCTGGTGTCACCCTCTTCCTCAGAACAGACCTGCTAGTTCTATTGACGTTCCGTGGCAAGTTCAGTATCTTTGCTAGCACAACACAGAGCATTGATTCTTCTGCCATCCTTAGTCTTATCTAGCTCTCTGATGCATAGCAAGTCATTGCTAAGACTATGCACTGAATCAAGCACATGTTAGTCTCTAGACTGACATCTTAGCTCTTTAGCTCTTTGGACAGGTCTCTGACACAAATTTCCCTAATGCAATTTTT
>NW_006400043.1:1157484-1161965 GCF_000299155.1 Elephantulus edwardii | reverse complement strand
TACCAAAATTTCTCCGTCCATTCATTGGTGGTGTTATTGATGCTGTGGATGGGAACAGTTTTCCTCTGTGAAGCTTCTAAAGGTCAATTATGGTGTCCTCATGTGGCCCTTGCTCTTTTTACATGGGCATTGATGATAATGATACTGTAGTGTACAGGAGAAATGTGTCACCTCATGAGATTTTGGTTTCTAGATTTAGAGCTTAGTTACAACTTGTAGTAGTACCTCATATTCTGTTTACTGTTTCTACTTCCTTCCATATGTTAAGTCCATTCTCTCTTACTGTATTCAATTTTCTTTACCATGGAAAAAACATGACTGCTTGTGAATACGGGTGCTACATTTTACTGTTTAGTTACTAGAGAAAAGCTTTTTTTTGTCAGTTATTCAAGTCCAGAGGTCTTTGAGAGTAACCCTTAAACTAATCTAATACACAGCTTTAGTTTCTTCAACATGTTCCACAATTGGCTCAATGACAATACAGATGGATTCAGAAAACTTTGACTTTATGGCGATTTATGGCGTGGTTCATGGGATTCATAAAAATGTTCATATAAGTCAGAAAAGCTGAACAGAAAATTAGAGATTAATTGAAGTCAGCATCTCACTGTCTGAAAATGTCCACAAGATTATGAACACCTGTATAAAGCAATGATTATTTCATTCCTGGTAAGAAGAAACAGCTTAAGAAAATATATTTTTGGATACCTTATACCAAGTAGCAATGTACATAAATGGATTCTGGCTTTGCCAGAATTTTCATTCTCCCTCATATGAGATTCATTTATTTTTAATAGGCACTAGGTAGCAATTCTGGGGTCAAAAGGCACAGTATTTGACTATCAGTGTAGCTTTATGATCTATTAAATTTGCTGTTCATATTAGAAAGATAGTTATCTAGGTAAATTAGCTATATGGGCTTTAAAAGAAATGTCTGTCTTTACAAGGTTGACTGAATAAACAATCCAAAGGCAGACAACTCAGTGTTCTTAAAACGTTATTTGACTAATGTTAATCATTATTAAAAAAATCCTGTATTTTATCTTAAATTCTTCTCTTCATGGCATTTCAACAAATTCTTTTCGATCATTAAGAATGCTGTAGCATGGCTATAGGAAATGTTTGTCTCATTAAAATTTACCCTATTGCAAGTTCAGAGGATTGTAAGTGTATGTATAATTTCATTTCCACTGGGTGATTTTTGTAATGTGTATGAGCCATTCTCCTTAATGGAAAGTGCAATAGTAAGGCACTTTAAATAGGCATTAATCCTCACAATGCATTTCCAGGTTAGGTAAGCAACATGAAGCGTAGAGGCATAATAAGCGTTATCCACATTCATCCACCCTCACAGACTGCAAAGCTAGAAATCACATATCATGAACAAAAGGAAGGAATAGCAAGGATCCTTATAGTGTGTGTTATTTAATTCCTCTCTGGTTGTCACAGATAGTGAAAGTGATTAAGGAACAAAAGTTAAAGTATGATTTTTAGAAAAAAAAATAAATTAAAGCCTAACACAAATCAAGGAAAAAAATCATTGTAATGAAATAGAAGATAAAATATCTGATTGCATTACTTGATAAGATACTGGAGTTTGGTTGCTAATATGGAAAAATATTTACCCATTATAAATATATTGCTGTAGAGCATCTTTTCCTTTGTGCTCTCATTCATATATAAAACTATTTTTTGCCAATGAGACTGTTGAGAGGGGTCATTAATTTACTTGGGTGGATGTAAAATTTAATCAAATAAAAACACAAGACAAAATAGCAAAAGGCATTCCAGATTGTCAGCACTCCAATAAAAAAAGTATTCCTATACGTCCTACCAGCATATGATAAATTAAATGGCAACGATTTTTCTAAAAATTATGTGGAAAGGTAATGATATGGGGAAAGAAGTGGTTTTTTTTTCTATCTTGATCATACAATATACATTTGTAAAAATTTTGAATAGATTTAAATACTATTATAATCATATATGGATTACAGAAAAAGATGCATTGCTATTTAATGAACTAAAACAAATGAACGGAAAATAAGTAAATTAGAACTACACTTACATTAGTAGAATCATAATAGTAAGAATAGTCTAATAGTTTTTAACAGTAATTGGTTTTAATTGGATTCAACTATTTGTCATAGACTTGACTGAGGAAAAAAAATAATTATTAGGCTACTAACTGGTCACAATTACTGGCTATGCATCTAAGAGATAGATAATGACTAAAGATGATAGAAGAATAGGTGTCTTTGAGTTGTGGTGCTGGAGAAGAGTATAGAACATACAATGAACTACCAAGAAAACAAACAGGTCTGTCCTGGAGAGGGTCAAATCAAGTTGCTCCTTAAAGGCAATGATTTTTTCAGGCTCTGTATCACATATTTTGGGCATGTTTTCAGGAGGGACCTGTCTATGAAAAAGCACATGCCTGGAATGGTGGAGGAACAGAACAAGAGAGGAAGACCCCGGATTAGATGAGTTGACACAGGAATTGGGGTAATGGGAGTAGGTATAAGAGTTTGGTTCAGGATAGAACAGTGTTTAGAGCCACTGTGCACAGGATTGTTGAGTAGAGTCACTGTCGACTGAAAGGCACATGGCTTGAAACTTACAGTTGTTCTGCTGAAGAAAGATGGGTAAACTCCTCCCAAACATTTTACAGCCTCTGCAACTCTGCTGATTGTCAACTATAACATTTTTCTAATTTGATGACACATAACATCTTATTTCTCAATTCTTATCAGTTGTAAAAGTTTAGTTTACGCATTTATGTAACACAGTTAAACTTTAGCATCTTAGAATTAATTTTCAATTTAATTTTAAAACTAAACATTTTTAAATATTTTTCAACTATAATAAATATTTTGTTATGAGTGTTAATATTATTTAAAGTAATTGTGTGCTTGAACTTCGAATTCATTTTCATCTAAACTTTTTGGAGCTAATCTCATGTTTTTTTCATAATTATCTGTATAAAATACAGAATAGACTTAAAATATCCTCTATTTTTCCAATTATTAGGAGCAAATTAATATATACTTACAATGTGGTTGTTATTATGTGGTGTCCTAGAATCACCGATTAGGGGTAAGAAATTGTACTGACAATGCAAAGAAATGCAGTAGAAGTCCACCAGCTGTTCTGTGGGAAAATGATGAGCAATTTCTTCCCATGCTGTTTATAGCCTCTGCATACTCTTTGAAGGGTCAGCTATGAGTTGGTTCTAGCTGGATGGTACCCAACAAGAACAAGCAGAACTATTCTAAAATCTGCCTGATCCTGTAATATCTTAGGATTTGTGCTGTGATTCAAGCCATTGTTAATAGTCATTATATCAATCTGATATCTGGAGGATCTTCCTTTACTTCTTGGATCCTTCCATAGGCAAGCATGATGTCCTGAGACTGGCCCTTTCTGATTACATGTCCATGGTCTGTTAAACAGTTCTTGTCTTTTAGAGACCTTGTCTTCTTAGAGACCCAAGTCTCTAAGAAGCACCCGAGCTGCACTTTCTTATCTTTCTCCCAAGATGTGTTGGTGTATTTGAACCTCCTCAGACACTCTGTATTGATTGCCAACAATAGACTGAAACACCTAAACACCCTCTGTTTAGTGAGACAATAAAAGATAAAGAGACCAGGGAAAACTTCACTGTCCTTACCTTTCTCTGGCATACTTCTCTTAGTGATTCAATAGTTTTGAGTTTCAAAGACATTCTCTAACACATATTTCAAAGACAGAAAGCAGAATGCGATTCTTGTATAATGAGTATTGGAAACTTTATGCCTATAACAAAATATGAACTAAATACTGGAGAAAATTTATATCAGAAAAACTCAAAAGGGAAAAAAATTCCATACATGAATTTACAATACAATTATAATAATCATAATATTTCTATAATTTTCTCTATTATTCACTAAATACCTTTTTCTCTGTATAATTTTTCTCATTTTAATATAGAAGATTTTTAAAAATTATTAAAATGAACTTTAATCTCTGTTTGACAAAGCAATAAATATTTTAGAAGCCAATGACAAGAAGCTGCACTGCAATCCCAAAGGCAAAAGGTTCAAGGTCACCAGCTGCTCCATGGAAGAAGGATGGACAATCTCCTCCTGTGCGACTAATTGCCTCTGAAAACCCAAGTGAGAATCAGCTATGGATCGCTTCTGACTCTATGGTATACATCAACAACAATTTAAAAAAGAGTTATTTTATCTTCTTAAATTAAAAGATATTAAGAATCCAGTGACAGAGCAAATGCCATAGCTGATTGTTTCGGGAATATGAGATTTATAAACCTGGAAGATAAATGTGACCCAGGAAATGAGAAATTTTATTTTTGTGCTTCAAAACTTATCTTTTTAATTTATCTCTCCTTCCCTGGATATCTTAATATTGTGTGAAATCTCTGCGGTTTCAGATATTTTCATTTTATGTTATAAATTCTTTTTTTTTGCATATATTGT
>NW_006400043.1:1153823-1157384 GCF_000299155.1 Elephantulus edwardii | reverse complement strand
TATTAAAAGTAACATAACAAAAATTTGTGCACATTTCTAAAAACTATAAACAGGAAATTGATTTATGCTTTTTGTAGTCAATGGAACTTATTTAAGCCAAGATATCATTATTCTTTTAAAAAAACTCTGTAGATCATTCTTGGAAACTTTAAAATAATTGTTCATGTTTAAAGTCAGTTGAGGTTCAGTTAGGATATGGCATAATGTATCATTATATGCAGAGACTATTAAATGTAACTCTATAAACTTTATGAACTCTAATAAAGTTTATATGGTTATATTGATTACCATCTGTGGGAAGAATCATTGGAGAAGCTCAGTATCACCTGTAAAAAAAAGGCCAGGTGCTGACTGTGGAATAAATCATCATCTATTTACATGCAAGTTCAAACTGAAGCTAATAAAAATCAAACGAATTCCACAAAGCCCAAATATAACCTTGAGTCTATCCCACCTGAATTTGAAAACTATCTTAAGAATAGGTTTGAGGAATTAAACAGTAATGAATGAAGGCCAGATGAGCTGTGGAATGATATCAAGATTAGAATATATGGGTGGGGGGGGCAGTTCTTGCAGAAACAGAGAAGAAAGAAAAGACCGAGATGGATGTCAGAAGATGCTCTGAATATTTCACTAGAACCAAGAAGAAAAAGAAAGAAAAGAGAAAAAAAAAGGAAGAGAGAGAGAAAATAAAAATTAGGAAGTTAAAGAGTTGAACAGAAGATTTCGAAGAACAGCTCAGGAAGACAAAGTATTACAACAAAATTTGCAAAGAGCTAGAATTTAAAAATCAAAAGGGAAAAAATACCACTCAACATTTCTCAAATAGGAGAAAAAATTCAAGGCTTACACTGTAATACTTAAAGATGCTATTGGTATTATACTGAATGATCCAGGAAACATCAAAAGAAGATGGAAGGGACACACAGAATCACTATACCAAAATAAATTGGCTTATATAGAGTCTTTTCAGGAAGTAGCCTATAATGACAAACCAATTATAATAAAGGAGGAAGTTCAAGCTGCTCTGAAGGAATTTGAAAAAAAATCAAAATAAGGCCTCAGGATTGATGAAATACCAAAAGTATTTCAAAAGGTGTATGCAGCCCACCAGGTTGTATAAGAAGTCTAGAGAACAGCTAACTGACCAATTGACTGAAAGAGGTCCATATTCATTCTCATGCCAAAAAAATATGGTCCAACAGATTATCTAACAGTATCACTAGTATCACATGCAAACAAAGTTTTGTTGAAGATTTTACAAAAATTACTATAAAAGTACACTGATAGAGAACTGCCAAAAACACAAACTGAATTTAGAAACGCTGTGATACTAGGTATATTGTTGATGTCAGTGGATCATGACTGAAAGTAGAAAGTACCAGAAAAACATCTATTTGTGTGTTATCAAACATATAAAATCATTTGTCTGTGTGGATCACAACAAATTGTGGCTAATTTGAGAAGAATAGGAATCTCAGGACAACTGATTGTGCTCATGTGAAACGTATTATGCAGCTGTTGTCCAAACAAAGCACAGGAACATTGAATGATTCAAAATCAAGAAAAGAGTGAGTCAGAGAGGTATCCTTCCTCCATATCTTTCCAATCTATATGAAGACGAGAATATGCAGGAGGCTGGACTTTAAGAAGATGAATATGGCAACAAAATTGGAGGAAGATTCATCAACCACCTGCATAATGCAGATAACACAAACTTGCTTAACAACACTGAGCAGGACCTAAAGTGTTTACTGCAGAAGTCCAAGGACTTCCTCTTTCAATATGGTTTGCAATTCAACATCAAGGAAACAAAGATTCTTACCACTTAGCAAACTGGCAACATCATGATAGATGGAGAAAAACTGACGTTGTTAATGATTTCATCTTGATTGGTTCACAGTCAATACTCTTGTCAGTAGCAAACAGAAGATTAAAAGATGAGTTACGTTGAGAAAATCTGCTTTCAAGGATCTCTCCACAGTGCTATAGAGAATGATGTCAGGTTAGAGACTAAGGTGTACCTGATCTAGGTCATAATCTTCTTAATTGTTTGATATGTGTCTGCGAGCTGTGCAATGAGTAAGAATGACAGATGAATTGATGCATTTGAATTGTGGTGCTGGAGAAGAATATTGAACATATCATGGACTACCAAGGAAACAAATATGTCTGTTCTAGAGAGAGTGAAACCAGTTTCCTCCACAGAGGCAAGGACTTTTAAGCTCTATATATTTAAGTTGCATATATGACCAGGAGGAACAAGTCCTTGGAGAAGGATATCATGCTTGAAAGGGTAGAGGTCAATGGAGAAGAGGAAAACGCTGGATGGGATGCATGGACATAATGACTGGCTATGGGGTCAGGCTTGTTAGAGCCAGTAAGTTTGGCTCTGGATAGAGCAAGGTTCCATTGTTCCTAGAGTTGCTATGAGTCATAGCCTACTTGATGGCACATATCAACAGCAACAACATATGAATTTAAATTATTTTTTAATGTTGTTGTTATATGTCTTCTGGTTGTAGCTGATTCATAGATGAACCTCCAATGGGTTTACAGAGGCTATAAATTGTACAGAAGGAAATTACTCATCTTTCTTCCTTGAAATAGGTGGTGGATATAAGTCATCAACATTTTGACTGAGACTGCACACTGATTTTTGGCTGGTTGGAGAAACAAAATGCACTTCTTTGCACTTACTACTTCGCCATTTGGGGAAAAAAATAGCCTCTTTCTGTCAGTTTTCTTAGTCTTGTTCTCAAGTTAACTTCAAAAATGTTATTTGCATGAAGCCAACCCCAACCACGCAGTCAGCAGAAATGCTATTGTATTTCTGGAATATCTGAAGAGAAATCACCAAGACTTGTGCACAGTTGAGTTCAACTCTAACTTTCCACATAATGTAAGTGAAGTTTGATTAAGTAGATTGCTTTAAGCGATGAGAGTGCTGAATATTTGAATATCCAGAGGTATGACTTCACATCTTCAGGGATAAGACAGGGCCTGCAAAAAAGCTCAAATGTTTATCTCCTCAGAAAAGTAGCCAAAGTATATTTGTTAAATACATTTGGCATTTCTGACTCTTTATTTCTTTAGAACAGGATAAATAGTGTCCTATCTTACTCCTTTTACATGTGGACCATTGAGTCCCCCACTAAAAGTCCCAAGTGATAGCAGCAGATAAAAATACTATTAGTTTCATTGTTAAGTTGTAAGCTTTAAAGGTGGAGGCTTTAAAATTTTCCAAACTTGAAGTTTCAAAAAGACAAGAAGAAGGCACATTTTCTTAAATGAACCCAATGGATAGATAATGTTATGATGTTTTGTGCCGTCCAGTCGCTTGCGACTCCTAGTGACCCTATGTATGACAACTTTAAATCCTGCTCTATACTGTGCCAATCACACTGCCTCTGACACACCCATCCCCATTACCCTAATCACTGAATCAATCCAACTCCCAGAGGGCCTTCCCCTCCTCCACTGAACCTCCACCCTCCCAAGCATGATGTTCCTTTCCAAGGACCTGTCCCTCCTTACAACATGTCCAAAGTATGTTAGACG
>NW_006400043.1:1146846-1149378 GCF_000299155.1 Elephantulus edwardii | reverse complement strand
GTCCTGTTAACTTCAAAAATGTCATTCACATCAGGCCAACTCCAACCATTTCAGTCGATAGAAATCTCTCCTTTGAAAAATCTGAGTTGTGACTCTGTGTCCTCTATCTGAAATATTTTCTCATACTCCTCTTTGAATAGTTAATTATATGTGAGAGTTCCAACTTGGATAAGTTTGTTTATGGTGTTTGCACAATATTCAAGTTAAAAAATGTGAACATTCCCCTTAAAATATAAATGGAACATTCCAGAGTATTTATAAATGTAGTTTTGTGGATTGCATTTATATAATAATCCTAAATTTATATAAACCCTTGGAGCTGTGTTGGTTAGTTAGATTATAAGGGAAGAAATTCAGAAAACAGTTGAAGATGCCTACTTGTCTTTCAAGAGTAGTTTCTATGATAAGAATTAATGTGAGGTAACAAAAAAAATCTTGTTTCATAGAATCATGTTGCTTTCCCCTCCTCATCAAATGAAATTGTAGTCTCCATTATGGGAAAGAAAGAACTTGATAACCACACCATACTCCAAGATAACAAAATGCTGGGAATATTTTTGTAGAAGATATTTATTTAATACCAAAAGAACATAATATACCTTTTAACATTATTATCAATACAATTTTGAATCCTTTTTACATTTCAACATCTCTACTAGAGGACTGACTAGCGCTGCGTCTTAGTTCTCAACGGTGCATGCAAATAGTGATGAGATTTTGTCCATGAAACATGCTTGTGAAGTTTTCTCTGTTTGGAGGTGATTTCTCCATTTACAATGGAATTTTTAAACAATTCAAGAATCAAAACTTAATAACCAACACAAGTAATAAAACCAAATACAAGTATTGACTGTTCCTCAGACAACATTATGCGAAAAAGAAAATATGATATTTTACTCTTGGAAATCATCTCTAAATACCTGGCCTCAGCACATTTAAAGCAAGTTTACACCATTCTTTGATGTCAAAAAACTTAAATAAATTTTGAGTAAAAATTCCCTCTTGGGACAAAATTCCACTCTTCTGTGAATCTATGAATTCTTTAAAAAGGTAAAATGGTAGAACAGGCAATGAGAAGAATATCAATTTATCTGAAATTATAAGTGGGCTGAAATTATCTGATATTAAATACTTAGAATAAAGCAATTATTTGATCTTCTATGACTAGAATGACAAATTGAAAAGAATAGTGATACATTTTTCATCAAGAATAATATTTCAAAATTTGTCCTAAGCTATAATATAGGCAGTGATAGAACAATGTCTGTAGGTCTTCAAGGAAAACTATGTGATACAACTATTAATCATATTATACCCAAACACTACCCAACTATTCCACCCGGTTGACTTTGGATAATGGTGACCTTTCATTGCCCACCTTACACTGTGGAACATTTCATCAATTGCAACTATGAAACAAGTTTTGTTAAGTAGGGCAACACTTTGGAACAGTTAATCAACAGAGACCTACCAGAAATATAGGCTGGATTTAGAAGATATCGTGGCACCAGGAATATCACTGGTGATGCCATATAATTTTTAGTAGAAAGAAGAAAATAGCAGCTGGATCTCTATTTGTATTTATCAACTATGCAAAAGCATTTGGCTGTATGGATCACAAAAATTTATAGTAGGTAAAATTAGAAAGCATAGGAATCCCAGAATACTGAATTTTGCTCATGTAAAACCCATACTTAGACTAAGAATTTTTTATTCACACACAAAAGAAAAGAATAACATATGGTTTTAAATCAAGAAAGGTGTGTATTAGGGATGCAACCACTCTCCATACATATTCAATCTCTATACCTAGTCAATCAAACTAAGAGACTATATGAAAATAAATATGATATCAAGATGAGAGGAAGACTCATTGGCAAATCCTTTAAGCAAATGACAAAACCTTGTTTATTGAAAGTGAAGAGGACTTGACATGCTTACTGAAAAAATTCAAAGACTTCAGTCTTTAGTGTGGATTACATTTCAACATTAAGAAAACAAAAATATTCACCACTGGACCATTAGGCAACATCAGCATAGAGAGAAAACATTGAAGTTGTCAATGATTTTATCTTGCTTGGATGCACCATCAGTACTGTTGGCACCAGGAAATACAAAACACAACCTTAAATGTATACTATCTAAATTTAGAAATAATCACAAACATAGATTTGATACATTGAATTCTAAGATTTAAGACAAAATTAGTTATAGGATAACTTCAGGTGCATTATATATGAAGAAAAACATCATCATGATAAGTAGAAAAAAGATTGAGATTGTCAGTGACTTAATTTTGTTTGGATAAACAGACATTACACTTTGTACCAGCAGTCAGGAGATCAAGAAACACATTGCAGAGAGAAAGACTGTAGTCAGAGACTTCTCCAAATTACTGAGGAACAATAATTTCAGTTTGAGGACTAACGTGTGCCTGACTCAGGCCATCACCTTTTCAAAACACTTGATGTGCTGAAAGCTGGACAATGAATAAGAATGGCATAAGATGCCTTTGGACTGTGGTGTTGGAGA
>NW_006400043.1:1114749-1146439 GCF_000299155.1 Elephantulus edwardii | reverse complement strand
AAAATTAAAAAAAAATAATTAAAAAAATAGAGAAGACCGGATGCTTCATTTTCCTTTGTATTTACTATAACTGATTTCCTTCAAAAATTCAGCTAGTCTACTGCCATAGCACCTTGATATGCCCAATCTTGTCTGATCTTGGAAGCTAAGCACAGTCAGACCTGGTTAGTACTTGGATGGTAGACGGGAAGGGAAGGGAAGGGAAGGGAAGGGAAGGGAAGGGAAGGGAACTGAGAAAGAAAAAGTTTCAGCTAAAATACCTCCTACAAAATTATCCTCGTAGTTGGCTCCTTAGCAACAGGGAATTATCTGTCCTGCCAGCCGCTGGACAGAGACAGAATAATTTTCCCTTCCTAATAATCTTCCCAGCACAGCAAATTTTGCCTTTAGATCAGAAAGGAAGGAACAGAAGGAGGATAAATTCTTCTCTAGTTGAGTTCCTCAGCCAAGGCAAACTTCATCATTAGCCATGGGACTGTGGCAGTGAGTTCCCTTCCAGGTGGGCTCCCCTGATTCAGTGAACTTTGCCTTGGAACCAGAAAGGAAGGCCCAGAGGTAGGATGAGTTGAACGCCCCTTCACTGGCATGTTGACCTTCCCAAATAAGCACTTTTTTTAAACCAGAGACCAGACACAGAAGAAACAAGCTACCTCACACCTCTCACAAAATCATAGCAAGATATCATCCAAAAAAGGTGATAAAACACAGAATCAATGAATTTCCAAAATGTAGAAAGTCTAATTGAACTTTCTCCCACATATTCCAAAGAACAATAATCTAGTATTTTCAATGAATGAAAGAAATATTTGAGACATTGTAGGAATCTTGAAACAAATGCCAAGAGGAATTCAAGAAAACAATACAAGACAAAGGAGATAAAACCAGGGAGGCATTAAAACCCTAAAAAAAACAAGGGTTTTTAGACATTCAGGATACTGTGACCTTAAAATCTATAATAACATAACTACAATCAAATGGATTGAGAAATTATGGTACATCTACATGAGGGAATATGACATAGCTGAAAGGAGCAATAATTTTGTAAATTACTACCTAACTTGGGAGAGAGTTGATAGTATTATGTTAAGTGAACTAACTCAATTCCATAAGGACAAACTTTATAAGTTGATTATTGCAGAATGAGTATGAGAATCCAAGGGGGGAAGGGGTGAGAAAAGGGCTGAGGATGGAAGGGGGCTGTTAATCATAGGGTCACACAATATGATGGGTGGAGGGTCAGGGTGAAGGAAATAGGTATTATCTAGTGTGAAAAACAATGTATATGAACTTTGTAAATAAACCAGTATAAAGAAAAAATTTTAAAAATGATCCATTAATATGTTGTCTATTATTTTACCAAAAAGAACTGATTGACACTGAATAATTCAGGAAGTACCATATTAATAAGAACCAATGATAAGAATGAGGAAGTAGAATCTACATTGCAGGCACTGGCAAAAAATAAGGTCCAAAGAATAAATGGGATACCAATTGATTTGTTTAAATTAACAGATGCAGCCTTTGATGCACTCACCAGTCAATGCCAGGAAATTTGTATAACAGCTGTTAGGCCGACTTAAGGGAAGAAGTCCATATTTGTTCCCATTCCCAAGAAAGGTGATCCAATTGAATGTGGGAACTATCGAACAATATCATTAATTTCACATGCAAGAAAATACTGCTGAAGATCACTCAAAACCATCTGGAACAGATAGGGAACTGCCAGAAGTTCAAGTAGGACTTGAATAAGCTGTAGCACCAGAGATAACATTGCTAATGTCAGATGGATCTTGGATTTAAGTAAAGAATGCCAGGAAAATGTGTAGTTGCGCTTTATTGTCTATGTAAAGGCATTTGACTGTGTGGATCTTAACAAGTTGTGGCTGACATTGAGAATAACTGGAGTCCCAGAGCACTTAATTGTGCTCATGTCAAACTATACCTTAACCAGCAGGCTGTTGTGTAAACAGAGCAAGGTAAGACTGCACGGTTAAAAAAATTAAGAGAATGTGTCAGTGTTGTCATCTCTCTCCATACCTATGTAATCTGTATGCTGAGCAAATTGTTTGATAAATGGACTCTATGAAAAGGAATAAGGCATCAGGATTTCAGAGAAACTCATCAGTAACCTCTGTTATGCAGATGACACGACCTTGATTTCTGAAAGTCAGGAGGAATTGAAGCACTTGTTTCAGAAGATCTAGCAATTCAGTCTTTGGTATGGATTGCATCTTAATGTCAAGAAAAGAAAGATTCTTCCCACTGAACTGATAGGCAAAATAATGATGGATGGAGAAGAGATTGAAACTGTTAACAATTTCATCTTACTTGGGTCCACAACAAACACCTTTGGTACCAGAAGTTAGAAAAGTAGGAGACACATTGACTGGGAAAGTAAAAAAAGTTAGGGACTTCTCCAAATTAATGAAGAGTAATGATGTCAGTTTGAGGACTAAGGTGTATTTAATTTAGACTATGGTCTTCCTGATCACTTGGTATGCATCTGAGAGCTAGAGAATGAATAAGGATGACAGAAGAAGAAGAAAAAAAGATGCCTTTGAACTATGGTGTTGGAAAAGAGCACTGAACATCTGATAGATAGCCAAGAGAATGAACAGATATGTCTTAGAGAGGATGTAGCTAGAATTCTCTTTGGAGGCAAGAATGATGAGCTTTCACATCAAATACTTTCAGCATGTTGCTAGGAAGGGCTATTCCTTGAAGAAGGATATTATGCTTGGAATACTGGAGGGTTGGTGAAGGAGAGGAAGACCCTCAACTGGCTGTACTGACACGGTGACTGCCGCAAAGTGTGTCAGGAAATGTGAAGATGGGATAGGATAGGACAAGGTTCAGATCTGTAGTTTATATCGTTGCTATGAGTCACCTAATAACAAAAAACAACTACATAAAAGACATACCTGAAAAGTGAATATAATGGACTGAAAATAAAATGGAAAAATATAACAAGCAAATGGCAACCAGAATAATGCAGGAGCATAAATAAATAAAGCAATATTAATTTCCTATAAAATAGACCTTAGGTTAAAATCCTGAAGAAAGAAATTATATAGACCTTTAAGGGTCATATGAACAAGAGAACATAATCATAATATCTATTCGCTGGATCACAGAATTGCAAAATACACAAAGCATATATTAATAGGACTAATAAAATAGGTTTGGAGATAGGACACATCCCTGGCGCACACCCTTCCCAATTATGAACCATTCAGTGTTGCCCTGCTCTGTTCTGACGACTGCCTCTTGGTCCAACTATAGGTTTCGCATTAGCATGGTTAAATGTTCTGGGATTCCCATTCTTCTCAGAGTCAGCAGAGCAGATTATCTGAGAGGCTGGGCTCTATGAGGAGAATTGTGGCATCAGGATTGGTGGAAGATCTATCAAAAATCTGCGTTATGCAGATGACACAACCTTGCTCGCTGAAACTGCACTTACGGCAGAGGGTCAAGGACTGCAGTCTTAAGTATGGACTGAGGCTCAATGTCAAGAAAACAAAGATTCTCACCACTGGACAAACTGGTAGCATCAGGATGGATGGATGAGAGATTGAGATTGTTCACAGCTTCAGTTTGCTCGGCTCCACAGTCAACACTCTTGGCACAAGCTGCCAGAAAATAAAAAAATGTATTGCGATGGGAAAGTCTGCTGTTAGGGACCTTTCTAAAGTACTCAAGAGCAATGGTGTCTCTTTGGAGATGAAGGTGCGCCTGCTACAGGACATGGTCTTTGCAATCACTTGTTATGCATCACAGAGTTGGACAATGACTAGGGAGGAGAGAAGGAGAATTAATGCCTTTGAGCTGTGGTGCTGGAGAAGATTATTGAATGTACCATGGACTGCCAAGAAAACAAACAGATTCATCCTAGAGAGGGTTAAACCAGGTGGTTCCTTGGAGGCAAGGATTCTGGGGCTTCGTCTGACATACTTTGGACATGTTGCAAGGAGAGAAGGGACATCATGCTGGGTAGAGTAGAGGGACAGCACAGGAGGGGAAGACCGTCTATAAGGTGGATTGATTCAGTGACTGGGGTAATCGGGATGGCTGTGTCAGAGGCAATGAGATTGGCACAGGATAGAGCAGGGTTTAGGTCTATTGTACATAGGGTCGCTATGAGTCGCAAACGACTCGACGGCACATAACAACAACAATAATATGTACACCACCATGACAATGATTGTTACTATTGTTATTAGGTGCCATCAGGTTGAGGACTCCTCATAGTGACCCTATAAGCAGCCACCCTGAACTCTGCCCTCTTTGCACAGGAGAAGTGTGAGGGCACACCTCATCATCGATATACTAGATTCTATTGGTATAATCACTCCGTCTGTCAATCTCATTGGGATGTCTTCCTCTTCTTCACTGAGTCTCCATCTTTCTAAGCATGATGTCCTTTTCCAAGGAATAGCCACCTCTAACTGTAGGTCCAAAATATATCAGTCTTTGCCTTCAAGGAACTGACTCCTATATATCACTCTCAAGGAAAGCTAAGATGACCAGAAAGAAAGATACTGAAGAATTAAACCATTAAATTAACCAAAATGATCTCAAAGGCAAAAATATATACAGCCTAATGGACCCTACATTCATTTCCATCATGCATGGACCATTCTTTAGAATAGAGAATGTTTTAGGTTACAAAATAAGACTCAATCAATTAAAGATATCATAATAATTCAAGGCATGTTCTCAGACCAAAAAGTTGCAAAATGAGAAATTAGTAACAATTGGATAAATTAGAGAAGTGGGACAACATCTGGCTTGAAAATGAGTGAGTAATAGAAGAAACAAATAAGTTTTGGGGAGAAAAAAGATCAATGGAAACACAATTCATCAACACCTCTGGAGCACAGCCAAAGTAGTATTTAGAGATCAGTAAGCAATAAGCAAACACATAAAAAACGAAGAAAGAATGAATATTGACTATTGAATCTAATATCTCTAGGAAATAGAAAGGGAATAGTAAAAAATTCAACAACTTCTAAAAGAAACGAAATTATGAAAATTAAGGCAGAATAAATGGTATCGAAAACAGAACAATTGAGATTACCAACAAGACCAAGAGTTGGTTCTTTGAAAAGATCAATAAAATCAACATACCATTGTTGTTGTTGTTGTTGTTGTTATGGGCCATTGAGTCACTTGGAACTCATAGCGACCCTATGTACATAGAGTCCTAAACTCTGCTCTGTCCTGTGCCAACCGCAATGTCTCTGGCACTCCCATCCCGATTACCCCAGTCACTGAATCAATCCACCTCATAGAGGGCCTTCCCCTCCTGTGCTGTCCCTCCACTCTCTCAAGCATGAAGTCCTTCTCCAAGGACCTGTCTCTCCTCACAACATGTCCAAAGTATGTTAGAGGAAGCATCAGAATGCTTGCCTCCAAGGAGCCTCCCAGTTTAACCCTTTCCAGGACAAATCTGTTTGTTTTCCTAGCAGTCCATGGTATTCTCAATACTCTTCTCCAGCTCAAAGGCATCAATTCTCCCTCTATCCTCCTTGGTAATTGTCCAACTCTCTGATGCATAACAAGTGATTGCGAAGACCATGGCCTGTATCAGATGCACCTTAGTCTCCAGAGAGACACCATTGCTCTTCAGTATTTTGGAGAGGTTTCTCACAGCAGACTTTCCCATGGCAATGCGCCTTTTAATTTCCTGGCTGCTGGTGCCAAGACTGTTGACTATGGAGCCAAGCAAACTAAAGCTGTGCACAATCTCAATCTCTTCACCATCCATCCTGATGCTGCTAATTGGCCCAGTGCTGAGAATCTTTGTCTTCTTGACATTGAGCCTCAATACATATTGGAGGCTGCAGTCTTTGACTCCTCTGCAGCAAGCGCTTCAGGTCCTCCTCAGTTTCAGCAAGCAGGGTTGTGTCATCTGCATAATGCAGATTGTTGATAGATCTTCCACCAATCTTAAACCCACATTTCTCCTCATAGAGCCCAGCCTCCCAGATAATCTGTTCTGCATACAGTTTGAAAAGGTATGGAGATAGGACTCATTCCTGGCATACGCCCTTCTCAATTTTGAACCATACATTGTTCCCTTGTTCTATTCTGAGGACTGATTCCTGGTCCAAGTATGTTTCGCCTTGGAACGGTCAAGTGTTCTAGGATTCCCATTCTTTTCAAAGTCAGCATACCAGTAGGAAAGCTAAAAAAAGAAAAGAAAAGAAAAAAACAGAAAAAAAATCCAAGTTAGAAGTGAGAGGGGCGATGTCGCAAAAATAAAAATGTGAGAGCAGGAATATTATCAAAAACTATACCCCAATATCAAAGCCTAGGAAAAAAGAAGAATTAGAAATTCAAAACCTATCCAAAGTGGCATAGACTGAAGTAGAACACCTAAACCGACCCATCACAAAAGAAGAAATTGAAGATGTCATAAAAATCTCTCAAGAGAAAAAGCCAAAACTTAAACAAACAACAACAAAAAATACCCAACAACTCTGGTTTAACTGACTTTGCTGGCAAATTATATAAAAAATTCAAAAGAAAATGTCAAAATTTTACATAAAACATTTCAGAAATTAAAAAAAAAAAGTTGGAATACACCCAAACACATACTATGAAGCAAATATATCCCTGACACCAAAGTCAGGCAAAGATACTGCCAAAATTAAAAAACAAATGAACAAACAAATAAAAACAAAAAGCAAAAACTGTAAATCAATATCTGTCATGAACATAGACACAAAAATCCTCAATAAAATTCTAGCTAATAGAATCCAATATTGTTGTTGTTATGTGACATTGAGTCACCTGCAACAAATAGTGACCCTATGTACAGCAGCTCTGAACTCTGCCCTGTCTTGAGCCAGTCTCACTAATTCTGACACATCAACGCCATTGCCCCAGTTACTATGTCAATCCATTTCATCCCGGGTCTTCCTCTCCTACGACATACTGCCAGCCTTCCAAGCATAATGTCCTTCTCCAAGGGTCAGTCCCTCCTGGCCACATGCTCAAAGTATCTGAGAAGGAGCTACAAAATCTTAGCTTTTAAGAAGAAACTAGGCTTCACCCTCTCCAAGGCAGACCCTATTTCTTTTCTTGGAAGTTCATGGTATGCTCAAGACTCTCTCCAGCACCACAATTCAGTCATTGATTCTTCTGTCATCCTTAGTCATTGTCCAGCTCTCTGACACATAGCAAGGAATTGCGAAGACCATGGCCTGATTAGGCACACCTTAGTCTCCATTGATATCATTGTTTTCAGCACTCTGGAGAGGTCCCTGACAGCAGACAGAATCCAATAGTATATATAAATAAAATTATCATGATTGAATGGAATTTGTAACAGATATATAAGAATGTTTTAACATAAGAAAAAGTATTAATAAAATTCATTAAATTAACAAAGCAAAGAACAAGAACCATATGATCCAGTCAATTAATGTAGAAAAAGCCTTTGACAAAATCCAGCACTCCTTCCTGATTAAAACACTCAATGAAATAGGAATAGAGGAGAATTTCCTTACCATAGTGAAAAGTGTGCATATAAAACAAAGAGCCAAACTCATTCTTTATGGAAAGATATCAAGAGCATTCACCTTGAGAATAGGATCTAGGCAAGGAAGCCCACTATCACCACTCTTATTCAATACTGCATTGGAAGTCTTATTGGGAGCAATAAGGAAAGAGAAGGAAATAAGAGGCCGCCAAATTGACAAAGAGGAGGTAAAACTACATATGCACATTAATATGATGGTATACCTATCTATGTATACCTGAATCCTAACGATTCGGCCAGATAAATGTCAGGCATGGTTGACCAATTCAGCAAAGTAGCTGATGAAAGATCAACATACGAAAATCAGCTGGCTTTCTCTACAGTAAAAAGGAGCACATATATAAGGTGCTAAGAAAAATAATACCGATTACAATAACTAATCAAAGGATGAAACATTTATGATCAAATCTAACTGGATACACAAAGAACCCATACAACAAAATTACAAAATATTACTACAAGAAATGAAAAGACATCTAGAGAAATGAAAGAATACACCATGCTAATATACAGGAAGATTAAATACTATGAAAATAACAATTCTACAAAAAAAACAATCTACAAATTTAATGCAATGGAAATACAGATAAAAATTCCATTCTTCAATGAGATGGAAAAGGCAGTTTTCCATTTTTGTGTCAAACAGAAAGAGATCCTTGAATAAGAAAGTACTACTCCAAAGGAGACACAAAAAAGGAGGCATAATACCCTTTGAACTCAAATCCTACTACACAGTTGTGGTGTTCAAGACACATAGATCAAAGAATAGAATTGAAAATTCAAAGATTAACTCAGATACCAATGGTAAACTGATTTTTGACAAGGAGACAAAATCAATTAAGTGGGGAAATGACATTATTTTTAATAAATGGTGCTAACAAAAATGGAAAACGATCTATGTAAAACTGAAGCAGGACTCACAAAAAAATACACAAAACCCAGAAATCTAAAACTAAGGACTACAATTCATTAGAGGAAAAAAATAGAAAGAACTCTAGAAGCCTGACTCTATGACAAGAATACACTACCAAACGTAATAAAAACTGTACAATCAAGAAAGCATAGAATAGATTGAGACCTTCTAAAATGAAACAAATAAACACACACACACACACACACACACACACACACACACACACACACCCTAAAACAAACAACCTAGGAACAACGCTAGAAGCACTAATCTATAGCAAGAATTGACTTCCAAGCATAACACAACCTTTCACCCAAGAGATCATAAAATATATTACTGGGACCTTCTAAAAACCAAATCTTTATTCTCATCACAATACTTCTCCAACAGAGTAAAAAATAAACCCACAGACAGAGAAAAATATTTGGCAGTGAAGTATCTGAGAAGGGAGTCACTTTTAAAATCTGCAGAATACTCCAGTAGCTCAGTCACAAAATGTGTGAAAAATAGGAATAGACACTACTCCAAAGAAGTAATTAAGAGAGTCAACAAGCACATGAAAAAAAAAAGTTCAAAATCCCTAACTGTCAGAGAGTTGCAGACCAAAGCAACAATAAAATACCATTTCATTCCAGTAACAATAGTTAAGTTCAACAGGGTAGCAAACAACAAATGCTGGTGAGGTTGTGAAAAGATTCGAATTCTGACTCCCGGTGGGAATGTAAAGTTTTACAACCATTATGGAAGGTGGTTTAGTGTCTTCTCAAGAAGTTGGAAATAGAAATACAATTTGACCCAGCTATCCCACTATTATAAATATGCTCTAAAGAAACCAGAGTCATGACCCAAACAGATGTATGGACACCCATGTTAATTTCTAAATCATTCAGAGTAAGAAAGATGATCAGATAAGAAAAGTGTCGTACCCTCACACAGTGGAATATTAAGCAGTACTCAGCAATGAATTTGTAAAACACTACAGACTCCATGAGGTAGTCTGAAAAATTATATGCTGAGTGAAATATCTATGTCAAAAAAGACAAATACTGCATAAGACTGCTGTTATAAAATAGTACTAACACAGGGGAGTGGGAGAGAACAGGAAAAGAGTAAATAGATAATGAACACTGCTCTGGAACATTTGAAGGAAAGGACAGCTTGAATGGAATATAATATTACATATTATATGTATGACAAAAATCTGGAACAAAGACTGCATCATAAGGTGAACTGAGGCAGGGAGAAGGGAGGAAGAGGGAGGGAAAAGGTGCAACAAAGAATGAATCTTAAAAAAATATTTTTAATAAAAAAGAATGAAAAAGGAGCATATATCATCTCACAGCCTTTGAGCATGTTATCTAGAGTGGCCAACCCTGGAGGAGGATATCATGATTCTAGGGAATGTGTTAGCAAAAAAGAAATCCCTTGATGATATAGATTGGTACAATGGCTGCCACGAAGGACAAAACAAATTTATAGTATTAAGAGTGCTTTTTATGTTGTAAATAGCATTATGGTAAGCAGCAGCCTACTAAATAGTTGTTTTTAGGTGCCGTCAACCAAACACAAAAGAGTTGACCCGTTGTTGCAGTCACCATCTCATCCATCTTTTTAATGATTTTTTCTTTTGCTGACTCTCCTCCACTTTTCCAAGCATGATATTCCTTCCCTATGAGTAGAATTTCCTAACAACATGTCCAAATTATGAGAGATGAAGTGTCACCATTCTTGCCCCCCTGGATAAACTTTCTCCAATACATACCTGTTTATTCTTTTGGTAGTGCATGAGATATTCAGGATTCTTCAAAACCAGAACTCAAAGAAATCAATTCTTTATCTCTCATTTTTTATTCACTCTCCAGATCTCAGATGCAAGTAAGTAATTGAAAAGATCAGTCTAAATCAGATATGCCTAAGTCTTCTCATTGACTTCATTGCTTGTTAGTATTTTGGAGAAGTCCCTGACAGTAGGCTTGTCCAATATAATAAATAAATCTTCTGATTTCTGGTACTTATGTTATTGATTGTGGATCCAAGCAAGATGAAATACTTGACAGTTTTCAATCATTTCTTCATCTATCATGATGCTGCCTTTTGAGTCGGTGGTGAGGACCTTTGTTTTCTTGATGTTGAAATGTAAACCATATCGAAGGCTATAATTATCAATTTTCTGTAACAAGTATTTCAGGTCCTTCTCACTTTCAGCAAACATGGTTGTTCCATCTGCATACTGTAAGTTATTGACCAATATTCCTTGGATCATGATGTCACATTCCTCTTCCTGGAGTCCAACTTCACAAATTTTTGCTTAGCATACAGGTTTGAATAAGTAAGGTGAAGGGATATAACCCTGGCATCCAAAAACAATTAAACCAGAATACTCCAAATGTTATAGTCCAAGTCAATGACAAACTAAATTAGTGGTGATAAAATGATAACATTTTGCTGGATTCTCTGTATATTCTATTTCTACTTACAAAAGGAAAAAAGGAAAATGAAAGAGAAAAAGATCCTTTAGAAAGAGATACAGAGTTTGTGGACCCAAGTAAAGAAATGCCAAAATTTGATGTCATCAGAAGAGGAACAGAATCTATTTTCTCTCCACTCCTCTAGAATGAAATAACCCTATGAATTCTTTTATATTGGGCTTCTTCCTTTCAAATACATTTTAAAAATCTGTATTATTTCAGGTAAAAATAATTTTAAAAACTCCAGTTCTAGAGGACGTTATGCTGAGTTAAATGTTTCAAAAGGACAAACACTGTATAACATAACTGTTATAAAGCAGGACTGACAAAGGGAGTTGGGGAGAAATTAGGAAAAGACTGGATAGATAACGAACACCTCATAGGAACTGAAGGAATTTTCTTTTTTTTTCTCTCTCTCTCTTTGGAGGGGGAAGCGAGCTGGTGGGGAGGAGTGGGCAGGGAGAAAAATGTGGCAATGAATGAATGGAAATCCAAAACCTCTGTAAATAAATAAAAAAATTTAAAAAAAATTAAAGGAATTAATATTGGGCGACTCTCCAGAAAAAAGAGGTGCATTGTGAAATAGACTGGAGGTAGAGTGTATGGAAGGGGGAGATAAGGAATTGTATAACAGTTAATGAATATTAAAAAAAGAAAAAGAAGTAAAGTGGGGAGGGGGAATGGAGGAGGAGATAGAAAAAGGTATAACAGTGAACAAATGAACTGAACTTTTCTTTACATTTTTGTTAAAATCACAAATTAATAAAACCCAAAACACTCCAATTCTCCCTCAACAGAGCAAAATGGGAATTCATAGTAGATCTGTGCTTTTCCTTCATTGAAGCTAAGTAAAGTATGGTGATGTGGAAAATAATAATGAATTACTGCATTTTCTAAGCATTGGCTATATATCCCTGACATTTTACACAATCTATAATGGTAATGACTCTGGTGAAGTAGATACTTTCTTGGGTTCATGGATAAGGAAATCATAATTCTAAAGGTTAATTAAGTTGCTACAGGTCACATGTAAGTAATTAGTAAGGCTGAAATTTGAATCCAGGAGGAAAAGTATATTTTATCTAGATCAAAATCCAAAGCGTTGATTCTGTAAAATCTTTTGATCCCACCACAGAGAATTTTTTCCCCTTAAGGTACATATTTTTATCATTTTAGTAAATAAACAGAACATACACATCTGTTTCAGAAAACATGGAGTGAGCCAGAAGAATATTAAAAGCAAAAGAAAATATCTGAATTGGTGGCAAAGCATAGGGTTCACACATCTCCTTGAAGGCCATGATGTAACAGGAAGGAAGCTCCTTCAATAGTAAGAGCATTGTTGTTGTTGTTATTGTTGTTGTTGTTGTTATGTGCTGTCAAGTTGCTTGCGTATGTCCAACAGCCCTAAACCTTGCTCTATCCTGTGCCAATCTTATTGTCTCTGATACACCTACCACCCCATTACCCCAGACACTGAATCAATCCATCTCATTGAGGGTCTTCCTTTCTTGAGCTGTCCTTCCACCCTCCCAAGCATGACATCATTCTTCAAGGACTGGTCTCTGCTTGCAACATGTCCAAAGTATGTCAGACGAAGCTTCAGAATCTTTGCATTCAAGAAGCAGCCTGGTTTCACTCTCTCCAGGCTGAACCTGTTTGTTCCCCTAGCTGTCACTGGATGTATATTCAAAACTCTTCTCCAGAACCACTGCTCAAAGGCATCAATTCTCTTTCTATCATCCCAAGTAATTGTCCAGCTTTCTGGTGATAGCAAGTAATTGCAAAGACTATGGCTTAAATCAGACATATCTTAGTCTCCAAACTGACATCTTTTCTCTTTGTACTTTGGAGAGGCATCTGACAGCAGACTTTCTCAGTACAGTTCATCTTTTAATTTCCTGGCTGCTGGTACTAAGAGTGTTGAATGTGTAGCCAAGCCAACTGAACCTGTTAATACTCTCAATCTCTTCATCATCTATCACAATGCTGCCAATTGGCCCAGTGATGAGAATCTTTATTTTCTTGATGTTTCAATCCATATTGAAGGTTATGGCCCTTGACCTTCTTTTTTCTTTTTAACTCACCAATACTGTTTCCATATTTTGTTATAGATGTCATAATCATACTATACTAAGCACAATGATAACAATCAATTCTACCACACAGCCTTGTTTACTAAAAGCACTTTCTTCAGAAGATCAAAGTATGCAGTCTTAAATATGAATGTATCCCAACATCAAGAACAGAAAAATTCTTATCAGTGGATAGATAAGCAATCTCATGGTAAATGGAGAAAAGGTTGAAACTGTCAACAACTTCATCTTAATTAGATAAACAATCAGCATCCTTGATAACAGCAATCAGGAGATGAGAAAATCTGCATTGGGAAAATCTGCAGGTATCAAAATTGTTCAGGAGCAATGATGTCAGTTTGAGTACTTCAGTGCTCCTGAGTCAGGTCATTGTCCTTTTAATCATTTCCTATGTATGTGAGAGCTCAAGAGTGAATAATAATGACATAAGAAGAATCGATGTTTTTGAGCTGTATTAAATATCACATGAACTTCCAAAAGAGCAAACAGGTATTTCTTGGAGAAGGTGCAGTCAGAGTGTTCCTTGGAGGCAAAGATGGCAAGGCTTTATTCCACATATGTATGGCATATAATTAGGATAGGTTATTCTGTGGAAAGAGACATCATGCTTGGAAAACTGAAGGGTCAGAGAAAAAGAGGAAGACCTTCCACTTAATTGGTTGACACAGTTACTGCTGCAATGGGCTCAAGTGTGTCAGAGACTGTGAAGATGATATATGATAGCATAGGGTTTATATCTGTTGTTCCTAGGGTTCCTAGGGCCATACTCAAATAAACAGCACCCAAGTGAAACAACAACCTTATACAATATTGAAAACAATGAACTTGTAAAACATTACACAACATGGCTGAGCCTGGAGGACATTATGCTGAGGAAAATATTACAGTCACAAAAAGATAACTACTACATAGCATCAGTGTTATAATATAGGACAGACAGGAGGGTTTAGGGAGAGTATAGGCAAAGAGAGGACAGATAATGGATACTGTACTGGAAAAGATGAGAGGAAGAATGACCTGCAAAACGACCTGTGAACTCAAACTGTTCTCTTTTAGTTTGTCAGTAAAACTTTTACCATTAAGCTACAAGAGATCTAGAAAGAGCAATTGTGAATAGTTCTTAAGAGTCGTTGTACAACCCCATGATTAATATCCCCTCTCCCTGCACATCCTCATCGTTCTGCTTCCAACCTCTCACACCCCTCTTGGATCCTTATATTCATTCTACAACAAGGGTTTTATACAGTATTTATCCTTGTGGGACTGAGTTAATTCACTCAGCACGGTGCTCTCCAGTTCCTCTCAAGTTGGGTAATAATTGACAAAACCATTGCTCCTGCATGCTTCATAGTATTCCATTGTATGAATGTACTACAATTTGTCAATCCATTCATTTGTGGTTGGATGCTCGGGCTGTTTTCATGTTCTTGCAATGATGAATAATGCTGCTATGAATATTGGTGTACAAATCTCCATTTGTGCATCAATTCTCACTTTCTCAGGGTATATTTCATGTAGTGGAATAGCTGGGTCATATGAAATTTCTATTTGATGGGTAGGTGGGTGGGTGAGGGAAATTGAAAGAATGTTCTGAAAACAATATATTAGAATTTTGTAAATAAACTAGTGCACAATTAAAAAAATTAAAAAAATAATCATTATAACTTCATGGTTCTAAAGAATTATTATTTTTTTTGTATCTTCCAGCTTTGGTGGCTGCCCTGGAATTCCTAACCTAATTACTCCAACCTCTGTTTCTTTCCTAACATCATTTTGTCTGTGTCTCTCTAAGAAGGTTATTCATGACTGCATTTAAGCCTCAAAGTGATAATTGAGGATAAACGTTTCTACCCAAGATTATTAACATATTAGACAATATTCACAGATTTTAGAGATTAGGGTTTAGTAATTTTGTTTTGTTATATGACTGGGATGCACCATTCAGTCCACTACATCATAAAAATGATTGAATGCAACTGTTTAGCATAATTTGACTATAGCATTTTAACTTTAAAGAGCTAATAGAAAAAGTCAAGCTTCAATATTGATATTGAATAATTGTGTGAGAATATATTAAACAATGTAGAAGTATGATAAACTAGGCTAGGAATACATAGAGTAACTGTATCATAAACAATTGGCCATTTGACTATTTCAAGAGCTAGCATATGGCTTTGAATAAATGTTTATATCCTAAGAATTCCAAGGTTCACTCAGGATACTGGCATAAAAGAAGTTCTAGGAATTCACAAAATAGCAATGGAAATGTTGCAACAAATAGATGCAACAAAGAATGTGCTTAAGCAACTATGCCAGTAAATTTGGAAGGCAGTCATCTGGGCAACCTATAGATGATATCCAAAAAATCCATATCTGTGACCAAGGAAAAGAAAGGATCAACAGCAAACAGAAATTATAAAAAGTAGAGTTCACTAACACCTTTGGTACAAGCAATCAGGAAAAAGAGATGCACTGGGAAACTATGTAGTTAGAGACCTTCCCAAATTGTTGAGAAGTAATGATATCAGTTTGAGGATTCAGATATGTCTAATTCAGGCCATAGTCTTTCTGACCACCTGCTATGCATCTGAGAGCTGAGCAATGAATAAGGATTACAGAAAAAGAATTAACACTCTTAAACTGTGATGTTGTAGAAGAACACTGAACTTCCAGGCCAAGAGAACAAAAAGATATGTCTTGGAGAGGGTGCAGCTGGAGTTTTCTTTGGAAGCAAGAATGATGAGGCTTCACCTAACATACTTTGGACATGTTGGTAGGATGAGCTATTTCTTGGGGAGTGATAGTAATCTGGGAAGGGTGCAGGGTTGACAAAGAAGTAGAAGACCTTTAACTGGGTGAGTTGACACAGTGACTGTCCCAGTGGTCTCTTGTGTATCATGAACTATGAAGACGGGACAGAATAGAACAGGGTACAGTTAGTCTGTACATAGGGTCACTATCAATCGTACTGCCTCAATGGCACATAACAACAATAACATAGCTAATATCACAGGCAAGAAGGTTTCTTAAAACAGCACCATATCTAATATCACGATAAACATAGTGAAACAATCTAGGACATTGTTATTTTAGTCAAAATTTAAAGAAAGGGTGGTTTTCCATTCACTCATTGATACACATTTCTTTTCTTCTTTCCCCAATTCATTTTGTAACGCATGTCTTGTTTCAGATTATTGTCATACATAATGTCTAATTATCCAATCATGCATTGATATCAGATAGTCATTTCTGTCAGCTATTTCAGTCCTCTTGTCCTGTTGGGGGACAGTCAATGTCCCTGGAAGCAGATGATAAGCAATGTCCATTCAAGCAGAGACTAATCCTCTTTAAAGTATTAAAAAACAATTAAATCAGGAGTAAGGTACACCTTGTCTAAGCCCGGATATTTTCAACCACCTCACATAACTGCAGTGCATGAATATTAAATACCAAAGAGTGGGTGATGCTGGCTGAGAATATTAACGCTCCATGGATTTCCTGTAGAATAGTCGCATTTCTCTCAAGTAAAAGCCAGGGTGCTCCTTAGAAGTGAAGATCACAAGACATTGTCTAAAGGACTTTAGATATGCCATTAAGGGGGGGGGTGTAAGCCCCTCAATAACATGATTGACAATAGTAGACACAAAAATGAGTTCAAAATTGGAAGGATTGCGAGGATAGCGTAGAGCAGGGTCTACATTCTTCTATTGTATATGTTGCTGTTTTAATGGATACAATCAAGTTGTGCATTCAAGTAAACTACTCCTCTTAGTTCCCCTATGAAAAAATTAGTCTGAACCTTGCTCTATCCTGGGACATCTTCGTCATCTTTGAAATACTTGAAGCCAATGTTACCTTCACTGTGTCAATCCCTCCTGTTCTGAAACTTCCTTTCTTTGGCTGACCTGTCACACTTCTAGGAATTATATTGCTTTGTAAAGAAAGGTTTCTACTAATAACATTCCCAAGGTTTGTAAGACAAAGTTGCACTATGCTTGCTTCTATGGACTCCACCTTAGTTGCATCTTATTGATTGCTGTCTTGGAATTCCACAAGATATTCAATACTAGTCTTTAACACCACAGCTCAAAGGTGTCAATTTTCTTCTGTCATCCTTATTCTTTGTCCAACTTTCAGGTGCAAATTAAGACTTTGGTGTAAATCAAGTGCACCTTAGTCTTTAAATTTACATCATGGATCCTTAACAAATTGTAAAGATCCATGACAGCAGATTTTTTTTCCAATACTAAATGTCTTTTGATTTTCTGATGGCTAGTGCCAAAGGTTTGTTAATTATGGATCCTAAAAGATTAAATCATTGACAATTTCAGTCTTTTCTCTATTATCATGATGTGTCTACTATTCCAGTAGTCAGAATTTTTGTCTTCTGGATGCTGAGATGTAATGCATATTGTACAGTCTTATGAATGATGTTGAGAAATGACCCATGTTGTGCATAAGGTCATATGAATCAACAGATATCTTTGGTGGCATAATGCATAAAGTATTAGAATCTGCAAACCAAAAGTCTGGACACTCAAATCCATGAGAAATCTAAACTTCATAAATATAAGATGGAAAGACTCTGCTAAAGACTTACAGATCAGAAAATCTGATGTGGGCTTGTTGTGAGTCAAAATCAACTTGAACCTACTGATGTAGGTTAACAACAATAGGATTATAAGAAAATGTTTTTATGGCCAACTACACTTTGTTTGAAATATTCACTACGTTTGTTGTTGTTGTTATGTACCATTAAGTGATCTGCAACTCAAAGCTGTCACTATCCTGAGCCAGTCTCCTTGACTCTAACACACCTACCACTATTGTCCCTGTTATTGTGTCAATCCATCTCATCAGGGCCTTCCTCTCCTGAGCTGTGTCTCCATGTTTCCAAGTAGGATGTCCTTTTCCAAGAACCAGTTTTCCTGGGCAAATGCCCAAAAGACGGAGTTTCAAAATCCTTGCCTCCGAAGAGAAACTCAGATTTGCCTTTCCAAGAGAGACCTCTTTTGTTTTTCTGGTAGGCCATGGTAAGATAAGTTCACTTCTCCAGCCCCACAACTCAAAAACATCAATTTTTCTTCTGTCACTCTTGGCTATTGTCCGGCTCTCTAATGCATAGCAAGTAATTTCAAAGAACATGAACCTAAATTGTTATATTTTATGTATAATGTTAATAAAAAGAAAAAGAAATTGGAGGTGAGAAAAAATATACAACCCTAATGTTAGAGAAAACACTGCTAGATCTAGCACAGGGTTCATGTTTTTGTTCATAGGGTTACTATGAGTCGTGCTCGACTCGACGACACTTAAGAACAATAATAAAGTAAAGGGAGGGTTTTTTGAGACTGAATTCCTTCTTAGAAAAAGAGAACTACATGTGGTCTTAAGGTATATTTGTCTTTTTGTAACTGAAATATTTCACCCAGCACGTCTTCCTGATTTATCAATGTCATGTGGTGTTTTAAAAGTTCATTATTTTTCAAGGCTATGTTATATTCCCTTGTGTAAATATACCATAATTCTTCTATCCATTACTTTCTTGACAGGCACTTGGGCTGCTTCTGTCTCTTTGCTACTGTGCATAGTGCTACAATGAACATGATTGTTGTTGCTTTGCTCCACAGCAGCCTGAGGTGTGACAGAGAAGGCAGCAAGCCCTCCAGCCAGCTGAATGGGGCCCAGTGATCAAGCCTGGGGTAAGGAGGTGTGAACATGGCCTCCAACAAGAGTGACTGTTGTTTTTGTTGTGCACCTTAGAGCCAGAGCTGATCCACCTATAGCTAACCCCTCAGAGGGTTTTCAGAGGCAGGATATTCACGCAATGGATTTCTATGCTGCAGTGAAAAACAAAGAACTCATGAAATATTATTCAAAATTGATGACCCTAGGGGACATTATGCTGAGTGAAATATCTCTCTCAGTCACAAACGGACAGATACTGCATAGTGCCACTGTTGTAAAATGGGACTAATATCAGGGTTAAGGGGAGACTGAAAAAGAGGGGACAAATAATGTATACTGCATTGAAAAAGATGAGGGAGAGAACTGTTTAAGAGATAAATGATTAGGTATTATTTTCATGACAGAGTACAGAATGAAGGCTGCATAGTGGAGTGCACTTGGGGGGAGGGATTGTATAAAAATGAAATTAATTTTTCTTTTCCTTTTCAAAGAGAAGAGCAAATTGGAGAGGAGGGGTGGACAAGGAGAAAAATGCAATAATGAATGAATGGAAATCCAAAGTCTCTGAAAATGTTCATTAAAATCAATAAAAAAATAGTAATGAAACCTACAGTTCCTAGAGCATTTTAATAATGATAGGTGCAAAAGTTAATATTAAATTTTGTCAAAACTGTTCCATAACATAGTGACTCATCTGTATCTGAACAAAACAATGCCTTATACTTTGTTAACCTCACGGTTACTGTTAGTTACTACAGTCACTATGTCAATTCATCTCCTTGGGAGTCTTCCTCTTTCTTAAAAAAACCCAAAGTTCTTACAAAGCATAATGTCTTTAAGATTTTAACCTCCTATAACAAGGTAAAAGTAGAAAAATCGAAATGTCCCTGACCTCTCATCTAAGGAGATTCTGTCTGTACTTTCAAGAAAGATTTGTTTATCTTTCTGGTAGTAAAACAATAAATTAATCATTCTCTATAAATAGTATAATTTATAGACATTAATCATTGCTTTTTCTTTTGTTTGACTTATTTACTTTTCAAATTTCATAGATATGAGATGATTATAATTACTCTGGCTTGAGTGAGATATATCTCAGTCCTTAAGTTAGTATCTTTTTTTTATTTTTTTTTCTTAAGGTAGTATGTTTATTTGTTAACACTGTAAGGAGGTCTTTTGCACCAGACTTTCCAAATATGACTTATCAGTTTCATGACTCTTGCTTCCATTGGAGTTGCTTGTAGACTTAAGTAAAATTATATCCCAGAAAATTTCTATATTTTCTCCTTTTTCCTGTGATTGGTTGTTTGGCAGACTAACTAAAAATAATTTAAGACTAAAAAATATGATTCATGTCATGCCTGACTTTGAAAAAAAAAGAATACATAGATAATCATGCATGCATCTTTTGGTATAGAGTATTTTTTAAAAAGAATAGTTGGTGTAGGGGTCACTTATTAAAGCTCTGTGTTATTCATTTATTAATTATATTCATAACCTCTAGTTTTCTCACTATAAAGTGGAATGAGATTTTAAAACATAACACTTAGCATAACACTATTTTTCAGTTTTTAAAAAATTATAGCTTATTACAATTTTCTCAAATTTGACAGCATTTCCCAAAATTTAAATTTATTTTTCTTATTAATATTCTCTTCCATTAAATAGCTCCAAACTTTAAAAAATATATTTAAACATGTCATTGTAGTTACGTGCTGTGGAGTTAAATACAACCTCTAGTGACCTGTATGAACAACAGATCTGACCCCTGCCCTATTCTGTTCCACCCTCACACTTCTGACATGTTAGAGCCCACTGTGATAGTTACCATGTCAGTCTACCTGGTTGAGGGTCTTCCTTTCCTTTCCTCTTCTTCACTAACCCTCTGCTTTTCTGAGTATCATATCCCTCCTAGTTTTTGTTATGTGACCTTGAGTCACCCACAACTCAAAACAGCCTTAAGTACAACAGTTCTAAAGCCTGCCCTGTTTTGAACCAGTCTCACTGATTCCAAAACACCTACTCTCATTGTCCCAGTTATTGTATCAATCCATCTCATCTGGGTATTTTTTCTACTGTACTGTCCCTCCACCCTTTCAAGCATGAACCTTTCCAAAAACTGGTCCCTCCTAGCCACGAACGCAAAGCATGTGAGAAAGAGCTTCAAAATCTGAGACTCCAAGGAGAAATTTAGTTTTTCCCTCTCCAAGACAGACCTATTTGTTTTCTTGGCAGTCTATGATATGTTCAAGACTCTTCTACAATACCACAACTCAAAGACACTAATTCTTCTATTATTCTTAGTCATAGCTCAGCTCTCTAATGCATAGAAAATAATTGCAAGGTTCATGGCCTGGATCAGGTGCACCTTAGTCTCTAGACTGACATCGGTGCTCTTCAGCACTCTGGAGAGGTCCATGAAAGCAGATTTTCTCAATGCAATTCATCTTTTGATTTCCTGACTGTTCATGCCAACAATATTGACTGTGGAGCCGAGTGAACTGTAAATAGTAACAACCTCAATCCCTTTTCCACCTACCATGGTGCTACAAATTGGCCCAGTGGTGAGAATCTTTGTATTCTTGATATTGAGCATCAATCCCTTTTGAAGATTACAGTCCTTGATCTTTTGCAGCAAGTACATCACATCCTCTTCAGTTTCAGCAAGCAAAGTTGTATCATCTGCATCACATACATTGTTTATGAATCTTCATTCAATACTGATGCAACATTAGTTATTAAATCCCACTTCCAAAATGATCTGTTCTGCATATAGATTGAAAAGGTATGGAGACCAGGATGTATCCCTGATGCACTTTCGCTTCCTAGCAATATGTCTGAAGTATATGAGGCAAAGTGTCATCATTTTTCCCCCTCCAAAGAGCACTCTAACGTAATCCTTTCCAAGATGTATTTGTTTGTTCTTTTTGCCATCCATGGGATGTTCACTGCAGTTCAAGTCTTCTGTCATCTTTATCTATTGTCCAACTCTCAGATGTATTATTTAAGTCCTGTTTTAAATTAAAATGATAGTTTCTTTTTTCTCCATTTCTCATGCTGTTCTCTAATTTAAAAAGTATTTTACTTACTTACAAAATAAGTCAACTAAACACATTTGGCAAAGAATGCACCTTTACTCAGGTTCAATTTTTCTCAATTGTTAAATACTGATAATCACTTGATGTAATTACAAAGATTTGAAGTAGTTAATAAAAAGAAATTCTTTTTTTAGAGCAATACATTTGACAAAGATTTTAGACAAGCGTTTCATTTCTTAAATGCTTTTTTCCTTTTTTTGGGGTGAAAACTTACAAAGCACATTGCTTTTCAATCAATTATTCATACATTCATATTACTCAACTTCTAGTAGCACATGTCATCAAGAACTCCACCTATAGGATGAACGCTTAACTGGAATGTGTTACATCTGTATAGCTCTACTTTAGTTGCATTTATATTTTTAAATTTTTCTTTACAGTGTTAGTGTGGTGGGTTGTTATGGGTTTTTTACTTTATTGTTGTTTTGGTGACTACAAAGAGAAATGACAAAATTTTTAGAAAAGTATGTAATATTAAGCAAGAACCTATGGTGATGAAAGAAGGAGTTCAGGCTGCCTTGAAGGAAATGGCAAAAAATAAGGCCCCAGGAATAGACGGTATACCAATTGACATATTTCAGCTAACAGATGCTGCCCTGGATGTGCTCACCAAGTTGTGCCAAGAAATCTGGAGAACAAACACTTGGCCAACTGACTGGAAGAGATGTAAATTTGTTCCCATCCCAAAGAAGAGTGACCCAACAGAGTGTGGAAACTATAGAACAATCTCATTGATTTCACATGCAAGATTTTACTGAAGATTATCCAAAAACGACTGGAACAGCACATCAGCAGAGAACTGCCAGAAGTCCAGATTGGGTTTAGAAGGGGTCGTGGTACTAGAGATATTGTAGCTGATGTTAGATGGATCTTAGCTGAAAGTGGGGAATACCAGAAGAACGTCTATCTGTGTTTCGTTGACTATGCAAAGATGTTTGACTGTGTGGATCATACCAAACTGTTGCTGACTCTGAGAAGAATGGGAATCCCAGAACACTTGATGGTCCTAATGAGAAACCTACAGTTGGACCAGGGGACAGTCATCAAAACAGAGCAGGCCATGGAGTCGTAGATGACTCATAGCGACCCTATGATCGAACAGCCTGAGCACTGTTCGTATATAGTTTCCGGAGGCAATCCATTTTGGAAGTGGATGCCGCTCCTGCTTCCAGGCTTGATTTAGTCGGGAAGCTCCAGCCAACACTGTCCACCATGGGTGCCCATTACCATGATTGGCACATCACTGTCACATTCTTCAGCATCACAGCAATCACAAGTAAGGGAACACTGCATAGTTCAAAATTGGGAAGGGCATACACCAGGGATGTGTCCTGTCTCCATACCTTCTCAACCTGTATGCAGAGCAGATTATCTGGGAGGCTGGGCTCTATGAGGAGAAATGTGGGGTCAAGATTGCTGGAAGATCTATTAACAAGCTGTGTTATGCAGATGACACAACCCTGCTTGCTGAATCTGAGGAAGACCTGAAGCACTTGATGCAGAGGGTCAAGGACTGCAGCCTCCAATATGGATTGCAGCTCAATGTCAAGAAGACAAAGATTCTCACCACTGAGCCAATTGGCAGAATCAGGATGGATGGTGAAGAGATTAAGATTGCTTTTCTCCACAGTCAACATTCTTGGCACCAGTAGCCAGGAAATTAAAAAGTTGTATTGCCATGGAAAAGTATCCTGTTAGGGACCTCTCCAAAATACTGAAGAGCAATGGTGTCTCTCTGGAGACTAAGGTGAGTCTGATACAGGCAATGGTCTTTTCAATCACTTGTTATGCATCAGAGAGTTGGACAGTGACCAAGGAAGATAGAAGGAGAATTGATGCCTTTGAGCTGTGGTTCTGGCGAAGAGTATTGAGAATACCATGAACTGCTAGGAAAACAAACAGATTCATCCTGTAAAGGGTTAAACCGGGTGGCTCCTTGGTGTCGAGCATTCTGAGGCTTCGTCTAACATACTTTGGGCATGTTATAAGGAGAGAATGGTCCTTGGAGGACATGATGCTTGGGAGGGTGGAGGGACAGTGCTTGAGGGGAAAGCCCTTTATGAGGTGGATTGATTCAGTGACTGGGGTATTCAGGATGGAAGTGTCAGAGATAGTGCGATTGGTAAAGGGCAGAGCAGAGTTTAGGTCTGTTGTACACAGGGTCGCTTTGAGTCTCAAGTGACTCAACGGCACATAACACAACAATAACATGTAATATTATATTAGTGTTGTTGTTGTTATGTGCCATCAAGTTGCTTGCGACTCATAGCAACCCTGTGTACAAGAGCCCTAAAGGCCATCCATTTCTATCCTGTGCCAACCTTGCAGTCTCAAGCACACTCATTCCCACCACTCCACTCACAGAACTGATCCATCTCATGGAGGGTCTTCCTCTCTTGCACCGTCCCTTTACTCTCCCAAATATGATTCCTCTCTCCAAGGACCAGTCCCTCCTTACAACATGCCTAAAGTATGTCAGATGAAGCTTTAGAATCCTTGACTCCAAGGAGTATTCTGGTTTCACCCTCTCCAGGAACAGACCTGTTTTTTCTCCTAGTCCATGGTATATTCAACATTCTTCTCCAGCACCATAGCTCAAAGGCATCAATTCACTTTCTATCATCCCTAGTCACTGTACAGCCTTCTTTCTGTCATCTCTATTCACTTGCACATGATATCAATGATATTGTTTGATAATTTCCACACTCTGTTGGGTCACCTTTCTTTGGAATGGGAACAAATATCGATCTCTTCCAGTCAGTTGGCCAGCTGGCTGTCCTCCAGATTTCCTGGCACAACCTAGTGAGCACATCCAGGGCAGCAAATGTTTGTTGAAATAAATCAATTAATATGCTATGGACTCCTGGAGCCTTGTTTTTAGCCAATTCCTTCAGAGCAACTTGAACTTCCTCCTTCATCACCATAGGCTCTTGCTCATATGTAATTTCATGAAATTCCTGTGTCAGCCAGTTCCTTCTGATACAGTGACTCTGTGTACTCCTTCCGTCTTCTTTTGATACTTCCTGGATCATTCAACATTCTTCCCAAACTATCCTTAAGTATTGCCACCCGTGGCTTGAATTTGTTTTTCAACTCCTTCAGCTTAAGAAACGCTGAGTGAGTCCGGCCCTTTGATTCTCTGCCTCCAGCCAACTGCACATTTCTTTATAGTATTCTGTAAAGTCCCGAAAAGTGTGTAAGAATACAGAAAAAACCCACTTAAAGTCTTAAATTTCTGTATTCTGCATGTATTCAAACTTTTATATTGCTGTTTTAATTCTTAACATTAAAAATATGATAATCAAACTAGAGACAGGATAAAAACTTGGGAAGTATGTTATTGTTGTTGTGTACCATTAAGTCAGAGCTGACCCATAGCCGATCTTCTGGCGAGTTTTCAAAGGCAGTTAATATCACAGGAGATTGCCCATCCTTTTCCCATGCAGCAACTGTAGGATTAAGAACCATGTGCCTTAGAGTTTTGCAGTGCAGCATCTTGCCAGGAGGCCACCAGAACTCCTGTGTACATATAAAGAAGGTTTTTTTTGGAAATTTTTCTTTATAAGTAAATAATGGCAATAACATAAAAATATAGAGTAAAATGAAATAATAAAAAAAAACACAATTTAGTACTCAAAAGCGGTAATTTTTTTAGTCACATTACCTGTGCCAAGAAAATAAATCAGTTACATAACTTGGTTATGACAACTAGCCTTTCTTAGACTTTCTTTTCTTCTGTAATATGGTAATTATTGTAAAAATTATACTGCCATTTGTCAGTTTTTAAATTATTAAAATTGAGTTTTCATTTACATTGTGTTTCAAAGGATCATTCTCATGCACTGTATCTTATAAAATTAATAATGATTGATCTTATGTCCATTATCACCCTGTCTTTTCTGTTTCACACTAGATCTTCCCAAATCCCTTCACCCCTTTCCTCCATCCATGAAACTCTGCCACTATTTGTTTTTAATGTGAGATAAGTGAGACAAATATGAAACATTTAGCACCTCCCTGTCTCTCTCACACACACAAGGATAGAAAATAGACCAAGAAAAAAGTAAAATAATTAAATGATTCATTGGTTTAAAACGGGATGCAGAACAGAGTTTACTCAGAAAATAATGCGTGCAATCAATAACCTCTGTGCCTTCATAAATACGTTTACTTCTAATATAAGAAGGCAATGAATCACAGGCAATTTCTGAGGCATTTCTTTTAATACCTATTTCTATTATGAAAGTGCTATCTAGACTTTCACTATGAGTCATTCTGGCCTCTGGGCACCTTGACCAGTTTCTGATTTCCCTTTGTAATAAATCCTTGGAGTGTAGATTTCACCAGTATTTGGTGAAATAATCAAAGGGAAATATTTTCCAAAATAACCCCAATTTTTTTAATGCCTTGGAAATAGCATTTTTCAAAGGAGAATGATACTAAAAGGGGGAGGGGGAATGCTATGATGAAGTAAGTTAAGGAAAGGAGAAAATACCAAAGTTTAAAAAAGGAAAATTTTAGTTGCATAATTTGTCCATTTATCCACCTGCTGTTTTAATCTTTCATCTCCCTTATTATAGCCTCATCAGGGAGTATTCCATGCTTCATTGCTTGATGCCATTAAAATTTCAGTTAAAAATTAATTTTAAAGTTCTTTCACCTGTATTATTCTCCTTTCCTGTCCAGATCCCAAAGCTGATTGATATGTGGAGGCAAACTGTGCTGCTGCATGTGTGTTTTGTGGGTTGTGTGTGTGTGCCTGGGTTTAAACAGAGAGACACAGAGACTGAGAAAACAGTTAAGTTTTTAGGATTCAAGTATTTACTATATCTACCCTCTTTCCTCCTTAAAAAATCCCCACAGTTGATAAAAGGGTGCTATGTGATGAATTTGTTTATATATCTTTAAATTGTTGGGAATTGATTTGGAAGGTAGTACATTTGGGGGGAGGAAAAGTCCCTTAGGAGTCATTCTCATTTACCTAGTGCCTTCATTTCTCAGACCATTTAAGATGCTAATTACAAATTGGTTTTGATCATGCTGATGACCCAGGAAGTGACACTGAGCAAAGAAATCACCATTTGAATATATACCCCTCATAATGAAGGTTACCTATCTGAAGACCCATGACAAGAAATAAATAGAGCAACACACACACACTAGTTTCATTTGGTTTCAATAGTATACTACCAAGCATTTCTTTTAAAAAGCAAAAATAGCAATAAGACAGCATTACAACTATTTTACTTGTATGGCAGAATTGAGAGCTGCCTTGTTAAAGCGAAAAATTGAGTATGTCCTTTATAATGTCTCTTACTCTTCAGATAAAATGTAGTGGAGTAAAAGTATCAGAGTCACACCATGGTTATTACACTTCTGGTATCCACTGAGTATTTACCTCTTTACCCATATTTAGTAATGGGTATATTTAATCTTTAGTTTACCCACTAAAACTCAAATTTAATATTTAGTTTACACACTAAAACTATTTTTTTAAGACTGCATTTTTTCACTAAAGTCCCTGAATTTTTCTCCTTGATGTGCCTAAAGGAGTAACTTAAATATTGAGAAACCTTATTAAACAAGACCCTATGACTGTAGTAGCAGCATTTCATGTGCTTTCCTATTGTCTCATTCATTTCCACTTATCTTTATGCACAGAAACTACTGGCTAATCATTTAATATCCTTGATACCTGGAGTGATAGTATAATTCACTTCTACTTCAAACATGAGAAGAAACCTTTCAAAATCAACAAGAGGTGAGCAGATAACCAATAGATCCTTTTAGACCATTGGACTTGGGGGAAGAAAAAAAAAAAACCTCATCCTCACTTCCCCTCCATCATTTTAATATGGGTGAACAAAGGAACAAAAGCCCAGCAGCTGACAATACTGTCATCTCTCTCCAACTCAGTGAAAGCACACATTTTCCAGGTTTCCTGGCTGTGCATTAATGAGGGAATTGTCAGAGGGAAAGGAGTGAGTTCATGGTTTTCAGTTCCATATGTCAGTTCTTTAGCTCCCAACCCACTGTATTATAGCTTCTGGAAAATATGCTCTAGTCATTAGTGAATGGTAATTGAGAGAACATCTATGTTTTCTTTGTATGATATTATTGACCCTCCATAGTATTGTTCATTGAGATTTTAAGCATAATGTTGTTTTTCAGCTATTGTCCAACAGTTTCTCCTCTCCTCCAAACAGACGTCTACTGGCATCAAGCCACTTTTAATTATTTCTTATTACTTTTCTTCTTTTTGTAGCATGTTTGTACTGTGTGGACCTTTGCCAATTGCTGACAAAAGCCAAATAGGAAAAAAAAATGAAGATACTTTGATGGGAAATCTATTTCAGCAGCACAGTAGTGCAACTCTAAGCGCCACTGGAGTCTGCTTATTGCCAAAGATCATACTTGCTTCCTGCAAAGTTGAACACAGAAGACCTGCTGCTGGTTCTGCTTTTGCTGTTGCTAACTCTAGTGGTCACAGATGCACTTCAAGAGGAGAAATGTGAAGAAAAGTGACATCTATGTTTAAGTCCAAAAGTAAAGCGACTATTTCTTTAACAGTTCCTGAGCTCTGCAAGTCCTAACCTGTTTGGGAAATGAAAAATCATTTTTATTTTATTCAGTAAATAAAAAAATGTCTCCTTTGTTCAAAACATGACATTATACATTCGGAAGTGTATCAATCACCTATGAAAAGGTGGATAAGTATAGTATCTGAGGGGGGGAAATCTACGTATAATATGCATTGCTCTCAAGTTTTAACTCATCGTTAACCCTTCTCTGGTTTCCAAAGATGTAAATCACATGGGAGAAAATTGCACAACTGGGCTCGCACTGCCATAGAGCCACTATCTTTAGGTGAGAAGCACAGATCCTTTACCTGCAACACCACTAGAACTCCTTTACATATATCGCTCACTCACATTGCCATCCAGTTGGAACTGGCTTGTAGCTGAGCCAATGGAGTTACAGAGGTTATAAATCACACGGAAAGGGATTGCCCATCTTTCTCCTGTGGAATCACAAGTGCATTAAAGAAAAACTACAATCACCTATTGACTACACCACCTTGCTCTGCGTATTGAATAACTCATGTGAAAGCATAAACTACGATACGTATCTTTCTTGATATTAAACCCTCCAGTATCTATCTCTGTGCTTCACTTAAACATATGTCTTGTTCTGTGCCAATGTTCGCTAGTCCTGGGGCCTTAGGATCATAGTCTTGGGGAACATCCATCAGCACAACATAGTCCGCAAGGTAATGTTCTCTGTACTGCTTTGGTGGGTAGTGATTAAGGCACTCAATATTTGCACTTTAGATGCCCTACTAAGACTTTTAACTCTCTTGATTCTGCTTGTATGGAATTAAAAAAAAGATTAAGTACTTAGAATTTCCTTTCTTCACAATATTTTCCATGATTTGTTATAATTTGCGTAAACCCTATGGAGAAGTAACAAAATACAGATATTCTCTGTTTCTACCCAATGTTTGTTTAATATCAGTAGGAATATCCATCGTTTAAGGATTTTTTCTGAAGCCATTTGATAATTCTCATTCAACGTACTTTTCCAATTATTTCTTTATTTTATGTTGTTTTGTTTACAAAGTTCATATACATTGTGCTTCACATTATTCTTCATTCACATTGTGTTTTATACAATCATGGCTATGCATTGTTGTTGTTGTTACGTGCTCTCAGGTCTACTGTGACTAATAGTTACCCTGTGTACAACAGCTCTGAACCCTGCTCTAACTTGATCCAACCTTATTGATTGACACACCTACCCTCATTACTCCAGTCACTTAGTTAATCCATCTCATCAAGAGTCTTCCTATCTTGTACAGTTCTTCTTCCCTCCCCAGCATGATGTATCTCTATAAGGACTGGTTCCCTCCTTGCAACATGATTAAAATACTTCAGATGGAGCTTCAGAATCCTTGCCTAAGAGAAGTTGCCTAGATTCACCCTCTCTAGTGCAGACCTGTTGGTTCTCCAAATAGTCCATGATACATTCAATGCTCTTCTCCAGCACCACAGCTCAAAGGCATCAACTCTCCTTCTATCATTCCTAGTCATTTTCCAGCTTTCCAATACATAGCAATAAATTGCAAAAAAACATGGCCTGGATGAGGTCACCTTAGTCTCTAAGATAACTTCATTGCCCTTCAGTACTCTGGATAAGTCCTTGACAGCAAATTTTCCCCTTGGAATTCACCTTTTAATTTCCTGCTTGCTGGTACCAACAGTGTTCGTTGTGAAGCCAAACAAACAAGCTGTTAACAATCTCACTCTAACTTCTATCATGATTCTGCTAATTTGACCCAGTGACGAGCATCCTTTTTTCTTGATGTTGAGCTTCAATTCATATTTAAAGGTGCAGACCTTGGCCTTCTACAGCAAGCATTTCAGGTCCTCCACAGTTTGAGCAAGCAAGATAGTGTCATGTACATAACACAGATTACTGCATAAGTCTTTCTCCAATCCTGATGCCACATTCCTCTCCAGACAGCCCAGCATCCTGAATGATATAATTAATAATTATTTTTTATTATCTTCAAGATTTTCCATGCATGTATGTCACAAATTTTCTCACTGCATTTTATCATCTTGATTTTGACTGTGTAGAATTATAAATATCTTTAAGTTGTCTGTTAAATTTTAAGTCATCCAACCATCTTAAAACTCCTTGATACAGAAAAATAGCACTCTTTGAAGTCCATCTCTTTGTGGAAACAGTTATTCACCAATGCTGTAAAAGTAGTTTGAAATTCTTCAGTACCGTCGATTCTGTATCGTACACTATCTCCAAATGATTTAACATTGATCAGTTATTTTTGGTGTGGCAATTTTGAATTCTTTCAGTCACCTTGATGCTTGTTGTGTCATTTAATATTTTGCATATACAGTCATTCATTCTTGTAGTTCAAGACTTAAAATTTTATGACAGATCTTTCAGCTTTAGGAAGGACAACTGTTATTTTCCTGTTTGATTTCCTAACTTTAGGTTTTTGCCTACTGTGTTATAATACTTTTATCTTCTGATAAAGAATAATTTACTATCCTTTGAATTTAGGTAAACTTCAAAGATATTGGTAAAATACAAGATAGGAAAACTAGATTGATAGATAAGAAGGTAAAGCTATTATAATGCAAACGATTTTTTTTTCTTCAGAATTGGTATTTCAAATGTAAGCAGGGCCACTAATGGTGGACAGGGTCAAAACAATTTCTGGATTAGGATAGACTAAGAAACAGGGCTGGTTATCCTTCTTTGAAGTAACAGGCCTTCTAAAACCCTGTGAATAACAGAGTAACATTGTTGACTCTAGTGTTAATACATGAGTCCTCAAGTTGGAAGGCACTCAGAAGTTATAAGACCTGCATGCAAAAATTTTTTAATAATTTTAACAAGAAATGTGTAACTCTAGGTATTGGAAGTTGTTAAAAAAATAAATGGAACCATGCGGTATTTGTCTTTTTGTGACTGAGATATTGCCACTGTTATAGAATAGGACTGACATGAGGGTTGAAGTAAGACTGAGAAAAACTAGATAAATTATTTATATTGCATTGAAAAAGATAAGGGAGAGAACGATTTAAAAGCTATATGTTGTTGTTGTTGTTATGAGCCGTCGAGTCGTTTCCAACTCATAGCGACTCTATGCACAACAGCCCTAAACCCTGCTCTATCCTGCGCCAACCACACTGCCTCTGACACACCCATCCCAATTACCCCAGTCACTGGATCGATCCATCTCATAGAGGGTGTTCCCCTCCTGCGCTGTCCCTCCAGCCTCCCAAGCATGATGTCCCTCTCCAAGGACCTGTCCCTCCTGGCAACATGTCCAAAGTATGTCAGACGAAGCC
>NW_006400043.1:1097997-1113209 GCF_000299155.1 Elephantulus edwardii | reverse complement strand
TGTGCTTTGGCTTCTCTACACTCCAGTGCAATCTTCAGAGTTTCTTCTGACATCCATTTTGGTCTTTTCTTCCTCTTCTGTCTTTGTAATGACCGTTTAAACTCTTCCTGAATGATATCTTTGACATCCTCCCACATATATGATAGGGTATTATGGTTATGACAGGAGTCCAAAATTAAGGTTGCACTGTGGCGGTTTACTCAGGGCAGTGGGAAGGGTGTGGGGGGATTGTACACCAAACGAAGAATTTTTCCTTTACTTTTCCAAGAGAGGAGAGACTAGTGGGGAGGCCTGGGCAGGGAGAAAAGTGCAACAATGAATGAATGGAAATCCAAAATCTCTGTAAATGTTCATGAAAATTAAGAAAATAAAATAAAAATTAATAAATAAATGGAAAATTCATAAAGATCAACATCTTTGACACTATTGAGTTTAGATGCACTGGAATTGTTAAATCTGATTCAGATAACAATGTGATTATGCCATAATGACAAATTTGAGAGGAGTGATGTTATAGTCATAGAAAAATATTACATTTCAAGATCTACAATGAGGTAAAATGCTGAGTAAATGGATACTACCCAAACACACACAGGGGAATTAATTAAGTTAATACATTGAAATATATACACCAACTGTAAAGCCCAACATGAAGAGAGTGTGAAATTTCACCAACTTCTGTAGTTGAAATTTATAAAGTATGCAACTAATATGCGTTAATAAGAACTGATAACTGGAATCGTAACCTTGGAAACAAAGAAGGGCTGGTAGTTGAAAGATAGAGACTTGGTGATAGAAATAATGGTGGTGGAAAAATGATAGATATATTTTAGAATGAATGTTTCATTTATTTAAAAAACCTTTTTAGAAAAACAGAAGTAACAACTACACACATAAACCTCACTTGAATGGTCTGCCCAGGAATCAGACTGGCTACATCTCTGCAGAAAATTGATGAAGAAGCTCAGAAACAGGAGTCAAAACAAGGCCAAATATGAAGACCAGGCTAACTGTGGGACAATCTAGCAATTAGTTATATTTAAATAAAAATTAAAGCTGTAGTGTTGTTGTTGTTATTGCCGTTGAGTCACCTGCGACTCAAAACGACCCTATGTACAACAGCCCTAAACTCTGCACGGTCCTGTGCCAATCTCACTTTTTCTGACACACCTACCCCCATCACCCCAGTCACTGAATCAATCCACCTTGTAGAGGGTATTCCTTGCCTGCGCTGTTCCTCCACCCTCCCAAGCATGACATTCCTCTTCAAGGACTGGTCCCTCCTTGCGACATGTCCAAAGTATGTCAAATGAAGCTTCAGAATCCTTGGCTCCAAGGAGCAGCCTGGTTTAACCCTATCAGGGTCAAACCTGTTTGTTTTCTTCGCAGTCCATGGTATATTCAGAACTCTTCTCAAGCTGTACAAAATTTCAATAAATACAGAAGTTTAAATAAATACAGAAAAGTCTATTTCAGCTGAACATTAAAAAATCATATCAAGAATTTGAAGAAAAGTGTGAAACACATGTAAATGAAAGAAATACAAGTTACATAATTTTTTAAGCAAATAAATACAAAACTAAAAACCAATCACAAAAGAGGATATATTTGATGTTTTAAACACTATTAATTGGAGACTGGATGAGTTGTGAGGTGACATCCAGGACACCATTCATGAAGAAAGGTCTGTTGTAAAATCAAGAAATAAAGAGAAAGACCCAAATCAGTGTCAGAAAACACTCTCAAATTTCCATTCGAACCTATCTCTAAATTCATTGCCAGCAAGTCAGCCCAGACTTAAATATGATGCTTCAGAGGCATTTTGGAGGCGTAAAATCATGTGGGAGGAGATTTCAATACTAGAGATTAGATAACTGTGAAGTAATTTGGGGCAAAGCATAGGAAAGGAGAGTCAAAGAGAAAGTTAAAATCATGAATGCTTTACAGTTTCTGCTGGAATATTGCCAAAGAAGTTAATAGAGCACAGACTGAGGACATGCAAAGCAAAGGCCCCTAGAAAAGAGCAAAAGCTAGTCCTTATCAAATCAACACCAAAGAAAGCCTATCTTTACCTTAAAAGAAGCTGCCAATGCTTCAGAAAGTTGACATGCATAGCAAAGAGCATCCTAAAGCAATCTAATTAGCATTTTATGTGCCTGAGAATAACTGAGCTCATGAACAAAGACCAGGCTGGAAACTTGCAGCAATGTCATTCCATTAGACCAAAATACCACTCACCAGCGTTGCATAAAGCCAGTCTCAGGAGGAAGTAAATCAACTGCACAAGGACCTAAGCCCTCATAGTCTATCACCTCCACTCCTTTCCTTTCCTCAGAGAGTGCGACTCATTCCTCTTTCTGGAAAGCCCTTTTTCTGATTAGCTGCCTTTACATTCACTTCCACTCATGGTTCCTTGATTTCTCTCTCGGAAAGCCAGACATCACTGACCTTAGTGTCCAATCAGGTTTCTGGAGCCATAACAGTGAGCAGTGACTCTTTCAAGAGCTACTAAAATTTCTGTACACTGCCTTGTGCCTCTATGGTTGGATCCACCTTATTGTTGCCCATCAGTGATGCAATTCTTTATCTAGGTCATGCACACTGTAGGCAGGACACTGACCACACACCTTACTATTTTGGATCTGAAATCCGTGTATACAAATTGTCCAGGTGGTCTGTGTTGAATTTGGTAACAAGAAAGTAGCGTGTGGATTTAAACCATGTAACTTCGGGTTGGCACCACATCTCCTTACCTACAAGATCATCACCAGAGCTCCCTAAGTAGAACCAATGATAATTGAATGAAAGAGGAAGTCCAAGTTGCACTGAAGATGTTAGCAATCAAGCAAGCAAGCAAGCCAGCCCCAGGCATAGAAGGAATACCAATCAGCATGTTTCAACATAAAAATGTAGCCCTGAATATACTTATACTCTATGCCGGGACACTTGAAAGATAATAATGTGACCAGCTAACCAGTTGTTGTTAGGTGTCATCAAGTCGAGTACGACTTATAGTGACCCTATGAACAAAAAATCTGAACCCTGCTCTATCCTGCACCATCCGCACACTTCCTTATGCACAAAAACCATTGCAGCAGTAACCTTGTCATTCCTCCTCTCCTTCGCCAACCCTCCACCCTTCTGAGCATCATGTCCATCTCCAAGAAGTAGCCTTTCCTAGCAACATGCCCAAAGAACATGAGGTGAAGCCTCAACATTCTTGCCCCCAAAAAGCACTCACGGTGCACCCTCTCCAAGATATATCAGTTTCTTCTCTTAGTTGTCCATGGGCTGTTGATTGCTCTTCTCCAACACCACAGTTCAAAGGCATCAATTGTTTTTCTGTCATCTTTATTCATTGTCCAGCTTTCAGATATACAGCAAGTAATCAGGAGGAGTATAGCCTGAATCAGATGCACCTTCATCCTCAAACTGATATCATTACTTCTCAATAATTTGGAGAGGTCCCTAACTGTAAATTTTCCCAGTGCAATGTGTTTCCTTATTTCCTAGCTGTACTATCCAAGGGTGTTAATTGTGGATCCAGGACGAAGCTGTTGACCGTCTCAATTTCCTCTCCATTCATCAAGATGCTGCCTATTGGTCCAGTGGTAAGAATCTTTGTTTTCCTGAAATCAAAATGCAATCTATTATTTTGAAACCTGCATTCCTTGATCTTCTGCCAAAAAGTGCTTCACTTCCTCACTGGTAGAAATCCATACTTCTTCCATTCCCCACGAAGATGATTCAACAGAGTATGGAAATTATCAAATATTATCATTAATATGCACATGCAAGTAAAAGTTTGCTGAAGATTATTAAAAAAGAATTAGAATAGCCCCTCAGCAAGAATCTGTAGGAAAATCAAAAGAGGTACAGAAGAGTCTATGGCATATGGGACATGATTGTTTGTGTCAGAAAGTGAAAGCAAAGAATACCAGAATGGTATCTATTTGTGTTTTATTGCCTATACAAGGCATTTGATTGTTTGAGTAGCAATAAATATGGTTTACAATTAGAAGAATGGCAATCACAGAACTTAATTATGTTCATGTGAACTCTATGCATAGATCAAGAAGCAATTATCCAAAAAGAATAAAGAGGAACACTGCATTGTGTAAAATCAGGAAAGAAGGGGTCAGGGTTGCATCCTTTCTTCATATATATTAAATATGTATGCTGAAAAATTATTTGAGACGTTAGCTGGATTCTGTATACAAAGATATGTTTTCTGTATTGGCTAAGACTTGGTTGTGGTCTGTTGCTCAAAATTGGGTGTGAGATGATTGGATTTGGCCTCATATTGAAAAAAGGCATTTGGTTGATAGGTGGAGGTTGCTTTAAATTTGGGAAAATGAGTGGAGTAGCTGGATTCTACAAAGGTGTGTTTTCTGTTTTGTTTGAGGCTTGGGTGTGGTTTGTTGCTTGCAATTGGGTGTGAGAGGATTATATTTAGCCTCTATTTTAAAAAGGCATTTAGAGGCTGAACCTATAGCCCTTGATACTGGTTTCAATCGTTTTCAGTTACACTTTCTTCTAAGTAGTATAGCACTGGTCTGTCAATTTGCTGTACAGAGGTAACTCAAGGTTGTTATGATAGTAAACACTATGACACTGACATGTCAAATGTGATAATGGTTGCTTATGGTGGACAGTGTTTGATGGAGCTCTCAAATTGAAACAAGCTTGGGAGCAGGTGTGGCGTCCACTTCTGAAATATCTTGCCTCCAGAAACTCTATGAACTTGGAGAAACAATGAGCGTTATGTGAGTTCAGGAGTTTCATTCATAGGGTTGTCTTCAACTGGACAGCACTTAACAATAACAACTCTACAAAGATTAGATTATATAAGACTATACAAAGAATATGGCATTAGGATTAGAAGAAAACTAATCAACAGCTGCATTATAGAGATGATACACTCTCACTTGCAGAAACTGAAGAAGACTTAAGTATTTACTGAAGAAGATCAGACACTATAGTTTTTAATATGGAATGAATCTCAGCATTAAGAAAACAAAATCTTCACCACTAGACCAATAGGCCACAAAAGATGTCTTGCATTGGGAATATATGCTATCAAGTTTATCTATAAAGTAATAAAGAGCAATGTTGTTAGTTTAACGATTAAGACATGCCTGATCTAAGTCAATCTCTTTGGCAGAAATATAGACAATTTCCTTACGTGTGATCCCTAATTTCTGAAAATAGGCTCAGGGTCAACTCTGAATCAGTCTGACTCAAAGGAAATGAATTGACTTTCTAGATTGTAGTAGTAATCAAGAAATCAAAAGATGTTTCTTTGTGCAAAGCTCCTCTCAAGGGCCTAAAACACTAAGGAACAAGGATTTCAGTCTAAAATAGGAAGAGGTACCTTACCCAAGCCATTGTATTTTAAATTGTGTCCATCAGAAAGTTCTATTATATTTTAAATTGCATACATCAGAAAGTTGGACAGTGAGTTTCTGCCTGTTGAGGAACTGCAAGAATAAGAAATACCAAAGAAAAACTGATGCCTTTGTACTGTAGTGTTGGCAAAGAGTATTGAACCTATTTTAGATTGCCAGAAGACCAATAATTGGGTTTGGAGGAAGTGCAAGCAGGCAAGCATGGTGTAATTTTGTCTCATATACTTTGGGCATGTTTTCAGGGGGCAATAATCCTTGGAAAAAAGCATCATGCTGGGAAAAGCAGAAGATTCACCATTAAAATTATTTGTTGGGTTTTTTTTCCCTTCAGATTTGAGTTACGAAAGAAATTAAAAACAACTTTTTAATAAATATAATTTTATTAAATGTTATATATGTCTTCACTCATGAAAACACCACCATAATAAAATATATATAAAAGGTCTGGTGGTCTAATGGTAAGGAGGTACAGTGGCAAACCAAAGGTATATGGTTGAAAAGTACCAGCAGTTCTGTGGGAGAATGATTGGCAATTTCTTCCTGCAATATCTTCCCTCTGAAAAGCCACTGGAGGCCAACTTAAGGACGTACAACAACATATATGTTTGTATTTCCAAATCAGTTTCCTCTCATATCTCTTTACTTGTTTGTTTTTCAAATTATTCTACAGAATTTATGTATGGTCGAAGGTTTTTGCAATGTCTTAAATAGTTCAAATGAAAGAGAGTTTGAATCTTTTATAAATGCTGTTTTTTGGATATAATTAAGTCCAACTCATAGTGATCTTATACACAATATAAAGAAACCCTCCCTATCATTTCTTTCAACTCCTCATAATTTCTGCTGTGCTTGACCCCATTGTTGTAGTCACCATAGCAATTCATCTTGTTGAGGATCTTCCTTTCCTTCACTGAGCCTATACTCGTTTAGGCATCATCTCTTTATCCAGGGACTTGTCCTTCCTATTATCTTGCCCAAAGTCTTTCGGATGGACTCTCACCATCCTTCCTTCTAAGAAGCACTCTGGTTATATTTCTTCAAAGACAGACTTACTTGTTTAGAAAATATAAGTGGTCCAAGAGTGGTTTTGGAAAAGTAAATCTGTTTATGTATCTATTAGATTTTATGTATTTATTGCTAAATTTCTACTCTGATTCTCACCACTGGACCAATTGGCAGCATCAGGATGGATGGTGAAGAGATTGAGATTGTACACAGCTTTAGTTTGCTTGGCTCCGTAGTCAACAGTCTTGGCACCAGCAGCCAGGAAATCAAAAAGCATATCGCGATGGGAAAGTCTGCTGTTAGGGGCCTCTCCAAAGTGCTGAAGAGCAGTGGTATCTCTCTGGAGACTAAGGTGCGTCTGATACAGGCCATGGTCTTTGCAATCACCTGTTATGCATCAGAGAGTTGGACAATGACCAAGGAGGATAGCAGGAGAACTGATGCCTTTGAGCTGTGGTGCTGGAGAAGAGTATTGAGAATACCATGGACTGCTAGGAAAACAAATAGATTTCTCCTGGAGAGGGTTAAACTGGATGGCTCCTTGGAGGCAAGGATTCTGAGGCTCCGCCTAACTTACTTTGGACATGTAGTGAGGAGAGACCGGTCCTTAGAGAGGGACATCATGCTTGGGAGGGTGGAGGGACGGCGCAGGAGAGGAAGGCCCTCTATGAGGTTGATTGATTCAGTGACTGGGATAATTGGGATGGGCGTGTCAGAGACTGCGATTGGCACAGGACAGAGCGGAATTTAGGGCTGTTGTACATAGGGTCACTATGAGTCGCAGGCGACTCGACGGCACATAACAACAACAAGAGTTTCCCGAATGGCTTATGGATAGTAAGAATTCAGGGAATTCAGGGTAAATAAAAGGCAGTGAGCCGTTCAGCTTTATTTAAACAATCTTTGATATAGACAGAAACATTTTTGCTTGGTCATTCTTTTTCTATTTCCTCATTTTGACCCTCTGCCTACCACCACAGTCTTTTAGTGGTAGCATATATCATGAAAATGATGCATTGCAGGATTAGAAGGGAAACTGAAAACTTGCTTAGTTTAAATATGTGTGTTCAGTAGGTGTCTTTGCAGAGTTTGGAAAAACTTAGCCTCAGGCTCCAATCTCACAGTCTTTTAAGTGAAGGTGGCAAAGAAAAAGTTTTCATAATGTGATATTACTAGGAATTTTCTTATTCCCAAAGGAATAAACCAGAAGTAGGTTTTAAATAATTTCATATTCAATATGTCCTCTTCCTTTCGAGGTTATGTATAGATTATGATGATGGGGCTTTAGATATTTTTCTCTTAAGGAGAAGGAGTTTTAAGACCTGTTATCTTTTTTTTTGTTTTTCATTAACCTTGTTGTTGTTGATTGTCGTTGAGTCATGCATGACTCATAGTGACTCTAGGCACAAAAGACATAATGCCTTTCCATGACTACCGTCATTTCTCCAAGCTCAGAAAGTTTCCAGAGGCATAAAGTTTAGGAAGTGGATGCCACTCCTGCTTCCAAACCTGTTTTACCACTGGGAGCACCACAAAACACTGTCCACATTGGGAAGTCATTCTAGTATTTGATACCCCAATGGCACAAGGTTGAACACACAGCAAACCCAGGTTACTTCATACAGCACGTTGTAAAGAGTGATGTACCAAGTGCAAGAGTGTTCCTCCAGATTGAACAGCATCAGTCTCATTTATCAGTGGTTAAGTATGGTCAAGTCAAATACAAATGAGAGTAAGCTTTGCACAAAAGAACTGAACTGTGTTATATAACTAACATCATTTCTGTACATTATACCATTTAGAGAGTTTGGAGAGTTTCCAGAGGCATCTAATTTAGGAAGTGGATGTCACTCCTGCTTACCAGCATAAATCAGTCTAGTAGCTCATTCAAACATTGTACATACGGGTAACCATTAGGGTATTGGACAAGACTATGGAACAGTGTGCAGCAGCACAGCAGCGTCAAGATGTTCGGTTCAGCAAACAGGAAAAAGATTCTTTCGTCATTTAAAGAATATTCATTCAAAAATGAATAAATCCCTGCGGGATTTTAAAGCCACACGCTCAAGCAGACTTCCACCCTTGCTGTGTGAATAGAGGGCAGGAACACTAAATGGTTTAAAATGAAGAAGGGAGTGTGTCAAGTTTGTATTTTCTCTTCAAACCTATTTAATGTGTGAACTGAGCAAATTATTTGAAAAGCTGGACTCTATGAAGAGGAATGTGGTATCAAGATTGGAGATGACACTCCTTGCTTACTGAAAGTGAGGGGGACTTGAAGCACTTGTTGCAGAAGATCCAGGAATACAGTCTTCAGTACGGATTTCATCCTAATGTCAAGAAAATAAAGATTTTTAACACTGGACCAATAGGGAACATCACGATGGAAGGAAAGGAAGTTGAAACTGTCAATGACTTCATCTTGTATGGATCCACAATTAACACCCTTAGTACCGGAACTCAGGAAATAAGGAGACACATTACAAAGAAAAAATATGCAGTTAGGGACCTCTCCAAATTACTGAAGAGTAATGTCAGTTTGAGGACAAAGGCACATCTGATTCAGACCATAGCCTTTCTGATAACTTGCTGTGCATCTGATAGCTGCACAGTGAATAAGGATGACATAAGAATAATTAATATCTTTGAGCTGTGGTGTTGGAAAAGAGTCCTGATCATCCCAGGAATATCCCAAAAGAACAAACAAATATGTCTTGGAGAGGGTACAGCTAGAGTGCACTTTGGAGGCAATAATGGTGAGGCTTTGATGCACACACTTAGGGCATGTTGCTAGGAGGTGTTATTCCTTGAACAAGGACATGATGTTGGGAAATGTCGAGTGTTGGTGAAGAAGACCCCTGCCAAGATGAATTGTTGTGGCTATTGTTGCAATGGGCTGTTGTGTTTCAGAAAGTGTGAAGATGACACAGGATAGAGCTGGCTTCTCTTTTTAATAGAATCTCTAAGAGTTGTACGTGACTCAACTGCACCTAAGAACAATGCCAATAACCACTCTGATACCAAAATTCAAAGACATTAATTCATTTTCTGTCATTTTTATTTATTATCCAGGTCTCAGCAGCATCGCAAGATGATTCAGACCGTGTTTGTAAAGATCATGATCTTAATCACCCACACCTTAGTCCTCAAAATAGCATCATTGCTCCTCAATAATTTGGAGAGATCTTTGGCTGAAGACTTTTCCAGTGCAATATGTCTCTTGATCTCCTGACCGGTGGTAACAAGCATGTTTATTGCGTATCCAAGTAAAATGAAATCATTGACAATTTTAATCTTTTCTCCATCTATTATGATGTTGCCTATTGGTCCAGTGATGAAAATTTTTTTTAGAGGTTGAGATGGAATCCTTATACTGAAGGATGCAGGATTTTATCTTCTACAGAAAGTGTTTCAAGTTTTCCTCACTTTCAACAATTTAGGTTGAGCAGAAGTTCAGAAATAAGGACCTTCCTTCAGAACAACCAAAGAGATATAACATTCTCTAAAACTGGTACCTAAAATTCAGACTTAGAGCTTCCTAAACTAGGAGACTCCATTTATTATATTTGGAGAAGGATCTGCCTATTACTAATTTCTTTGAAGCTGGGCATCTGCACTCTTATTTATTTATTATTGTTCTAGTTAGTACAGCACTTGTCTGCCAGTTTGCTTCACTGAAATAACTTGTGGGTGCTGTGATGCTAAGACTGTGCCAGCAGTATGCCAAAGACCAAAGGAGTCATCCATGGTAGGCTAGTTTTAGTAGAACTCCTAGATCAAGGGAGTCAAGGAAAAAGGCTTTACCACCAAGTTCGGAAATCGTAGGTCTCTGAAAATACTATGAAAGGAGAGACATAGAAATATTGAAGCAATAATTGCCTTCAAAAATGATAATTCAGATATGTGTAATATATTATGGTTATCAGCATATAGCATGTTTTTGTCTTAGCTAAGTTTAAAAAAATAATTTTTAGTAAAAGTCTGGGTTTGTTTCTTGTATAACAAATAATAAGCACTCCTCAAAAACAGCGTAAGATCTTATGAATTAATCTAGTGGAATTAGGAAACTCCAGGAAGGCATGTCTACATTGATATGGCAGAAGGGATGTGGCAGGAAAAAATATGTAAGAGTATTAGTTTCTGGCCCTCTTACAGTAGAGAAAGAAGCATTAGTTTCTTCCCCATTTTACTTGTTATTATTACTACGGCACAATGTTATATTAATCTCTAAAACGAAAATTTTATTTGATGAATTAAAAAATAAAAACCTAGAATTTGATTAAAAATATGTAACATTGATTCTTATATAGAGTTGAGAGAAACTAATCCTGAAGCAGTTTCACTAATCCTGAAATAATATTTTTTTCCTATTATAATTTTAAATAATTGGCATATCACATACTATTTTAAAACATCTGAATTCAACACACAGAACAATCAAAACTTTTCCAAGTTATTGTATTTTTAAATTAGAGGGTAAAACATTATATCCTCACTAGTAAAAAGGATGCTTTTGTGGCCTCACGGATTGGGAGTTGTGTTGCTAATTCCAAGGTGAGGGGTTGGAATCCCTCAATTGCTCCAAGGGAGAAGGAGGAGCAATCTTCTTTTCTGTCTTTTGCAGCTTCTGGAATCTCATAGTGTGTCAGTTCTGAGTTAGTTCAGGTTCAATGTCAATAATACAGAAAGAAAGAGAGAATAATAAATATAGCATGGTAAAATTACTATTAAATTGTCACCGATGCTCTTGTTATTTGTGGCTTATCTTCGTCTTATGGGAAATAGAGAAAGAAATTTGGAAAATTGCTACCTACTTTATTTTACATATTATTACTTTTATTTATAAACTTCCTGCAGTGTCTAGTGTGTGTTAGAGTATGAATTTGGGTACGACTATGTCTCCATGATCTTGGCTATAAAAAGCAAGCATTTTTGTTCATTGTTTTCTATACATTTTGCACATAAATAAAGGCAAATGTAGGTCAGTTTTAGGATGCATTTTAACAATATTAAGAGTCGCTAAGCTGAGTAAAGAAGGGAAGACTTTCAATGATATGCATTGATTGCAGCAATGGGCTCAACTATGTCAGAGACAGTGGAGATGGCACAGGGTTGGACAGGATTCAGATCAGTTGTTCTTGGGGTTATTGTGAGTCTTGACTCAATGGCATCCAAAAATAAAAACAACAAGGTGAAGCAAATCATAAAGTACTTGACTACTAACCAGAGACATTACAAGGTAGACCTGGTAATTACTTCCATAAAGTCATACCCTTTGAAACCATGGAGGATACTTGAGATTTTAATGAATTAGAATGAACTTGATGTTAACAATCAACAACATCCTACCACATCAAATATCATTTGGTCACAGGAAGTTCTGGTGGCTTAATTCATAGTGAGTTTTGCTCCTATCACCAACATATTCTGGTATAATAAAGGAATTATATTAAATAGTGGAGAAAAATTAGAAACTCCTCCAATGTGAGTTTCATACTTAGAAACCCAATGGAGGGCCACCTATGGGTAGATTTTGGCTTAGGGCAATCAGTTGAATTGAGATGAGTTGATGGTTAAACATAATGTCAGTGAACAAAAATCCATGTGTACAAATATTAAGAGAATAATCAACTAACTGAATTGTATTGTACAAACAATGTGGTATCAAAACGTTTGAAAAATGGCTTTTATGTTCATTGCCTTCTCCCCCTCTGGGATCCCGTTGTGTAACTGCCTCAACTGCAGACAAGTGGTTCATTCCTGGATCAGCACCATTTTTTGAAAATAGTCTGATTTGTTGGAGAGCATGAGGCTTGACCTGTGAAAGAAAGGTTAAGCCTCACCCATGCACTGAGGACAATCTCTTTTTCACATCAGACCTATTTTCTTAAGTAGACCCACAGCTGTGAAAAAAGTTGTGTGTGAGTTATTGACACCCAATTTTAGACCTAGTGATTAATAGATCTAGGTTTAAGAGCGCCCGAGGCATAGGGTATGACTATCCCTGTGGCTATCATTTTTGTACTGTGGATGTTATTGATGGAAACAATTGCTTTTTGTAAAATTAATTGTTGTTGGATTCAGCCTTCCTCAGGTTTCTCATATTATTCGTGTTGCATTTGCTCCATTTATAGAAAATTATGGCATTTAATTTTTCAAGACTGATTTTCCATTCTTGTTGTACTAGTTAAGTGCTGTCAAATCAAGAATATTTCATGGCAACTCTATGAACCAACAAATATGAACTCAGTCCTATCCTGTGTTATCCTCGTCATTTCGATACACTCAAGTACCTTTCTGAAAACACTGTGTCTTTTCCTCTTTTGCTGACCCTCTCACTTTGCAAACATGATGCTTCTTTCCAAGGAATAGCCTCTCCTAGTAAAATGCCCAAAGTATGTGAGATCAAGCTTTGCCAATCTTTCTTCCAAAGAGCATTCTGGCTGCACTTTTCCCAAGATGTATCTGTTTGTTCTTTTGGCAGGATGTATTTCCTATGATTCTTGTATCCTTAGATAATATACTTTTCTCTCTATTTGGGTGTGTGGTCGTTGCTGCCAGGTGTTTTCTAGCTGAAGCAATCATAGTGACCCTGTGAACAACACATCAATACTTTTCTCTATCCTGCACCAACACCAACATCTCAGTTACACTGAAGCTAGTCATTGTGTCAATACATCTCATTGACAGTCTTCCTTCCATTGCTTGCGCTGATCTTTAACTTTTCCCGGCATGCTATCTTTTTCTAATGACTATTGCCTCCTGACACTGTAATCAAAGTATGTGAGACTAATCCTTCCTGTCATTGCTTCTAAGGAGCACGCCGATTGCACCTCCTCCAAGAGATATTTGTATATTATTTTGATAAATTAAACTCATTGTACAGTCAGAAACAAGTCATAGCTAACTTTCCCTTAGGTTTCCAAGGCTGTAAATTCCATAAAAGAGAGATTATCCATCTTTCTCAGATTATACTCCCTCCAAAACCAAATAGTTTTTTATTTTGGCTATTCATGGAATATCCAATACTCTTCATCAATTCAATACTCTACAATTTAGAGACATCAATTATTTGATCGGCCGTATTCGTTGTCGACCTTTTACAAGCTTCTGAAGCTATTCTAATGCCTTTACTTGGGCCAGGAGCACCTTATTCTGTAGACTGACTAGAGTGCATACTTCTCACAACAGAGTAGTCACAGTAATGGCGAAAAACCAATAAGGTTAATTGGAATCAGAGATTTATCGAGATCCTTGGGCCAAAGATATGAATGGGTCACTTTAGCTTAGCTCTTTGATTAAATAATAAAAGAGACTAGAATTATTCTTCATCATTGCTATCTTCAATGGATGTAGGGACGTGAGGAAATGCAGTGCTCCCTAGAATGGATGGAGCAATTTTGGCTTTAGAAATTGTGAAGACTTTACTTTCTGAAGAAACAGAAACTCTAAAAGTGAGTCAGAATTAAGATAAAAAGATTAGGTACTGGAACTCTTTTCAGGGAACTTGATGACTCTGCTATAATGACCACACCTGTTAAAACAATAATAATAATAATAAATGTATTTAAACACTAAGAAGACATTTATTCTCAATCACACAAATAAAAAGTAAATAGAAATATAATTTTAAGACATTTACTTTGGGTATGTTGCAAAGAGACCAGTCCTTGGAGAGGTACATCATGCTTGCAAGGGTGGAGGGACAGAGAAGGAAGACTCTTGATGAGATGGATTGATTAAGTGACTGGGTAAAGAGGATAGGTGTGTCAGAGACAATAAGATTGGCACAGGATAGAGCAAGTTGTAGGGATATTGAATAGAGTCATATAACATTTAGAAAACAAAAATCTTAAGGAAAGCTATCTCAAATTTATGCAACATTTTGTACAAATAATCTTTTATTATACTGGTTTGTTGGAAAGAATAAGTAAAATGAGTATGTAAAGCAACAAAAATGCATGCTCAATATTTGGCAGCTATTATCTTGCAGATATTCTGAAACACTGATAAAAATCTGAGGTGACAGCCTTCAATGTAACTTATAACTGAATATGAAGCAAATGAAAACTCTCACAACTCGATCAACAAGCAACACTACGATAAGGAATGACCACTTTGAACTTGTCAAGGATTTTGTTCTTGAATCAATAATCGATGATCATGGAAACAGTGGTCTAAAAATCAAATGACATACTGCATTTAACAAATGTGTTGCACAAATATTACAAAGACTTCACTTTGATAACTATAGAATATCTGAAGTAAACTTGTGTTTGTTTTGGTTTTTTGGTGTTTTTTTTTTAAATTTACTTCATATTAATGTGAAAACTAGACAATAAAAGAGGGCATTAAAAATGAGTTGTTGTTGTTGTTATGTGCCGTTGAGTCGCTTGTGATTCATAGCAACCCTATGTACAGCAGCCTTAAACTCTGCTCTGTCCTGTGCCAATCGCACTGTCTCTATTACACCCATCCCGATTACCCCAGTCACTGAGTCAATCCACCTCATAGGGGGGCCTTCCCCTTCTGCGCTGTCTCTCCACCCTCCCAAGCATGATGTCCCTCTCCAAGGACCCGTCCCTCCTTGCAACATGTCCAAAGTATGTCAGACGGAGCCTTAGAATCCTTGCGTCCAAGGAGCAGCCCAGTTTGACACTTTCCAGGATGAATCTCTTTGTTTTCCCAGCAGTCTATGGTGCCCTCAATACTATTCTCCAGCACCACAGCTCAAAGGCATCAATTCTCCTTCTATCCTCCTTAGTCATTGTCCAACTCTCTGATGCATAACAAGTGATA
>NW_006400043.1:1091362-1096512 GCF_000299155.1 Elephantulus edwardii | reverse complement strand
TTATATATCTCTTTTAAACAGTTTTCTCCCTCCTCTGTTTCAGTGCAGAGAAGCTGTGGTATATTCGCACAATGGAATACTAGGCTGCATTAAAAAATAAGGAACTCATGCAATATTATTCAAAATGGTTGACTCTGGAGAACATTATGCTGAGTGAAATATCCCAGTCACAAAAGGACAAATGTTACATGATGCCACTGTTGTAGAATGGGACTGTCCTTGGGGTTGGGGAGAGACTGAGTAAGATGGGTTCAATAATGGCCCCTGTTTTTATGCTCTCTATTCTATGTCATTCTTGGTTGTCTATCTCATAATTGATAATTATAAAAATATTTTATCCTCTGTCTGCAACAATGATGTCCTTCTCTAAAAGATGGTTTCTCCTGGCCAGATATACAAAGTATTAGAGATAGACCTTCAAAATCCTTGCCTTTAAGGAGAAACTTGGTTTCACCCTCTCCAAGACAGAACTATTTGTTCTAGTGGCTTTCCATGGTATGTTCAAGAATCTTCTCCAGCAACACAACCCAAAGGCATTGATTCTTCTGTCATCATTAGTCATTGTCCAGCTCTCTGATACATGACAAGTAATTGCGAAGACCAACACCTGGTTCAGGTTCACCTTAGTCTCTAGACTGACATCATAGTACTTTTTTTGTTTTTGTTAAGTGCTGTTGAGTTGCCTCTGATTCATAGTGACCCTGTGCACAACTGAGCCTGCCCTGTCCTCAGTACTTTCACTGTCCCAGCACACCTACTCATTTCCCAGTTACTGTATCAATCCATCTCATGCCAGGTTTTCCACTCTTGCACTGTCCCTGACTCTTCTGAGCATGCTAACCTTTTCTGATGACTGGTTCTTCCTTGCCAGGTGCCCAAAGTATGTGAGACAAAGTTTCTTAAAGGCCAGCTCCAAGGAGAAACTTGTAATTACCCTCTCCAAGACAGACTTATTTGATTTCTTGGTGGTCTGTGGTATGTTCAAGACTCCTCTCCCGTACCACAATTCAAAGACATCAATTCTGTCATCCTTAGTCATTGCCCAGCTTTCTGATGCATAGCAAGTAATTGTGATGACCATGGTCTGAATTAGGTGTACCTTAGTCTCTAGACTGACATCATTGCTTCTCAGTACTCTGGAAAGTTCCATGAAAACAGATTTACCTAATGCAATTTGTCTTTTGATTTCCTTACTGCTAGGGCCAAGGGTGTTGAATGTGACCCAAGTAAGCTGTAATTGTTAACAGTGTCATTCTCTTCTCCATCTATGATGGTGCTGGCAGTTGGTCCGGTGTTGAGGTTTGGTTTTTTTTTGTTTTTTTTTTTTGTCTTCTTGATGCTGAGTTCAATCCATACCGAAGACTACAGTCCCTTCACTTTCTCCATTAAATTATTCAGGTCCTCCTTAGTTTTGTCAAGCAAGGTTGTATCATCTGCACTACACAGGTTGCTGATTAGTCTTTTTCCAATCCTGATGTCACATTTCTTCTCACAAATTCCAACCATTTGAATGATCAATTCAGCATATAGATTGAAAATGTATGGATACATTACGCACATACGTGTCCCTTACGCATACCCTCCCTGATTTTGAACCGTACAGTATTTCCTTGCTCTGTTCTAAGGTCTGCTTCCTGGTTGAAGTACCGGTTTCACATAAGCACAATCAAGTGTTCTGGGATTCCTATTCTTCTCAAGGTTAACCATATTTTTGTTTCTAATCTACATAGTCAAATGCCTTTGCATAATCAATGCTTTCAACTAAGATCCTTATGACACTGGATACTATCTCTAGTGCCATAGCCTCTTCTAAACCCAGCTTGTATTTTTGGTAGTTCTCTGTCAATGTGCTATTTCAGTTGTTTTTGGAAAACCTTCAGTAGGATTTTGCTGTTTGTAATATTAGAGATACTGTCCTATAATTTCCACATGCTTTGGGTCATCTTATTTTGAGACAGGAATAAATTAGTGATCCCTTCCACTCTATTGGCCAGGTAGTTGTCCATCAGTTATCTTGGCAAAACTGTATGAGAATATTCAGGGTTGTTGTTTGTTATTATGTGCCATCAAGTTACCTGTGACTCATGGCAAACATGTATTTCTCTATCTTTTGTCAATACTATTGTCTCTCACAAACCTACCCCTATTACCTCAGTCACTGAATCAATCCATTTCATCAAGGGTCTTTCTCTCTTGAGCTGTCCCTTCACCCTCCCATGCATGATGTCCCTTTCCAAGGACTGGGCCCTCTTTGCAACATATCCAAACTATGTCAGACAAAGCAGGACAAACTCGCTTGTTCTCCTAGCAAGTGATAGTATATTCAATACTCTTCTTCAGCACTACAACTCACAGGCATTTATTCTACTTCTATCATCCTTAGTCATTGTCCAGATTTATGATGCAAAGTGAGTAATTGCAAATACTATGACCTTGATCAGGCACACCTTGGTTTCCAGACTTACATCATTGTTCTTAAGTACTTTGGAGAGGTCTCTAACAGTAGGCTTTCCCATTGCAATTAATTTTTTTTTTAAATTTCTTGGCTGCTAGTATCAAGAGTATTGATTGTTACAAAGCACACTAAGGATTTTAGCAATCTCAGTCTCTTCATCATCTATCATGATGCTTCCAATTGGTCCAGTTGTGAGATGTCCAGCATAGCAATTGTTGATTGAAATATTTTTACTGGCATTCATCTGTTCCTGGGACCTTGTTTTAGCCAATTCCTTCAGAGCAGCTCAAAATTAATTCTTCATAATCATTGCCTCTTTTTATATTTTTTGTCACCATTGCCTTTGATCATGTTTCATGAAATTCTTCTGTGTCAGCCAATTACTTTTGATACAGTGACTCTCTGTATTACTTCCATCTTCTTTTAATGCTTCCTGGATGATTTATTATTTTGATCATAACATTTTTAAATATTGCAACTCAATGCTTAAATTTGCAACTCAATGCTTAAATTTGTTTTTTTAGTTCCTTCAGCTTATGAAATGCTAAGCTTGCCATCCTGTTGGATTTTCTAACTCTAGCTCTTTGATTATTTCATTATAAAACTTTGCTTTATTTTCCCAAGTTGCCCTCTGAAATCTGTTCAGCTCTTTAACCTCTTCATTTCTTCCTCGTGTTTTGGCTTCTTGGTGCTCTGGAACTATATTCAGAGTCTCTTCTGACATTCATCTCAGTCTTTTCTCCCTCCTCCGTCTTTGTAATGACATTTTGCATTTTTTTTCTGCTTGTTATTTTTGACATCCTTCCACAATTCATCTGGTCTTCATTCATTTATGTTCAAGCCCTCAAACTTGTTCCTGGTATGTTTTTTTAATTCAGGTGGTATAGACTCAAGGTCAAATTTTGCTTCCTGTAGATTTAACTCAAACTTCTAAAGTTTTAGTTTGAATTTGTATATGAAACGTTGATGGCCTGTTTTACAGTAAACACTTATCCTAGTTTTCACTGCTGATATTGAACTTCTTTAATGATTCTTTCCACAGATGTAATCAATTTGATTCCTGTGCATACCATAAGGTGTATAGGCACTGTTTATGTTTCTTGCAAGAGGTATTTGCAATGAATAATTGATCGTACAGAATTCTATCATACTACCTGAAACCTCATTTCTGCCCTAAGTCTTTGTTTTCTGACTACGAACCTTTTTCCCAGTTCCCAAATTGTATTCCAGTCATCCATTATTATTAATGAATCTTGGTTGCATGTTCAATTGATTTCTGACTGCAAAAAGTTTGTAGAAATCATCTTTTCCTCTTCTGTGGCTCTAGTTGTTGGTGCATAAATTTGAATGATAGCGTTATCACTGGACTTCCTTATATGAATATGGATGCTGTCTGTAACTCACAACATTGTATATCAATATGAAACTAGAAATGAACTTTTTCACTATGAAATTGATGCCATTTTCCCTCATCTTTTAATCTCTAGCAAAGTAGATCATATGACTGTCTGATTCAAAATGCCCCATGCCAAGCCATCTCATTTTGCTAATACCAAGTATGTCAATATTTACACATTCTACTTCTTTTTAAACTATGTCTAATTTTCCTACATTCATTCTTCTCACATTCTATGTTCCAGTCTGCTGACAACTATTCCTCTTCCTCCTCTTAATGTGTTGTTTCTTAATGTGATGGCTCAACCTCAGATACTATATCGGCTAGTCTATTATAAGTGTGTTCTCTTGTTCACAGGGTTTGAAAAGATGTGCTATTTCAGAAGTGGATGGCCAATTCTTCTTGGTAGAGGGTGAAGAAAACAAGGAAAACTCTCTATGAGACAGATTACTAAATTGCCAGCAACAATGAGCTCAAATGTATCTATTATTGTGATGATGGTAAAGGACAAGACAGAGTTTTACTTTATTACATGAAAGATCACCATGAATGGATGCCAACTTAACAACAATGACACCAAAAGCCATGCACATTTTGCTATTAATATTATCATTATTTCTTTCAAATGTAACTAAAAATGAAGCAATATTGAACTCTATATCGAAATTAATTGAAAAATCTTTATTCCTCCTCTGTTTCAATGCAGTATACATTATTTATCCCGTGTTTCTCAAAACTGTTTAAATAGGACATGTGATTAGGTGTTTTTGTCATGACAGGAGTCTAGAATAAAGGCAGCATAGTGGAGTGGACTTGGAGAGAAGGATTGCATAACAATGAAGGCATTTTTTTTGCTTTTCAAACAGAAGAGCAAATTGGGGAGAGGGAGGGGTGGACAGGGAGAAAAGTGCAACAATGAATGAATGGAAATCCTCAGTTTCTGGAAACTTTCATTAAAATTAATAATAATAAGAATAATTTAAAGAAAGAAATTAGCCCCACAGTGCAAATAACCCTAATGCCCTTTAATGTATAAATGATATAACAAACTGTGGAACTTACACTATGGGATATATTTATCAATAAACAAGAAGGAGTTATTGATAGACTTCTATCAATAAAATGTTTAAAGGAAAAAAATATATTGCTAGCAGAGGATAATACTCTTCTACCCTAACAATAAAAATATATATTATACAGGGATGTGTCCTGTCTCCATACCTTTTCAACCTGTATGCAGAGCAGATTATCCGAGAGGCTGGGCTCTATGAGGAGAAGCGTGGCGTTAGGATTGGTGGA
>NW_006400043.1:1089360-1090564 GCF_000299155.1 Elephantulus edwardii | reverse complement strand
GCACATAACAACAAACAACAACAATGGGATATTGTTGTTGTTATTGTTAAGAGTTGTCGAGTCATAGAAGACTCATAGTGATCCTAGGAATGAAAGACCTTAACCCTGTATAACTTTAATCATTTCTCCAAATTCATAGAATTTCCAGAGGCAAGCTGTTTCAGAAGTGGATGCCACTCCTGTTTTCAAATTGGTTTTAATCAGGGAGCTCCACCAAACACTGTCCACCATGGGTAACCATTATTGCATTTGACACATCAGTGTGACAGTGTTTAGTATCACAGCAAGCACAAGTTACTTCAGTACAGTAAATGGACAGACCAGTGCTATACCACTTAGAAGAATGTTTGATCAAAAACAATTAAAACCAGGCCTGAAGGCCACAGATTAAAATCACCCACCTTTGGCTTGGTAGCATAACTTTCTATCCACTAGGCCAATAGAGCTCTCTTGTTGTTGTTGTTGTTAAGTGTCGTCAACTCCTTGACTACTCATAGTAACCCTATGAAAGAAAGAATATAAAAAAACAGAGATTAAAATACAATTACTTATTTGTATATGCTACATCCTGTATGAAAAATGAGATATAGCATATATAAATAAGTAACTGTATTTTAATCTCTGTCTTTTCATATTTCTTCCTATTTTTGTCTAGGTTTTTTTTTAACTTAAAAAAAATTATTCTGATTTATTTCAGGGAATTTCACCCAAATAAAACTGCATTCACTTTCCTCTCAAGTGTACATGGTATGTTCTCCATAACTGATCACATTTTAAGACACAAAGCAAGCCTCAACAACTAAAAAACATTGAAATAATACAGAGAATTTTCTCATATTCCTTCCTGTTGTTATTCTTTCAACATTCTCAAGATTCCCATATACTAAGAGTAACTATAGGGAGCTCTGGTGGCCTAGTGGTAAGAAGCTGTGCTGCAATTCCAAAGGCATGTGGTTCAGCAGCTGCTTCACAGGAGAAGGATGAGCAATCTTCTCCCGGGGCATTTACTGCCTCTGAAAACCCACCAGATGGTCAGCTATGAGTCTGTTCTGACTCAATGGTATACAACAACAACAACAACATAGGATGTCAGATTATTTTTATATTCTCTAATGACTAGGGAGGACAGAAGGAGAGTGGATGCTTTTGAGCTGTGGTGCTGGAGAAGGGTACTGAATGTACCATGGACTGCCAGGAAAACAAA
>NW_006400043.1:1088227-1089260 GCF_000299155.1 Elephantulus edwardii | reverse complement strand
CATCAATTCTCCTTCTATCCTCCTTAGTCATTGTCCAACTCTCTGATGCATAACAAGTGATAGCAAAGACCATGGCCTGTATCAGGCACACCTTAATCTTCAAAGAGACACCATTGCGCTTCAGTACTTTGGAGAGGTCCCTAACAGCAGACTTTCTCATGGCAATACGTCTTCTAATTTCCTGGCTGCTGGTGCTGAGAGGGTTGACTGTGGAGCCAAGCAAACTGAAGCTGTGAACAATCTCAATCTCTTTACCTTTTGGCAAAGAATATTGAATACACCATAAACTGCCAGAAAAACAGACAAAAAGTGTCTCTTTGAAGAAGTACAGCCAAAATGTCTCATAGAAGTAGAAATAGTGGGACTTATTCTTGTTACTTGAATATATAATTAGAACAGTTCAATTGAAAGTAAACAACATCATCTTGGTAGTTCTTGTTGTTTTTGTTATGTGCTATCAAGTTGCCTGTGACACATAATGATTCTATTTGCAATAGCTCAGAACCCTGCCCAATGCTGAGCCAGTCTCACTAACTCATACACACTTAATCTCATTGTCCTGGTTACTATAGTTATCCATCTCATCTGGGGTCTTCTCCTCCTGCACTGACCCTCCACCCTACCAAGCAAGATGTATGGGAAGCCAATACTAAATATTTGTAATAAACCTATTTCAGGTACAAGCTGGAGTTCACCCTGAGGCACTGAGCCGATCCTTAAGGGTTTACTGGATTCTTGCATTGTATTTGCTGACCCCTCCCTCCTAAATGAAGGAGAAGGTTTTCAATAGAAAGAGCTTGGCTTCATTTGCATTGAATTCTCTTTGTGATTTACTTCCTGATAATTTTCTAGAAAGATAGAGGGAAGCAGGAATGGGAATCCAGCCCTTCAGTTGAGAAATGCTGGCCCCTGTTTTTTTTTTGTTGTTTTTTTTTCTGACTTTAAGGTGTTGTTTTTTTTAATTATTATTAAATTTTATTAGTTTCAATGAACATTCACAGGGATTCTGGGCTTTCACTCCTTCATTGCCGCA
>NW_006400043.1:1063952-1086366 GCF_000299155.1 Elephantulus edwardii | reverse complement strand
AATCGGGATGGGTGTGTCAGAGGCGGTGCGGTTGGCGCAGGATAGAGCAGGGTTTAGGGTTGTTGTGCATAGGGTCGCTATGAGTCAGAAATGACTCGACGGCACATAACAACAACAACAATTTAGATACATTCCAATTTTTCCAACATTTTTCCATTCTTCTTACCAAACCTGTTTACTGTTTTTATTTTTTCTTAATTTGTATATTATATTCTTCCTTCCAGTTAGACCATCAACATTCAAATTCTTAATCCATTGGGATAATATCACTTCAAGTCCATAGAGAGGTACCTCAGAAAAAGATCTGATCATCTACTTCTGAAAAGTTAGCCACTGTAAACACAAAGAAATAGTTTGACACTGACATCCGCAAGGTGACCATGAGTTGGAGTCTAGTTAATTGCTACTGGTTATGGTCTTTTCACAAACTGTCAAGAAAAGAAACAGGTTTGAACTGGAGAAGGTAAACCAAGCCACTCCTTAGAAGCAAGAATTTTGAGGCTCTGTGTCACATATTGGCATATTGCCAGGAGGGACCAGTCTTTGGAGAAGGACATCATGTTTGGAGGAACAGGGAAGGAGAGGAAGGCCCAGGGTGAGATGGATTGTCACAGAGACTGTGAAAATGAGAGCAGGTGTGTTGAAGACGGTGAGATTGGCTCCAGGTATGACAGGGTTCAGAGCTATTGTGCATAGGTCACTATGAGTTGTAGGCAACTTGACAGCATGTAACAACAGCATCAACAGCATCAACATGATCTTACAAAGGAAGGAAGTGAAGAAAATAAGTATGAAGAAACAAAAGGAAGAGGTTGGAATTACTAAAGCTTGGAAGAATTTTTTCTATAGAAGAAGGATTTGAAACTCACAGAGTAAGGATACTACTCACCTGATGCTTGAAATTTAGGTATTTAAAAAAAAATTTAAGTATTTTAATTTCAGGTGCTAAAACGAGTCTGAGCTGTAACTCAGAAAAAGGCTGAGATGAGGCTGTAGTATGCAATCAAGTGTTATTATTCAAGCAAAATGTGGTTGCCAGTTTGAAAAAGCAATGATAGCTTGAGTGATGCTACTGGGAGATGAGAAAACAAGACTTCCAGATTCTAATCACTGTCCCCATTTTGTAGATTTTAAGAGTTAGAAAAGAACAAATATCATTTGCAAAGTTGCAGGCTTTGATAATAAATAGAGACCTGGATTTTAAAGTAAGAGTCAGGAGCATAGCAAGATATAAAATATTTAGGTTAAGTATGTATTTTGTTTCTTTCCAAGATATAATAGATCTGTCATGGAGAAGGTGAAATCAAGTTTCTCCCAGGAGGGTAGAATTTTGAAACTCTGACTCACGTAATTTGGCCAAGTGGCCAGGAGGGACTAGTTCTCCTCAGAGAAGGACATCATGCGTGGGTAGGTGGAGAGACAATGCAGAAGAGGATGACCCTGGAGGAGACGGATTGATACAGTAACTGGGGCGATGGGAATGGTGTGTCAGTGAGATAGGCGCAGGACAGAGCAGGCTTCATATCTGTCATACATAGGCTTGCTATGAGCAGAAGGTGACTCAATGGTACAAAAACGACAAAAACAATAATATTAACACAACACTTTTCCAAACTAACATTTCTGAACATTATTATTTTCTAATATAAAGCAATGATAGAAAGGAAATTAATTAGATAGTTTTTTAAATTTATTTAGTAATGAAACAAGATACTATCAGTATCTGTTTGAAGAATTTGTCCAAATAATTTTCAAGAGATAGATAGAAACTTTAAAGGAGAAAAGCATCAATTATAGGTGAAAATATACACAAACTTAAATGACAGTGAGTGCGAATCAGTTTATAGTAGATCCTCCAGCACATTTCTAAAGCTATAAATCAAGTTACTAGAGAGGCACCACTCCAGTGGAGCGGTGGGAATAAGTGCGTCTTAGATGGTTACGTTGGCACAGGATAGAACAGTATTTAGAGCTCTTGTACATAGGGTCGCTATGAGTCGCAAGGGACTAGATGGCACATAACAACAACAACAGAGAGGCACAGCCTTTGGGTAAGCAGTGCAACTGTCTATAGACTATGCCACTAAAGCTCTCTATAGATGGAAATAAGTAATTATAAATACAGTCACCTAGTCTTTAATTAATATGAGTTCTTTTACACGAGGAAAACATGTTGTTGTTGTTGTTGTTATGCGCCATTGAGTCGCTTGTGACTCATAGCGACCCTATGTACATCAGCTCTAAACTCTGGGCTATCCTGTGCCAATCACACTGTCTCTGACACTCCCATCCCAATTACCTCAGTCACTGAATCAATCCACTCCATAGAGGGCCCTCCCCTTTTGCAATGTCCCTCCACCCTTCCAAGCATGATGTCACTCTCTAAGGACCTGTCACTCCTTAAACATGTCCAAAGTATAGATGGAGCCTCAGAATCCTTGCCTCCAAAGAATCACCCAGTTTAACCCTTTCCAGGAAGAATCTGTTTGTTTTCCTAGCAGTCCATGGTACTCTCAACACTCTTCTCCAGCACCACAGCTCAAAGACGTAAATTCTCCTTCTATCCTCCCTATTGAATGTCCAACTCTCTGATGCATAACAGGAACACCTTAGTCTCCAGAGTGACACCATTGCTCTTCAGTACTTTGGAGTGGTCCCTAACAGCAGACTTTCCCATGGCAATGCACCTTTTAATTTCCTGGCTGCTAGTTCCAAGAGTGTTGACTGTGGAGCTAAGCAAACTAAAGCTGAGAACAATTTCAATCTCTTCACCATCCATCCTGATGCTGCCAATTGGTCCAGTGGTGAGAATCTTTGTCTTCTTGACATTGAGCCTCAACCGTATGGAAGGCTGCAGTCCTTGACTCTCTGCAGCAAGGGCTTCAGGTCCTCCTCAGTTTCAGCAAGCAGGGTTGTGTCACCTCCATAACCTATCTTAATATTTTATTACATGTTATGCCTCTGCATCATTTTCTTCTGGAGAATATCAAGAATATAATTCAGGAAGAGTGAAAAAGATCATTACAAAGACAGAGGAGGAAGAAAATAACATGGATGTCAGAAGAGACATTGGCACTAGAGTGCTAAAAAGTCAAAGCAGAGGAAAGAAATCAAGATGTTAAAGATCTGAACAGAAGATTTCTAAAGGCAGCATGGGAGATAAAGTATTACTATGAAGTGTGGAAGGAGCTGGAGTCAGAAAATTAAAAGGGCCAAACTTGCCCAGCATTTTTTATGCTCAAGGAACTGAATAACAAATTCAAACTTCAAGTTGCAATACTTAAGGATGATTCGGGCAGAATAGTACATGATTCATGAAGTATCAACAGAAGATGGATAGAGTATATAGTCATGGTACAGAAAGAAATTGGCAGACACAGAAGAATTTCATGAAACAACATATGAGCAAGAACCTTTGGTGATGAAGGAAGAAGTTCAATCTGCTTTCAAAGAATTGGCAAAAAATAAGGCCCCAGGAATTGATGGTATGCTAATTGATGTATTTCAATTAACAGACACTGTTGTCCTAGATGTGCTCACCAAGTTGTGTTAAGAAATCTGGAGGACAACCACTTGGCCAACTGACTAGAAGAAATCTCTATTTGTTTTCATTCCAAAGAAAGGAGATCCAGCAGAGTGTGGAAATTACCGAACAATATCATTAATATCACATCCAAGCCAGATTCTGCTGAAGATTATCCAAAAACGACTGGAACAGCACATCAACAGAGAACTGCCAGAAGTGCGGCCTGGGTTTGGAAGGCGTCATGGTACTAGGGATATAGTAACTAATGTTAGATGAATCTTTTGTGAAAGCAGGGAGTACCAAAGGAATGTCTATCTGTGTTTCATTGATTATACAGAGGTGTTGACTGTGTGAACCACAACAAACTGTGGCTGATTTTGAGAAAAATGGCAATCCCAGACACTTGATCGTGCTAACGTGACCTATACGTGTACCAGGAGGCAGTCATCAGGACAGAGAAAGGAAACATTGCATGGTTCAAAATTGGGAAGGATGTATGCCAGATATGTGTCCTATCTCCATACATTTTCAACTTATATGCAGGACAGATTATCCAAGAGGCTGGGCTGTATGAGGAGGAGTGTGGCATCAAGATCAGTGGGAAAATCCGTCAACAATCTGCGTTATGCAGACGACACAGCCCTGCTTGACGAAACTGAGGAGGACCTGAATTACTTTCTGCAAAATGTGAAAGACTGCAGCTTTCAATATGTATTGAGGCTCAATATCAAGAAAACAAAGATGCTCACCACTGGGCCCATTAGCAGCATCATGATAGATCGTGAAGAGATTGAGATTGTTCACAGCTTTAGTTTGCTTGGCTCCACAGTCAACACTCTTGGCACCCGCAGCCAAGAAATTAAAAGACATATTGTGATGGGAAAATCTGCTGTTAGGGACCTCTCCAAAGTACTGAATAGCAATGATGTTCCCCTAGAGACTAAGGAGCAATTGATACACGTCATGGTCTTTGCAATCACTTGCTATGAGTCAGATAGCTGGACAATGACTAGGGATGATAGAAGGAGAATTGATACCTTTGAGCTGAGGTCTTGAAGAAGAGTACTGAATATACCATGGACTGCTAAGAAAATGAACAGGTTCATTCTAGAAAGGGTGAAACCAGGCTGCTCCTTGGAGGCAAAGATTCTGGAGCTTTGTCTGACATACTTTGGACATGTTACAATGAAAGACCAGTCCTTGGAGACAGATGTCATGCTTTGGAGAGTGGAGGGACAGCACAGGAGAGGAAGACTTTTTATGAGGTTGATAGATTCAGTACCTAGGATAATAGGTGTAGGTGTGTCAGAGATAGTGACATGGGTACAGGATAGAGCAGGGTATAGGGCTGTTGTGTATAGGGTCGCTATGAGTCTCGGGTGACTCGAAGGCACATAACAGCAAAAACCACAGGTATTACTTTGAAAATTTAAAATATCCCTTTTTGTTGTTAGGCACTGTCAAGTCAAAGATGACTACTAGTGAAAAACTATGAATGACTACTATGAAAAACAGATCTGAATTTCTCCATCCTGTGTCATCCTTACAATCTCTAACATACTTGGGCCCACTGCTGTAGTTACTGAATTTTGATCTGTTTGTAAATCTCTCTTTTTCTGACCCTTCTTCACCTTTCTATGTCCCTCTCCAAGGAATAGCCTCTCCTAGCAATATGCCCAAAGTATTTGAGATGAAACTTTCTCATCATTGAATCTAAGTAGCACTCTGGTTTCACCATCTCCAAAGTATCAATATTTGTTTTCCTGGCAATCCGTGGTATATTCAGTACTATTCTCCAACACTATGGTTCCAAGGCATCAATTCTTCTGTCATCCTTATTCATTCTCCAGCCCTCAGCAGCATAGTATTTGTTTGAAGAATATAAGCTGAATCAGGCACACCTTTGACTTTCAACTGACATCATTCCTCCTCAAAAATTTGGAGAAGTCCCCGACTACAGACTCTCCTGATATTACATGTCTCTGATCTCCTGTCTGATGTTACAAATGGTGTTGATTGTGAATCCAACTAAGATGAAGATATTTACAATTTCAATTCTTTTCTCCATCTATTATGATGTTGCCTATTGGTCTGGTGATAAGACTTTTTGATTTCTTGACGTTGAAATGCAATCCATTTTGAATACTATACTCTTTGATCTTCTGCAGCAAGTGCTTCAAATCCTCCTCACTTTCAGGAAGCAAGTTTCATTACTTGTTATAATTACCAACAATCACAAGTAAAGGATATCACTGTTGAAGATCCTTTAACATATTTCAATTAGAAAATGCATGAAGAACTAGAATTTTAGGAAGTTATTGTGATATAACATTTACAAAACTGTGCTAATAAGGAAATATATATATATATATATATATATATATATATATATTCCTTTTACAGCATTAAAACTTTATTTTTCGGTAATGAAAAGATCTTAGATTGGATTGCAAATATACAGATATTCATTTAAGGAAGTTCACAACTGAAAATAAGTAAAAATATATTGCAAAATAAGACTATATTTGTGAGAGTTCCAGAATCTTAAATCAGCTTGAGTCTAGTTGCTCTTAAAAAGAAATATTATTAACATACAATCTTATTTTGAGAACTATGATTATTTTAAGTTTCAGGCATTGCATCTAAATAATTTAGAATTAATATCTCTCCTGGTATGTATTTAAATTGGTTTAGTGAGTAATGCTGTGTTTTGCCAATACAACTCCTTTTCTTCATCTCACACAAACACCCATATTTTAACATTTTAAGCAAAAAAATCTTTTAAAAATAACTATTTCTCATTACTCATTGAAATCTTTTGGATTGCTGAGAAAAAGTGTGCATGTACTTAAATTCTGGGATGGGTATCTAAACAAACCTGAACGCATGTTTTCAAAAAGTTGGGGGAAAGATTGTTAAATAGAAGCAGTGCACAGTGACTGAACTGTCATCTAGATTCAGCTAGACCCCACACAAGTGTCAGAACAGCACAAGAGATTAATAACTTGTACACCAACATATTTTATTCATGGTTATAGCCACTATACTTCCAAAATCTGAAATTCAGAGACTATAAATCTCTACAGAAGTGATAAATGCAAAAGGTGGAGGAAATAGGCTGGAGTTCTAGAGTGATGTCTTGACATTTGCACCATGCTACTGTGGCATCTTGGCACTTCCTCCATTAGCCATATGTCATATTCCCTTCAGGAGTGATGCCTCCTTTTCACCTTATAATTATTTATGTTCATTAAATAAATAATGAGCTCTTCCACTTTCCAGATGGATGCTCCTCTTCCTCTTTTTAATGAAGAGTTTAGGAATAAACATGCCATGATTCTCACAAAGCTTTTAGGGACAAAGGAGAAGAATAACTCCTGTTTATGCAAAAGTCATCTGTCCAAACTTTAACCCTGCAAATTCACATTCATTCATAACAACCTAGCTCATGCTTCACAACTTATTATAGCTTTGAGCTGCGCACACAGCTATTCTGCTGCTAAATCTAATATCAGCAATATAAGGAACTCAAATGGGAGATTTGGTGGCCATGATGATAAGGAGCTATGGTGCCGACTCAAAGGCATACAGTTCAAATCTACCAGCTTCCTTGAGGGGAAAATATGGGAAACCTCTTCTTGTGTGATTTACAGTCTATGAAAACCTGCTGATGGGTCAGTTAGGAATAGGTCCTGGCTTGATGGCACAAAACAATCACATAAAAAAACAAACAAAAACCAAACACACAAAAAAACCACAAATTAGCTGAACACAATTATAAAATATGCAAGATATGAAAAGAGGATATTTGGATGGTCAACAGGCACATAAAAAAAGTTGAAAATAACTGGTAATGCGAGGGATGCAAATCAAAACCACAAAGACATACCATCTCCAGTACCAGTGGCAAAGTTTAACATGAGAGCAGGTAATAAATGTTGGAGAGGATGTGGACAGATAGGAACTCTTATATACTATTGGTGGGGTTGTAAAATGGTACAACCTTCTGGAGGGTGGTTTGGCATTTCCCCAGTTAACTGAACATAGCAATTCCATATGACCCAGCTTGGAATAAACCCTGAGAGAATGACAATTGAGGCACAAATGGAGACTTCTACACCATTGTTCACAGTGGCATTATTCACCATTGCAAGAACATGGAAACAGCCCAAATGTTCAACCACAATCAAATGGATTGAGGAACTATGGTGCATTCACACGATGGATTATTATGCAGCATGCAGAAACAATGTTTTTTTAAATCAGTACCTATCTTGGAAGGGACAGGGTGATATTATACTAAGTGAACTAACTTCCTATAAGAACAAATACTACATAAAATCATTTTTGTAGAAATAAATATCCAATCAAACTTGTATAAGGATCTAAGGGTCTTAGGGGAGCAGAAAAATGGGGATGGGGTCACCATAGAATCACACAGTTTGATGAGCGTGAGGGATGGGTTTAGAGGTGAGGGGGATCTGGTATGAGGAGCAATGTGTTCAAACTCTGTAGGTAAACTAGGTTAAAATTTTTTTAAAAAAAGAATTGCAAGTAATAAAAAAAAAGTATTCCCTTGAGAGGGAGAATAAAACATTTTTCTTAAGTGAAAAGACATATAGTGTAATTTGTTTCAACATTAATGAACATTAAAAAAAGACTAAAGAGATATTTCTTCTTAGAGTAAAATTGTGCCATTTTTTCTAAGCCTTCTTATAGTTGTTCTTTAATATTATGGAATAAAATGCATCCTATAAAAACATAAATTGAAGTTCCAGTTCTGGGTAACCGTGAGAATGATCTTAAGCAGTGTTTTACTTGCATGTGATATTAGTGATATTTTTTGATACTTTCCATATTCTGTTCGATCACATTTCTTGGGAATGGGAACAAATATGGAACTCTTATCATCCATTGGCCAGACAGATCATTCAAAAACAGCTAGAACAGTACATAAATATGAAATTGTCGGAAGTTCGGAAGTTCGGCAGGATCTAGAGGAGGCTGTGGCACAAGAGATATTATTTTTAATGTCAGATGGGTCCTGGCTGAAAGTAAAGAATTATCAGGAAAAAACAGTCTACTTATGCTTTATTGATGCTACAAAGGCATTTGACCGACTGTATAAACAAGTTATGACTAACATTGAGAAGAATGGGACTCTCATAGCACTTAATTATATTCATGTGAAACCTATACCTAAACCAGGAGGTGGATGAACGAAAACATCAAGGAAACACTGCATGGTTTAAACTTAAGAAGGGAGTGTGTAGTATGTCATGGCTGTATTCTCTCTTCATACCTACTTAATCTGTTATGAGTAAATTATTTGAAAAGCTAGACTCTATAAAGAGTGTGACATAAAGTTCAGAGGAAGACTCATCAATAACCTGAGTTATACATATGACACAACCTTGCTTTCTGACAGTGAGGAGAACTTGAAGCACTTGATTCAGAGATCAAAGAATATAGATTTCAATATTGATTGAATCTCAACACGAAGAAAACAAAAATTCTGACCTCTCTATTGATAGGCAATATCATGATAGAAGGAGAAAAGATTAAAACTATAAACAACGTCATCTTGGATCCATAAGATCCAAGGATCTTGGATCCTTGGTACCAGCAGTCAGGAGATAAAAAGATGTATTGCACTGGGAAAGTCTGCAGTTAGGGACTTCTCCAAATTATTGAGGAGTAATGATGCCAGTTTGAGAACTAAAGTGCATCTATTTGAGGCCCTGGTCATTCTGATCACTTGCTATGTATGTGATAGCTGGAAAATGAATAAAGATGACAAAAAGTCATTGACATTTTTGAGCTGTACTGTTGGAGAAGGGTACTGAGCATGGCATGCACTGTCAAAAGAACATACAGATATGGGAATGACAATAAAGCTTCATCTAACACACGTTGGGCATGTTGCCGGGAGAATCTGTTCCTTAGAAAAGGACATGGTGTTTGGAAAAGCAAAAAGTTAACAAAGAAGAGGAAGACTCTTAGCCAGGGGGGTTGACACAATGATGGCTGCAGTGTGGCTCTGATGTGTCAAGTTGTGTGAGGATATGACAACATAAGACAGGATTCAGAGAAATTGTTCATAGGCCAACTATGAGTTGTACTTGACTCAACAGCACCCAAACCAACCTGTGAATATTACCTTACATGGAAAAAAATATTTGCAAATTGCACCAATTAAGCTAAAGAGAGGTCATGCTAGTAGGGTGAGTCCTAACTAATTTTGATTGGTATTCTGAGTCTGGGAGCATAATCTGTAATATGTTGGGCTACTAGGCCACAGCCATTTCTTTCTGGTAGTTTGCGTCCATCAGAAACTCCAAGGGATAAAAATGGATAATCACTCATGCCATTTGTGGCCTCCAATATCCAATAGATGTTATGTTATGGGTTGGTTTTGACACAAAGGCAATGAGAGTTTTAGAATATCCGTTTAAAAGGGAAAAAGATATGGACAAAAGGAATGTTAAAAAAAAAGGCACTAGATAACAGTAGCAAGGAAAGGAATATCTGTTGATATTAGAAACTATGAAAGAGGAATGAAATTGAGAAGAAATCAGTGTGACAGATGCCATTATTCAGACTATGAGACAAATAATTTTTGTTTTTGTAAACATGGAAATTGAGTTTATTAGAACACGCAGATGACAAATTATAAGTAAGTGTGAAGTGAAAGCAAGATGTTGTTTGTTGTTGTTGTTGTTATGTGCCGTTGAGTCCTTTGCAACTCTTAGCGACCCTATGTACAACAGCCCTAAACTCTGCTCTGTCCTGAGCCAATCGCACTCATTTGTGGTTGGACATTTGGGATGTTTCCATGTTCTTGTGATGGTGAATAATGCTGCTATGAACATTGGTGTACAAATCTCAGTTTGTGCCTCAGTTCTCATATTCTCAGGATATATTCCTAGTAGAATAGCTGGGTTATATGGGATTTCTATGTTCACCTTTTTGAGGAAGCACCAAACTGCCTTCCAGAATGATTGAACCATTTTACAGTCCCATCAACAATGTGTAAGAGTTCCTTTCTTGCCACGTCCTTTCTAACATTTATTACTTGCTGCCCTATTAAACTTTGCCACTATTACTGGGGTGAGATGATACCTCATTGTGGTTTTTATTTGCATCTCTCTTATTGCCAGTGATTTGGAGCATTTCTTCATGTGTCTGTTTGCCATTTGAATATCTTCCTCTGTGAAAATGTTTTCCATGTCTTTTGCCTATTTTGTAATTGGGTTATCAGTTTTTTTCTTCTCTTAAGGTATACTTATTGAAAATTATGATCCTATCTCCAGTCATCATTACACTCATGTGTGAAGCAGTTGAATTCTGGAAGGTGGGTTCTCTCATTTTGGTTGTTGGTCAGGTACGGATTATTTGCTTTTTTTAAAATTTTTTATTTTGTTCACAACTGTGTGTGAGCTGATTGGATTTGCTGGATTTAGTCGACAATGAGCTGTGGGCTGGAAGCCTCTTATTTAGAGTCAATCAGGACCTGGTGGCTAGGCCTTTGTATTTAAAAGTCGGTTGGGATTTAAGTATGGTGTTAATTGTGTTTGAGACGAACATTCTTCTAAGTGGTACAGCACTGGTCTGTCAATTTGTTGTATTGAGGTAACTGAGGGTTGCTGTGATGCTGAATGAGGTGCCACCAGTGTATCAAATGCCATAATGGTTACCCATGCTGGGCAGTCTTTTGTGGAAGTAGGAGTGGCATCCATCTCCTAAACAGCATGTCTCTGGAAACTCTCTGAACTTAAAGAAACAATGATAGTTAAAGAACAGGGTTTAGATCTTTTGTTCATAGCATTGCTATGAGTCATGCTTGACTGCACTTAACAACAACAACAACAATATGTATAATAACATATGCAGAACTTCAGAGAACTATGATTTAGATATCATTGAAAGGTAATTATTCTATCACACCATAATACCACTTTCATAAATCCTATGAAGAAAAGATGTAGATAAAAAGTAGAGTTCAAAATGTACTTGTTTCCCAATATCCTAAAACATTCTGTTCTGTACAAATTAATGAAACTAAATATATGACAAATGACCTACTATACCTTTGTTTTATATTTTTATATGAGTAAACATATAGAAAGCATATAGACAGAGATGAATGAGATTATATCTGTTATATAGATAACATTAACTGTACTAAGAAAGATATTTGAGAATGTCTTTATACATAAGAATAAATCAGTTTCTGAACAAGAAGAAATACATTTGTTCTTCTTGTCAGATAAAAGATGTTCATGTACAAATTATTTTTATATATCCTCTAGTATATTATTTATGGAAGTAGGTTCCACTACTGAGTCATTAGAATGAAGCTTTCTCATATTGTTTCTGAATTTAAAAATTTCACAATTCATAGTTTTTTTAAAGACCTAATTTTTTTTTCTTTTTACTTACTACAGTAATGGATAGTGCATCAAAAATTTAAAGCAGAGACTGAAAAAAAAAACCAAACAAAACTGTAAAATAATTCTCTGCCACATGTAGTTGATTCTGACTCTTAGGGACCCTGCAAGACTGTAAAAATGCCACAAAGTGTTTCTAGGGCTGTAAATCTTTGAGGAAATAGATTATCTCATCTATCTCATTTTTCAGTTAGCAAGTTAATTTATGTTTAAGAGATTTTTATGGAAAATTTTTTTAATCTTTTTATTGAATTAAAGAGTGATCACCTTTGGACTCTTCTGTGTGTGTGTGTGTGTGTGTGTGTGTGTGTGTGTGTGTGTGTTTATTTGTTTATGGTTATATAATTTTATTAAATAAAATGGCATTTTAAAACATGGTAAATTACAGGAGAAGCAAAACTTTAAAATGGAACTAATACTACACTCATGGCTTTTGATATTTTCAGAAACCTATTAATTGAAAGAGAGCTTCCAGAAATTCATTGTGGATTCAGAAGAGTCTGAGATTTCATTGTTGAAGTCAAGTGGAAGGGGCTGAAAGCAGGGACTGTAAAAAATATATTTTCTTGACTATGTAAAGGTATTTGACTATGTGGTTCATAACAAATCATGGATAACAATGAGAAGAATGTGAATCACAGACCATGTATGAAACCCATGTAAGGGTAAGTTTTCTGACTAGAACAAGGGAACACTCCCCAGTTTAAAATCAGGAAAATATGTCAGTGTTGTATCCTTTCTCTTTACCTATTCAAACCATATGCTGAGCAAATCATTCATGAAACTTGATTATATGAATATGGAAATTATATCAGATTTGACAGAACAACCTCAGTTATGCAGATAACAATCTTGCTTACAGGAATAAAGAAAACTTGAAGTATATACTGAAGAAGATAAAAGATGGCAAATTACAATTTAGATTGCATTTAAATATCAACAAATCAGGTATCAACATTGCTGGACCAATAGGCAATGTCATATTAGATGGAGAAAAGATTGAAGTTGTTAATGATTTAATTTTATTCTGATCCACAATCCATCCCTATAGTAGCAACAGTCAAGAAATCAAAAGACATGCTGTTCTAGGAAAATCTGCTGTCACTGTCCAAAGTGCTAACAGGCAAGAATGTAATTTTGAAACCAAAGTAAGTGCTTGCTTCAGCAGCACATACACTAAAATTGAAACAATACAGAGAAGATAAGCATTGGCCCTTTGCACAGATGACACACAAATTGACAAAGTTTTTTATATTTGAAAACAAATTAAAAGTCCACAGTAACTTGATCCAAGCTTTGGCCTTTCCAACTGCTATTAAGCATCTGGAAATTATACAATGAATAAAGACACCAAAGAAGAAAATAGATACCTTTGAATTGTGGTGCTGGCAAAGTACTGAATATTCCATCAACTGCCGAAACAACCAATAAATCAGTCTTAGAGGGTGTGCAATAAGGATGCCTCTTAAAGATAAGTATAGTACACTCCATCTCATATGCTTTGTGCATGTTGTCAGGAGAGGCCTGTCCTTGGGAGGCAGGGGGAAGGGAAGCATCATCCTGGGAAAACTAGAGGGTCAGTGACAGAGAGGAAGACTTTCAAGGAGATGGACTGATGCAATGACTACAACAATGGACTTAAGCTTGCTGGAATTGATGAGGATTGCACAAGATAAGACAAATTTTAGATCTATTCATAGGGTTTCCGTGACTCATAATGAATTAGCCAGCAACTAAGAATAACATGATACCCTTTCAGTTAATTTTAGATCAATATGTTTGTTTAAGTTTTACCTAGCATGTTTACTTGTTAATGATAATAAAACTAGTAATAATAATAACAACAATAATATAGTAGAACATTATATATATGCATCCATTTTGTTCCATTTATAGATAAATGCTCATGACTTAAATATAAATTACTATCCTATCATTAAGAAGGTCCCTGGGTAGCTTCGTCAGTTTAACTTCTGGTATTAGTTTAAAGGTTGACATATGAGTCCAATCCAGTGGTATAACAGATCAAAGATCCACCCATCTTTTTTCATAAAGATTATAGGCATGGAAAACCGTAAGTACCTAAATTTTATGTTCTTTCAATGGGCTCTCAAAGACTATAAAATGACTTGATGACAAGTGATTTAGCTTAGGTACAGGCCCTAAATTTAAAAATTTATCTTCTTATAGTTTTCCTATAAAAATGGATGGATGTTTACTCATTGACAAAGAACATACAATGGTTTAAGCTGTGACTAGAATTTGGTTTTCTTCCAGTACAGCCCACCTTACAAAATTAACTCTCTAAAGGATTAGCAAGTATATGTAGAACAAAAATATATGATAAACACCTTCTCTAACTCATTAACTATAAAAATCTCTGCAAGAATAATGTATGAAATGCAACGTGGTGAAAGTTTAGCTACTTGCTTATGGTTAGATTTTTCTATTGGGCTACCTACAGCAGTGCTATCATTTAGAAAGAACTTTCACTGAACTAATGGAAAAGAATCAATTTACTCTAAGGAGTCCAGACTAAAGTTTGGTTTGTTCAGAAACATTCAACAGAGCATGAACAGGAGCAGAGGAGGTGGACAGCGGGGGTGAGTGCTGTCAATTGAGCTTCCAATATTAAAACAAGAAAGAATGTGGAGGCGGAGGCAGAGGGCAATCTCCTGCTGATATAGAGGGCTTTTTTTACCTCTCTCCTAGATTCAGTCAAGTGCCAAATACTGTACGCTTCATTTTCATGAAATCCTCAGAATGAGAACTTCTTTCTGCAGATCTTTCCTCCCACCTATCTTGGCTAGAAACTTGTAAGTTTTATAAAGTCTTGATAAGTGTACATTATGTCTGTTCTAGACTTTCACTATTTATCAAAATTTTAATGGCTTTATAGCACTTTTTCTCTCAGGGCTGGTTTGTGCAGAAGAGCTATTTATTTTTTTTCTGTCTCTCATCCTTTATGTTAGTTATAGAACAAAGTCCAGGTCTTTTGTACAAATGTTACTCTAAGAGATATTCGACTTGATAACACTTAACCATTGCTAAATGAGACTAGTGCTGTTCTGTCTGGAGGGACATTCTTCCACTTTGCACATCACTCTTTGTCAATGTGCAGTATGAGGGAACCTGGGTTTGCTATGATGCTGAACCTTGTGCCATGGGGATATCAAAAACCATAATAGTTTCCCATTGTGGACAGTGTTTGATGGAGCTCCCAGTTGTAAAACAGGTTGGGGAGCAAGAATGGTATCCACTTCCTAAATCACATGCCTCTGGAGATTCTATGAACTTGGAGAAACAACAATATCTATGGAAAGGCATTAGGTCTTTTGTTCATAGAGTCATTATGAGTCAACCTTGACGACAATCAACAACAACAACAACAATCCTCTTGTTGCCAACAACCTGCCTTTCAAATCTAACTCCCGCAGGGACTATACTGTTCTCCACTTTTAACAAATATTGTTAATAAAACAAGAACCTAATGTTACATGAAAACATCTAAATATGCAGTATAAAACTATTAATTATTATCAGGTGTTGGAAAAATTCATGTGGAAAGAGAATTTTTAAAAACACACTCTTGAAATATGAATTAAAACCATGAGGAAAATGTAGAGATTTCTATGATCATGTTATATGATTAGATATTGGGTAAATATAGCATGAATGAGGATGGAGAAGACCTGAAATCTCTGAAGTTCAAAAATACTAGCATTGTCCTGTGGACTGTTATCTACTTAAAGAAATTGTTGACGACCATATTGAAGGAATGTATTTTTTTTTAATTTCTTGGCTGTTGAGCAAATATTCTAAAATGCTAGACTAAATGAAGAAGAATGTTAAAACAGGAATGGAGGAAATTGCATGAACTTTGCTTGCTAAAAGTAAAGATGACTTGAAGCACTTAGTAATGACTATTACTTTTAATATAGCTTATAACCCAAGAGAAAGAAGATTTAAAAATCCTCACAATTGGACCAATGAAAATTATCATAAAACACATTGAAGTTATCAAGGATTTAATATTATTGGTTTGAAATCAAAAACATACATGAAATTAGCAACAACAAATGAAATTAGCAGTTAAGAAATTAAATCACTAGTTCCATTGGACAAATAGACTTCTTTGAAGTAATAATAATTGGTCACCTTGAGAAATGAAATGTACCAAGTGTTGGTATTTTCAATTACCTCATGTGAGCAAAAGGTAGATAAGTAATTAGTAAAGCTGAAGAGAAATTGAGGTAAAATAAGGCTGCATTTATTGTCAAAAACTACCATTTCTACATCCATCCTGAAATACAATGTTATGAGTGATAGGAAAATATTGATATGAAAACAAGGAAAACCTGTTAATACCATTGTTGTTTAAATACATACACCAACAAGGAGAGCCATAGAGGAGGAAATAAAAGATTTCTGTGACTTTTGAAGTCTTAGGTTGGTCAAACATGCAATCAAGATTCGTTAATAATAACTGGTGACTATACTGGAACAGCACATCAGCAGAGAACTGCCGGAAGTCCAGGCTGGGTTTAGAAGGGGTCGTGGTCCTAGGGATATTGTAGTTGATGTTATATGGATCTTAGCTGAAAGCAGAGAATACCAGAAGAATGTCTCTCTGTGTTTCATTGACCATGCAAAGGCATTTGACTGTGTGGATCATAACAAACTGTGGCTGACTCTGAGGGAGCCTAGAAGGAGGACTGATGCCTTTGAGTTGTGGTGCTGGAGAAGAGTATTGAATGCACCATGGACTGCCAAGAAAACGAACAGATTCATCCTGGAGAGGGTTAAACAAGGCTACTCCTTGGAGGTAAGGATTCTGGGACTTCGTCTGACATACTTTGGACATGTTGTAAGGAGAGACAGATCCTTGGAGAGGGACATCATGCTTGGGAGGGTGGAGGGACAGTGCAGGAGGGGAAGACCCTCTATGAGGTGGATTGATTCAGTGCCTGGGATAATCGGGATGGGTGTGTCAGAGGCAGTGTCATTGGCACAGGACAGAGCAGAGTTTAGGGCTGTTGTACATAGGGTCGCTATGAGTCACAAATGACTCAATGGCACATAACAACAACAACAGAATGCATAAGTAGGGATCAAGAAAGAAGAATCAATATTCAGAAATTATGGAGTTGGTGAGCGGGATGAAGCTGGAAATAGAAATTTAGATGATTTATTAGTGCAAATATTTTCATTCAAAAACCCAAATGATGATTATACATATGGACTTCACCTGATGGAATTCATGAGAATCAGATTGGTTACAGTTGTGGAAAGAATCACTGAAGAATCTCAGTATGAGTTGTGAAAAGTAGACCAAGTGCTAACTGTGGAACCGAACACATAATGCCCAAGAAAAAAATATGACTTTGAGTCTATCCCACCTGAATTGAAAAACCCATCTCAGGAACAGGTTTGTGGCCTTGAACACACACACACACATACACACACACACACACACGCACCCCTCATTATAGATACTTAATTTTTTAACCTCAAAAATGCTAAATCATTTTCATAGTCAAGTCATAAAATTAATTTTTTCCTTAATTTTAGGTATTATGTTGTCAATATATTTGGTAATAGTAGGAGGAGATAAGGAGACGTATCGTACTGGTAGTCTGTAGTCAAAGACTTCTCCAAATCATTGGAGAGCATTAATGTCAGTTTGATGACTAAGGTGTGCCTGATTCAGGCCATAATCTTTTCAGTCACTCGTTATGCATGCGAGAGGTGGACAATAAATAAAGATGACAGAGGAAGAACTGATGTCTTTGGACTGTAGTATTAGAAGAGTACTGAATGTTCCATGCACTGCTAAAAGAACAAACAGATATATCTTGGAGAAGCCAGGTTGCTTCTTGGAGGCAAAGATGATAAAGCTTCTTTTCACATAATTTAGGCATGTTGCTAGGAGAAGCTATAACTTGGAGAGGGATATGATGCTCGGAAAGATGGAGGGATGATGAAGGAAAGAAAGACTCTCAACAAGGATTGACACAGTGACTGTAGCAATGGCTTCGACTCTGTCAAAGGCTGTGAGGATGGCAGAAGACAGAACAGGGTTCAGATCTGTTTTTTCATCGGGTCACAGTGAGTCATACATGTTGTTGATGTTGTTACTGTTTTTTTTAAGTGCTGTCAAGTTGACTGCAACCCAATAATGATACTATACACTCTTGTACTATCCCACAATTTCCATTCCACTTAAAAACAGAATTTCATTCACTGTGTCAATCCATATGCTGGTGGATTTTTCTCTCTCTCTTTGACCCTTCATTTTTACAAGCATGATGTTCCTCCCCAGAATTAGCCTCTCTTTATATCCTGCCCAAAATATGTAAAGCAATGTCTCACCATCCTTGTCTCTAAGGAGTCCCTTGTTTTCACTAGCTGCTATACTTAAAGTTTATCATTATTGTTATTTTATTTCATTTCCAAATCTAACTTTCCATTTTATGATATGTAATACCTAATCTAGGAAACTGAAACCAACATACCTTCTACCATGTAAATTCTTGTAGTGATTTACAACAACATGTATCACATAGTACTAGAATACTAGAGAAGATAGCATAGGCCTCGTACTATTGGCATTTGATTCTTAACAATTTTTGCTTCACCAATGAGATTTAAAATTAGAAGATTCTGTAATTTTATTTCATTAATATACTTGTTTTCTGTAGTCAGTGACTTTCATTTTTCCTTTTTGTGTTGGTGTTTTGATTCACATCAAATTGTTTTCATCTCATCATAGGAGCACTCTGTACAGCAGAATAAAACTCTATCTTGTCTAGCACCATTTCTACAATTATTGTTAAATTTTGTTTGCGTTTCAATTCATCCCCTTAAGAAATTTCAGCATTTCTTGGAATGGTTTCCAAGACATTCTGGAATCTAAATGTGATGAAATCTTATCCCTCCAATTGAGCTGCATTCTATCATGTTATTGATTTTAAGGAGGAGAAATTATCTGGGTAGGTCAAATCTCATTGTATGAACATTTAAAAGCAGATGGCCAAAAATGAAGAGATTTATGAAAGAAGTCAGAGGAATTCGAAGTACACAGAGAAATCAACCTCCCATTTCTGGTTTGAAGACAAATTGTAATGATGAGTTAGCATCTAGAATGTAAGAAAAATACCATCTGAAAATCAGCTGAAAAGGAGCACAACCACCACAGACTCACAGCAACAAGGAGCTGGATTCTTCCTATAACTTGATTCTTCCTCAGAGTTTTATTTAAGGACCTAGTTGACAATACTCTGATTTTTAATTTCTAAGACACTTAGCAAAATTTACAACTGAAAAACCTGAAATTTTGAATTACAGAGCTGAAAATATAATTTAATATTGCTTGAAAACATTAAGTTTATAATAAATTAATCCATCTACATTCTAGTCGCAGGCATCCAGTGTTTCCTCAAATGTCTGAGTCTCAGTTCTGTGAGTCTCTCCAAGCTCCTCTGGAGTGTACCTCACTCCTTCCTCTGACATGTGTTAACCTCCTGATTTCATGAATCTTCATCATTGAATCCTTCTTCAAGGATCTGAATATCACGATCTTTTATTCCCAACCTCATTTCTCCAAGTTCTAAGTTTGGTAATTTCTTCTTAATATCACAACTTCTTCCCCCCCCCCCATCCAATTCTTCCAGTTTTAAGTGTGGTATATTCTACCTTTAATTATTTTCTCTGTGCTAGTTCAGCATTTCCTCTGTGATTTTAACATTAATCAAAGCCAACTTGATAATTTTTTGGTTAAATTATCCCTGTTAAAGTAAGAGTGGTAATATCTATGATCCTGATAAAATTCCTCCTAACCCACCATGATCTTCACATGGTTGGTCTTTTTATTCCATCTCTTTAGAGAAACATTAGACTTAATTTAAAGTAACTGCATAATTCTCTATGACAGCACCTAATTTTAATTGATAGAATGTATTTATTGCACTAACAACACTAACTCCCTCTATCTAAAGTTCTATAATTTGTTCTTGTTTATTTTGTGAGTTGTATGTGTGTATACTTGTCTGATTGATTATGTTTTTTTTAAGGAGGGAATACCAGAAGACTGTCTATCTGTGTTTCATTAATTATGCAAAGGTGCTTGACTGTCTGGATCATAACAAACTGTGGCTGACTCTGAGAAGAATGGGAATCCCAGAACATTTAATCATGCTAATGCGAAACCTATACTTGGACCAAGAGGCAGTTGTCAGACAGAGCAAGAAAAACCTGCATGGTTCAAAATTGGGAAGGGAGTATGCCAGGGATGTGTCCTAGCTTCATACCATTTCAAACCTATATGCAGAACAGACTATTTGGGAGGCCGGGCTCAATGAGGAGTGTGGCATCACACAAAGTGTGGCATCAGGATTGGTGAAAGATCTATCAATAATCTGCATCATGCAAATTACACAACCCTGCTTGCAGAAACTGAGGAGGACTTGAAGCTCTTGCTGCAGAGGGTCAAGGACTGTAGCCTTCACTATGAATTGAGGCGCAATATCAAGAAGACAAAGATTCTCACCACTGGACCAATTGACAGCATCAGGATGGGTGGTGAAGAGATTGAGATTGTTAACAACTTTAGTTTGTTTGGATCTATAGTGAACACTCTTGGCACTAGTAGCCAAGAAATTAAAAGACATATTGCGATGGGAAGTGTGCTATTAGGGACCTCTCCAAAGTACTGAAGAGCAGTCTTGTCTCTCTGGAGACTAGTTGCATCTGATACAGGCCATGGTCTTTGCAATCGTGTTATGCATCAGAGAGTTGTATAATGACTAGGAAGGATAGAAGGAGAATTGATGTCTTTGAGCTTTAGTGCTGGAGAAGAATATTGAGGGTACCATGGACTACTAAGAAAACAAACAGATTTATCCTGGAGAGGGTTAAAGTGGGCTGCTCCTTGGAGCCAAGGATTTTAGGGCTTTGTCTAACATACTTTGGGCATGTTGTAAGGAGGGACCGGTCCTTGGAGAGGGACATCATACTTGGAAGGGTGGAGGGACAATGCAGGAGGGGAAGGCACCCTATGACGTGGATTGATTCAGTGACTGGGGTGATAGAGATGGGTATACCGGAAACAGTGTGATTGGCACAGGGTTTAGAGTTTTGGAGCAGGGTTTAGGGCTGTTGTACATAGGGTCGCTATGAGTTGCAAGCGACTCAACAACAACAACAACAACAACAACAGTAAAGTTAAGTTCATGGAAGTCCAAAATAATGCATACTTTGATGAAATTTCTTGTGTTTTCATGAATTCTAATTGTAGTAAGAATAAAGGGGGTTATCATGTGTTCCACAATCTCAGTAGAAATTTAAGGCCGATCATATTCAGCTTCTACACACAGTAAGATTCCTGGTTAAAGATCAATTTCAATTTCAGAATAGGTCCCAAAAAAATGATGAACATTGAATTCTCAAATCCTGTGTTTACAAACAAAATAAAATACAAAAAAAAGCCATTCCCCCAGATGTTATTTACTGAGTTATAACTTGATAATGTATGAGCATTATATATATTTTTTAGAAATTCAGAAAGCACATTGTTTACCACATATTAAATAATGAGATGTATTAGAACTTTTATAATTACAAAGCTTTTACCTCTTAATTAAAAATTTTTCAAAACTGCATTTGAAATGGAAATAATTTTTCAAGGAAAGCTTTGTAAGTCATTATTGGAAAAACATCATACAATTATTAGAACAAATGTTACCTTGAAGCCTGTCTCCCTTCAATCCCCTCCTGCAACATTTGTTCTACCTATTTTTCTTGCAACATAAAAAAGGAGAATTATTGTCTATTCTTGATGTCATAATGTATCTCTTTAGTGCATTTGAGTCCATAGTGAATTGTAGTTCAAATCCACCAGCAACTTGATGAAAGATGAGTAATCTCTTATCATTGTAATTTACAGTCTTGGAAAACAGATAATAGATTCTATGAGTGGAAATCAACCTCACAGCAGTTTGAGTTGAACAATAACAGATATTTTATAAAAATAGGCTGTGTCAAGATGAAAATGAGTTGCAAGCAACTCAACAGCAGCACATAACAACCACAAACAACAACCTATAATATGTGCTAAACTAGCACTCAGCAAGTGGAGCTGGCTCCCTGATCCGAGAAGAAAATTAATATTTTCTATAAATGAAATAAAATTAGTACCATAGACTATTTCTTCAACAGTTATGTTATAATCTTATAGTGAAAGAGGCATGATGAAATTGGATAATACAGGGAAGAATGAGGATTCGGAACATTTCTTGGTGTTCACGTAGACTCTGCTCATACAACCGACAATCTCTCCTTCAAAAGGAAAAGGAATATTCGTTGTTTAAAAGCAGAGAAAATGTGTATCAGGGTTGCATTAGATTCATCCTGAAGAGGGTTAAACCAGGCTACTCCTTGG
>NW_006400043.1:1058584-1063822 GCF_000299155.1 Elephantulus edwardii | reverse complement strand
TGTGTCAGAGACAATGCAATTGGCACAGAATAGAGCAGGGTTTAGGGCTGTTATACATAGGGTAGCTATGAGTCACAAACGACTCAACGGCACATAACAACAACAACAACATTTGTTGTAGAGAGCCAAGGACTGTAGTTTGCAATAAATTGAAGCTCAAATTCAAGAAAATGAAGTTTCTCACCAGTTTGCCAATTGGCAGTGTCATGATAGATGGAGAAGAGTTCGAAATTGTTAACAATGACAGCTTACTCGGTTCCTCAATCAAGAATGTTGGCATCAGCAGTCAGGAGATCAAAAGATGAATTGCATTAGGAAAATCTGTTGTTTGGGACTTCTCCAAAGTGATGCAGAGTAATGATGGCAATCTAGACACTAAGGTGCCCCAATTCAGACCATGGTCCTCACTAATGCTTGCTATGCATCAGAGAGCTGTACAGGAGGCAAAGATGGAAAAAAGACAACAAAAAACAAAACCCAATGATGTCTGAATTGTGATGCTAAAGAAGAGTATTGAACACACCAGGGGCTGCCAAGAGAACTAACAAGTCTGTCCTAGAGAAGGTGAAACCAAGCTGCTCCTTGGAAGCAAGGATTTTGAGGCTCCATCTCACATACCTCAGACATGTTGCCAAGAGGAACATTGCTTGGAGAATGATATTCTGCTTGGAAGGGTAGAGGCATGGCACAGGAGAGGAAGATTCCCAGATGATATGACATAAGTGAGGTAATGAGTGTAGGTGTGTCACAGACAGTGAGATTGGCTCAAGATAGAGTAGGGTTCAGAATTCTTGTGTATCGGATAGCTATGAGTTGTAGTCAACTCAACAGCACATACCAACAACACAGACTGATTTTGAATCTCTGACTAACATACCTTGTGCCTCTCACCAGGAGGAACCTGTCCTGAGAGAAGCACACCATGTTTGGAAGGCTGGGGGGACAGCACAGGAGAGAAAGACTGTGGCTGAGATAGATTGATCTCATGACTGTGGCAATGGGGTCAGGTATGTCAGAGATGGCTAAAGACAGGGCGAGGTTCAGAGCTGTTGATCATAGGGTCATATGAGTCATGGCCAATTCAATGACACATAACAACAGGAATGATTTTGTCATTTATGTTAAAATTAAATATTCTTAAACTTAAAAACCATAATATATTCTTAAACTCAGACAATATAACATGAGTTACCATTTTTTTAAGCATATGCAAAATTAAGTGAATAATTTAATGCTACATAGACTCAAAGGAATATTGAAGAATTCTGTTGCAGTCATAGCTGTTCAAAAGTCAATTATCCTCCATGTTCTTAACTTGAAAAGGTAAATTTTATCAGTTTAATAGTGTATATTTTGTAACCGTCCAGACTACCATATGGGGTTAATATATTCACCAATCTTTTTTAATAAAAACATATGAAATATCTTAGGTATGTTTTTACTCTAAGAAACTCTTTTCATTTTTCTTACAAATGAGTATTTTCAAGTTTCAAGTTCTGTTATAAACAGAATATGCGGAATAAGACTGTACTTCACCGTTATCTTTGTAAGTTGAAGTGTACTTTTTTGTTCACTTCTCGTGTATAACTCCGTGCATGTCTCCCTGTTTCTTATATTTTACTACTCTAATTTTTTTCTTCTTGATCTTTTTCATTCCTTGATGCTATGCCTCTTCTATACCTTCTCAAACCTTTGATTATTTTCCCCTAATTTCCTCGCAAATCTATTACTGCTCTGAGTCATTTAATGATTTTTTTTTTTCACTGCAAGTTCTGTCATGGGATTAAAAAGAAGATCCAAACAAAAGAAAATTTCAAGGCCTGGAATTAGAAAAGACCTATTCTTTTTTATAAGACTTGAATTTCCTGATGTTCATAGAGTAATAATTTAGGAAGACAATATAGCAGTTAGTTGCAATTATCAGGATGGGAAGTGATTGAAGTATTTGTTGTAAGCATTTCATAAATTGTATATTTTTTGCAAGCACTGCTAAGTATCAGATACACTGTAATGTAAATGGATACAATAAAATAAAGGTGTATGATTCAATATATTATTTCCATTGCCTCTAATCTAGTGGCCTAATGGCAAGAAGCTGTGCTGCACTCCTGAAGGCATAAGGTTTGAGGCCACCAGCTGTTTCACAGGAGAAGGATGAGAAATCTCCTCCTGTGTGATTAACTACCTCTGAAAATCTGCCAGAGGGTCAGCTGAGTCATTTCTGATTCTATAGTACATAACACCACCACCAATGATAATATATTGTTAAACATTTGACTGTTAACTAGGTAAGAGATTCACATCTACCAGGAACTGAGAAAGAAAACAGGCAGAAATTGGTTGCCATGAAATTTCCAGTTTTGGAAAGTAGATGAGTCAGTTTTCCAAGTGGCTTCACCACTTGTTTGCGATGGCTTGTGTGTTGTTGTGGCATGAACAGCTAGCTATTATCTCAGTATTTGAAGTACAAAACAAGGCCACCCATTATAGACAGGTTGCAACTTCTCAACAGAAAAAGACAGTAACTAAGATTCTATTCATCTATTTCTTTACAAACTGATCACTTAAAATCTCTGTATAGCAGCTAAATTTTATCTGACACACTGCAAAAAAAAAAAAAAAGCGCCTCTCAGCTTAGGAAGCACTCAAAATAAGTCTCTTCAAGGTGGAGTTGGCCTATGAAGTGGATGGGGCAGAGATTTAAAGGACCTTTATTTGCTGAGGGAGCACAACCCAAATTAGAAGAAACAAATGCAAACAACTACCAGAGATTGAAATGTGGAATGCACGCAGTATGAATCTCGAATTGGAAGTAATCCAAACAAAATGCAATGCACTAAGATTGATGGACAAGGACTTAGTGAGTTGAGATGAAGTAGTGCTGGTCATTTTTAATATGAGGAATGTATGGTATACACGTCTGGAATGACAAAATTAAGAGGAGTTATATCACACATTTTGTAAAAAAAATTTATCTTGAAAAGTAACATTATATTATAGGATAATATATTTCATGGGGGAAATATTCAAATTTGCATACTAACATCAAAGATGTTAAAAAATCACAGATTTTTTAACAGCTTTTGTAGTTTGAAATTAAATTAAGATATATTTTATTAACTTGCAATTAGAATGTAAAAATAGTAAGTAACAATCAGTAGATGGAAAAAATATGAACTTGGTTATATAATGGTGGAGATTACATGTCACATTCTGATAAACTGTATTTTTCATTGAAAAATACCAATTTCCCACAACATATTAGTGAATACAATAACTAAATATGTGAGCCTCACTACATAACATACATATAAATCAAATTTACCATATCTGTGAGAAAGATAATAAGTACTTTCAATTAGCAATCTTTAGAACAAAGCCAAAGCCATCACCAATTGTTATACAAATTGCAAGTAGAAGCTGAAGAAATAAACAAACTCGTAAGACATAAATTACATATTTGGGCATACTCTTAACAAAATTCAGAGAACATGTCAAGAACAAATTTGACACATTGACATATAATGACCAAAGACTAAATAAGTAAAGAACATCTGGAATCTCTCAAGTGAAGAAAGCAAAAGGTCCTTGGTGAAAAAAGAAAGGAAATAAGAAAAGATGTTAGAAAAGACTTGAAATTTGTCCTTAAATATAGAGTTATTGTATAACGTCAAGTAGGAAGCGACCCATAACTGATCCTCCAGCAGATTTTTAGTTGGTTAAATACATGAGAGGAGACCGTTCATCTTACACCCATGGATTAGCTGGGCGACCCAAACTGCATACCTTTGGGATTCCAGTGCAGCTTCTTGCCAGTGGGCAATACCCAGCTCAAACTTACAGTTACTAAGCCAGAACCTACTCATAGCTGATTCTCCAGAGCATGTTCCAGAGACTAAAAATGGTATGAAATGAGATTGCTCATCTTTTTCCCACAAAGTATCTGGAGAATTTAAATGGCCTGCCTTTGGACTGATAGAACAACTTTCTGTACAAAAGGACCAGAAAGTAAAAAGAAGAACTAATTATGTAAAAGAACCAGACAAATTTCAAAGGTTAATAAGATAAAGTATTATAATTATGGCGTTAGAGAATCAAAAAGGAAGAACTTTTTAACATTTCTTTTTCTGAAAAAAAAGAAAGAAGAAAATTAAGCCTCAAGTTGCAATATACAATCATTGTATCCATGCAAACCTATACTTAGGAACTCTGATAGCTTAGTGATAGGAATTGTGTTGTTGCAAAGGTTTATGGTTCAAATCCACCAGCTACTCTGCAGAAGAAAATTAGGCAGTCTCATCCCATTTGATTTATGTCCCTGAAAACCCATCAAGTGTACTCAGCTATGGGTCAATTCTGACTTGATAGGATACAGCAGCAACAAATTACAATCATTCAATCATTTCATAAAATATCATACGATGAAGAAACAATGATAACAAGAGAAAAAGTCCAAGCAACACTAAAGGCATGGGGAAAAATAATTGTCCTAGGAATTAATGAAATAACAATTGGCATATTTCAACACAGAGATGCAGCTCTAAGATATACCCTCTAGGCTATGACACACAATTTGAAAGACAGTTAGTTACCTGGCCAACTGACTGAGAGTGATTCACTTAAAAAAAAAAAGAAAAAGAAATCTGGCAGAACTGGATTATCAAACAATATCATTACAGTCGAGTAAAATCTTGCTAAACATTTTAAAAAACTAGTAAAGTGAGTATAAAGGCAGGGGACTTAACAGAAAGACACAATGGAATGAGAGGAGGCCAATGAATGAGAGGTATGGTATCATTGCTGATATCAGATACATCTTGACTAAAGCAAAGACTAACAGTGAGGGGTTTATTGACCTCGACAGCACTTAATCACAACAACAGAGGAACTGAACAAATGCCTAGGAACTCACACTGTGCTGAAATGATATACAAAAAAGCAAAACACTTAAACAGAACCATGACAAAAGAAGAAATTGAGCAGGTCATAAAAAGACTCTCCCCCAGAAAAATCCTGGTTCAGATGATTCATGGATGAATTCTACCAAATATGCAGAGATAAACTCTCGTCAATTCTACTTAGATAACTTCAAACACTAGAAAAAGAAGGAGCACACTCTTTGTCATTCTAGGAAACAAATAAAACCCTAATACCAAAACCAGGCAAAGAAATCACCAACAAAATATTAATCAACTCTCATGAAACAGACACAAAGTTCTGCACACAGTCCAACAAAAA
>NW_006400043.1:1056410-1057859 GCF_000299155.1 Elephantulus edwardii | reverse complement strand
GTATAAAACATGTAAGAAATTATAAGAGACTTAATTAAATGGAAAAATATTCCCTGCTTGTGAATAGGAAGACTCAACATTATAAAAATAACATTCTTATCAACAGTAGGTTCAAAGATATCCAAATACAGATATTCAGCTCATTCAAAGAGATAGAGAAGACAATTTCCAGTTTCATTTGGAAAGAGACCTCAAAAACGAAAACCTCTTCTCGAAAAAGAAAATGAAGTAGAAGAACCACACTTTTTGACCTCAAAACCTGGTAGGTGCACAACTGTACTTATCTAAACAGTATAGTATTGGTAAAGTGATAGACACATATACCAACGGAATGGCATTTGGAGCCAACAAATCAATCCATTCATCTATGATAAATTTATATTTGGCAAGAAACAAAACATGTTAAATGAGGAAACAACAGCTTCTAACAAATGGTTCTGGCAAAACTGGATGTTTACCAACAGAAAACTGAAAGAAGAATCACATGTGATACCATACCCAAAAATCTGTTCATAGTGAATTAGAGACACAAGGATAAAAATAAAAAAAATCAAAACAAAAAGAAAATACCCAACAACAATACAATCAGCACAACAACTCACAAAGTTAATCTCAGACAAAATAGGAACAATTTAAAAACCCTCGTTTATGATATAAATAAGCTCTTTGTACATTTCATGCTTTGTCTTCCTGAGATGCCCTTTGAAATCCTTTGTGCAGCCCCTTAACTGCCTAATTTATTCCCTTTGCTTTGGCTTCTCAGTGGTCTAGTGCAATATTCAGAGTCTCCTATTTTAATTTTTTTTCTTTTATACTGGTTTACTTACAAACTTCATACAGGATCTTTTCCATTTCCTTTATTCCATTCTTTAAATTGTGCAACCCTATGATTACCCCCTGTATATCCTCACCCCTCTGCTCCTACCTTCCCCCCTTGAAATAATGGTCTTATACATTATTTGTCCTAATGGGACTGAGCTAGTTCACTAAGCGTAAGGCTTTCCAGTCCCTCCCAAGTTAGGTAATGATTTTTAAAATCATTATTCCCGCATTCTGTGTAGTATTCCATCATATAAATATACCATAATGTAAAAAAAAGTAAAAAAAATAAAAAAAAAATCAATTCATTCAATTGCGTTTGGACATTTGGGCTGTTTCCATGTTCTTGTGATAGTGAATAACACTGCTATAAACATTGGTGTACAAATCTGTTTCTCATTTTCTCGAGGTAGATTCCAAGCAGTGGAATAACTGGATCAAATCATCAGAACAGAGTAAGGCAATGCTGCATGGTTCAAAACTGAGAAGGGAGTGCACTAAGGATGTGTTTTATCTTCATTTTTTTTTTCATGTGGAACAGATTATCCAGGAGGTTGGGCTCTATGAGGAGAAATGTTGCATCAGGATTAGAGGTAGTCTCATCAACCACCTGCGTTATGTGGATGACAC
>NW_006400043.1:1043533-1050890 GCF_000299155.1 Elephantulus edwardii | reverse complement strand
TATCTATCTATCTATCTATCTATCTATCTATCTATCTATCTCTCTATCTATGTAGATGTTGTTGTTGTGTACCATAGAGTTGGAACTGATCCATAGCTGACATTCCTGTAGGGTTTCATAGGCAGTTAATCACACAGAAGGAGATTGGCCATCTTTCTCCCATGGAGCAGCTGGTGGCCTCGAACCACATGCCTTTGGGATTGCAGCGCACCTTGCTACGAGGCAACCAGAGCTCCTCAGAAAGTAAAAACACAAAGAAATTTATTTATTTCAGGTTTCAAGTATATGATTATATGGAAGAACAAACCTTGATGATCATTTTCACAAAGGTTCAATACAAGAAAAATGGACTTTCATTGAAGTGAGAAGGACAGGTTTCATCTGAGAGAGATTTCCTTGATAAGAATTATTAAAAGTTGATATGTTTTCCATGGTAGTTAAGGCATAAAGTGTGGCAATGACTACAACGACACGAAAGAAAAGGGGGAAAAAAACCTTTGCTTTGGATTAAAATATAATAATTATTTGTATTAGACATAGCTGGTGACCTGAATAATGACAAAAAAGGAGTAGCTGTCATTGTCATCTATAGCAAAATATTTGCCGAACAAAGGAAATAAAGGAAAACAAAATATTAATACAATATATATACATTATATTAACAATTGCTTATAGTTCTCATATCTCAATAACTCTGAGAAGTTTTAAGAAATTATACAGGAAGTGTTCTCAGTGCTTTGTACATATTATCTCATTTCATTTTCTCAACAATCTTATGAAGCTGGTGAAATTATATTATCATTATTTCATAATGTGAACACTTAAGTACAGAGGGGGTAATAATAGCCTGAATAAATTAGACAGTTACTAATGCACTGAAGTAGGATTGGGATCCCAATAGTTTGGTTTCAAGAGTACCAGGGTGAAGAAAATGATTTAAGGCTTGACCAGTAGCTGAAAAATGATGGTTTTAATTAACCCCATATATTTCTAAAAAAAAAAAAAAAAAATCCACTAAACTACTTTTGAACAGTCGCATATAGGGGTTATAATGAGTCAGAACACACTCCGTGATGACCACCATGAAGAGTTTGGTTTTAGAGGCCCCAATATAATAAATATACCCCAATCTACTTGTAATCTCTCTTTCTAAAACCAAAAATTGCAATAATTTACTTTGTAATACACTTTAGTTGAATGTTCATGATTATGCACCATTGGAAGAAACAGCCCACATTTCCAACCACAACTGAATGGATTGAAACATTGAAGTACGTTCACACAATGGAATACCCTGCAATACTCAGGAGCAATGATTTCTAAGAATACTATGCAACTTGGAAGAAGATGGAGTGCATTATGCTGAGCAAACTCACTCAGTTTCATAACGACAAATACTGCATAAGACCATAATTATAAAAATAGAAGAATAACTAGTAAAACATGTGTCAGGGCCCAAAGGGGGAAGTAGTGGGAACAGAAGGGTGAAGATGATTAGGGGTAAAATCACAGGGTTGCACAGTTTGGTGGGTGGAGGGGGTTGTAGGAAATTCGACGGATCTGGCAGTGACCTGAAAAGATAGGGTAATGATGGGCAAAGTCCAATAGTAATTGATTGTATAAAACATAATGCCTGTGAATGACTGTGTGAAACATAATTTAAATGAAGAATATTGTGAAACATAATGTATACAAACTCTGTAAGCAAACCAATATAAAGGCGGAAAAAAAGATGTATTTCTAAAGTGAGCAAATTTTATGTTAAAGAAAAAAATAAAAATAATGCTTTCAACTTCCAATACGTAAGATACTTGTTTTTGTCAGAATAATGATCTTCAGAAGATAAGGATACAATAGAATCTAAATATATATAAATATATATATATGTATTTTTCCCTCATTTACTACTTTCTTTCTTCCAGTGCGTATTCCTCCATTTACTGAGTATATATTATTCTTACCATATATGCATGTATGCATACATAAACCCCCAAAACTGCTATATAGTCCAGTTGCTTCTAACTCATAGTGAATTCATGGACAGATTAAAGCTGTTCCATGAGTTGTAGAATTACCATGTTTATAAAACCTATTTCTGTATCTTTCTCCCACAGAGTTTCAGGTGGATTCAAATTAACAAACTTTTCATTAACAACAGAAACCATAACACCATACTACCAGAGCTCCTTGTTAGGCTAGTTTTTTTTACATTTTAAAATTATCTTATGTATTATTCAACTTTATAAATTCTATAAAAATTCATAGAGTTTCCAGAGGCATGTTGTTTAGGAAGTGGGTACCATTCTATGGTCATTTTACCTTTTATTTTGTCACAAACACCAAAAAAAATGTGTTAATGTCTAGTTATACTTGGTGCTGGAGGGGATAACAAACAAAATTCAATACAAACAAACATACAACATCACAAAAAAAAAGGGTATTAGAATGTGAGAATCAATATTGTAGTCTATGTTGTAATTGGATGCACAGCACTGCATTACCGGACCAATTTATATTTCACCTCCATAGAAACTCATTTGCTTTATGTTTTGTCAGGGTTGCTTGAAAAATAGGGAACTGTGCTTCATATGTTATCACTTTCTCACTTAAAGTTCATATTTTAAAGCCCCCCAAAAGGTAATTTTTGCTCCAAATACACATTATAAAATTCCTAGAACTAAAAGTCTAACTGTGAACCTGAAGAGCAGACAACCCAACAAAAACACAGTCATCCATGAATGTTCCTTCCTTCCTAGTTTCCCAGATGCCTTCTGTGTTAAGACTTTATATTTGGAATCACATCTTTGTCACTTGGGGTTTCAAAAAAGTGAAACACTCACTTAACTCTTTATCCAGTTAAATTGAAAAATTCCTTGGAGGAATATTAGGTAGCTTGGAGAGTGCCCCGAGTCTTGCGCAGATAGGATAGTACCCTAATAGCCTGGAGAGTTAATAGGCACCCTAACAACCTAAGAGACTTAATGTGGCAGCTCTTCCTGATGCCAATTGGCTCCAGGATGCCCTAGTGACCCAAAAAGTCTGTATTCAGAAGCATTTGTAAACACCTAGTGTGGGAAAGAGTCATTAAGCCACTTAGAAAAAAATAATTAAATCACAGACTGAACCATTATTTGAATCATGCTCAGGAGATAAACTTATCTAATTCAAAAGTTTCATTGACTCAGAAGAAGATACTTAGAAAAAAATATCCAAAAATTCGAAGAGCTAGTGTCCATGTATATATTAAAGTCCAGGGAGTCAATTTCTACACAGTAAATAAAGAAAAATAAGCCTTGTTGTCTTAGCAGTAAGTAGATGTGCTGCTCATTCAAAGGCACCACAGTTCAATCCATCAGCTGCTCTGCAGGGCAAAGATGGGAAATTTCCTCCTCTATTAGTTATACCGCATCTGAAAATCTCCTGGAGAGTCAGTTAAGAGTTGATTTTGACTCAATGGTACATAACAACAGCAGCAGCAGCAGCAAGAAGTCAGTTGAATGTCTATTTCTGGGTCAAAGTGTCAGTAATAGTGGGTGAGTAGGTAGTATTAAAGAAGTGGCTGAGATTCACCAGCACCATTCTCAGGGTTAAAGTGCTTTTCAAGTGTAAAGTTTTGGAGTTTAAAGACTACACCTAAAACTTTTAAATTCTGCCTTCGAATAATTTGACACTGCTGGGAAAAGAACAAGTTTTCCTGTTTTGAAATATGTGGAAACGAAGCCAGCAGTTCTGTTGATGCTACAGCTTATTAAAGATGCAAATTAAAAATATCCAAAAGCGTGGAGATTTGCTTAACCTTTTACCAAGTGTAAATCTCTAATCTGATCTTAAAATGAACTTCTTTGATTTGCTTTAAGTTTAATAGCACTCTGAACTTTCAGAGTGTTTATGGTGCCTTTAGTTGTCATGTATTGCATTTTACTATTGATAAAAAAATGTTAATTTGAAATCCAGTCAAGAAATCACATTATATTGCACAATATATATCTGCTTTAGTGAAGAACTGACAAACTGAAATGCCTTAGAGGAAAATTCCCACTGAATTAAAAGGAAAAGATTAATGTACTTGTAAATGAATTTGCATTCAACTGGAAAACAATACCATTATGCAGCTTTCTTGCCCCGCCCCCACTAGTCTTTTCTGAGGATCTTGCTATTAAATTAAATGGGTATATATATATATTTTTTAATCTAGTAGAAAGGTTTTTTTTCTATAAATATTTTGAGATGGCGAGGTTGGCTCAGGATAGAAAGGCGTTTAAGGCTCTTGTACATAGGGTCACAATGAGTCACAAGTGACTCGATGGCATATAACAACAATAACAACAACAATATTTTGACTTTGGGTTATTCTGTAAGCATTTTCAATTCACAGTACACTTAGATGAGTTTGCCTCATTAAAAATTAAGTGCACTGTAGGAAAGTTACCATAGCCATAAAAATTAAAATGCACTGTCATTGAGTCGGAACTGTCTGTAGAATTTGATGCAATATCAAAAGCAGCAATAATAAAAGTAGCACTATTTCCAAATTGAAAGGTGTTAAGTTGGTTTCTCATATTAGTGTTGGTTACTTCTTTCATCTCTATAAATTAGATTTTTAAAATGTAGCATAATTACTTGAAATTGTCTATGATATAAGAAAGTATACTTTTGGATCACCTTATCACATGCTAAACCACAGTCTATATCTGATCATATCAATTAGTCATACAAAAGAAGGAATGATGATTAATAACATCAGAGAATACTTGACAACATTAAGTCTTTTAATTTTTAGCTACTATTTCTTACTGATGAGAACTCTGCAATAATTTAGATGCTTACTTCATCACTTCACCTAGTCCAAGACATAAACCTTATGATCTGAAAACTAAAAATAAAAAAAAAGATCCTTAAATTAAGCCTTGAATATACTAACAAAGTAATAGAATTCTTACTTCAATAAATAACTATACTTAGTGATTCTGTTTTCTTTTTAAAAAATTTCGTTTAGTTTATATACAAAGTTTGTATGCATTGTGTTTCATTCATATACATTGTTTCACACATTCCTTCATTACATTGTGTTTCACACAATCATTCTTTTTAAAAAAAATTATACTAGTTTATTTACAAAATTCAAATACATTGTTTTCCACAACAAATTCTTCCAATTTCCTGATAATTCTTAGACACTGTTTTGTAAAAGTATCTATGCCCACTATTACCCGATCTTTTCAGGTCTCCATTGGATCTTTCCTAATTCCTTCACCTCCCCCCTTTGCCCACCTAACTCTGCAATCCCAGTGATTTCCCAATTCTCTTTCTGTCTTTAACTTTGAAAGATGGCTGGTCAGCATGCTTGCTTTATTTAATTCCTTTTTTTATTGATTCAAAAGACATTAAAATATATCCATGCATGAATAAGTTCTTTAAAAGTGATTAGCACAAAACTTACTGACATGAGACAGAGGTTAAGAGTTTCTCAGAGGACCTACTTCTGCAAATTATTGCATCTCACCATCATCTCCAATATCATTTATCTTTTCTCTTCTCATCCCTGTCACATTATGTCCTGGGTTTCTATTATTCACTGGTAAATCTCATAGAAACTCAAAAACCAATCAAGGAATTGACGTATAAGGTTATGGAGCTGTCTATTCCCAATTCTGTGGATCAGAATTGAAGGGTGGCTGGTATGGGCCAATGCATTTGATTGCAGAAGCTAGCGAATGTTGGGCTGGCTGCTTGCAGGCTATGAATTTCCAGCATGATTTTAATGCCCAGTATGACTTTGAGTTTAAAAAACTCTCCCCCTTCCACCCACCCCCCCGCCCCCACCCTGTATTTAAAGGAAATTGAGGACTTCTAGTGAGAAAGGCAAAAACTATTCCCTGGATTAATACATTCACATATGTGGGATAAAGCCTAGTGGCATGGAAGATTAATTTCTAAAGATCATCCTTGTAATTTAAATAGATTTTTACTCTGACAATTAAGTAATTTATTTGCTCACATTTATCAGATAAAATATTTTACCTTTTGATCATTCCGAACTTAATTGAATTCTACTTTCCAATTCCTAGAGCATTTAATTTGTGAACATTGTATTTCTATAGATTTTTAGTTGTTTACTGTTTTTTGTGATAAAGAATTTTTCTTATAATGAACTGCTGCTCACAGGAATCCCTCTGAACAACATTGAATAAATTTCTGCAGGGAAAGCTGTTCTCTCTAGAAGTTATTTAGCTCTTCTAGATGGAAATAGATTCAAATGCTCTAGTGATTTTCTTCCTCCCCCAACTCCATCCATTTTTCACACAGCACCTGGAGCAATCTTTTTAAAATGAGGATATCGGCTTAGTTCACTCCACTAATCAAAACTCTTCAAAATGGCCACAGATTCTGCTTAGGATGTAATGCAGAACCATTAACATATACTCTATTTCTTGTTCAAGCCTGTGTCTCACACACCATTCTTAAAAACCTATTGAATAAAGGGCACAATGTTCTCTGACATCTACAAAAGTTCACATTTATTGGACATTTGGATGTGGTATGTATTTCTTACACCTGAATCTTGAATTCTCTTCCAGGGTCCCTATGATCTTCATTTGTTCAACTGATACCTATTCATAGGTTTCCATTTTTAGTGACATTTCAAATGTCACATCTCTATCTTAGCAACTGTTTAAGGACCAGCATTGTCATGACTTAGGAAAAGCATTCCACATCACTGTTATAGTCTACGTCACTAATGAGATTTTCTAGAGACACTTATCTCTCATAGCACTTTGCATTTTTCCTTCAACAAACATGAATACATGTAGGAGATATATATCATCTCTATCTCTATATCATCTATGTATATCATCTATATCTATATCTATATCTACATCTATATCATCTATATCTATGTCTATATCATCTACAGCATCCACATCTATCTATATCATATATCATATATCTATCTCTATCTAATCTCTATCTCTATCTCTATCTCTATCTCTATCTCTATCTCTATCTCTATCTCTATCTCTATCTATATCTATATCTACATCATCTATATTTATCTATATCATCTATATCAAATCTATATCTAATCTACATCTACATCATCTATGTCTCTATGTCTATGTCTCTATCATCTATTTCTATCTCTATCTCTATCTCTCTATCTCTATCTCTGTCTATATCATCTATATCTATATCTATCTCTCTCTCTATCTCTATCTATCTAATCTATACCTATCTATATCTATATCATCTATATCTACATCTACATCTATATCTTTCTATCTATCCATCTATCTATAGGTTGAGAGAGAGATAGATATAGATAGATATAGATGATATAGATAGAGATAGAGAGAGA
>NW_006400043.1:1035519-1043433 GCF_000299155.1 Elephantulus edwardii | reverse complement strand
AGATATAGATATAGATATAGATATAGATATAGATATAGATATAGATATAGGTTGATGATAGATAGATAGATAATTTGTCTCTGTAATATGAATCATATGAGGGAGCTCTGGTGGTTTAGGTGAGAAGGAATTGTGTCACCAACTCAAAGGCAAGCAGTTGAATCCACCAGCTGCTCTGTGGTAGAAGGATGAACAATCTCCTTTCATAAACTTCACAGCCTCTGCAAACTCAATGGAGGATCAATTCTGAGTTACTTTCAACTCGATAGCAAGTAACAACTACAATAATATATGTCATACTATTTCGTAAATATAGATATGTCTGACAAAATATATATCATGAAATACAATCAATGCAGTAATATAAATATGAAACAATAAAAAGAATGCACTAAAAGTGGCTCTGATATTCTTCTAAGAAGAGAAAGAAGTGCATTGGGTAGTAAACAGCAGTGAGTATGTTAGCAAGAGGTCACTTAATTTTAAAAATAAATCAATTAAAACCATAAAGGAAGATACTAAAGCAGCTGCTGGGGACAAAAAAGAATGGCTCAAGCAAACATAAACTTAGTAAAGCAAATAGTGTACTAGAACATATAAAATGCAATTTTAAGTATGTACTCAGTCTCCAACCACATTATATATTCTTAAAAGTTTTCCTGTATGTGGGTCTTCTTATGTGTGGAAAGGAGTGGTGGGGTAAAGTGAATTTAAATGATCTCCAAGGACTCTTCAAGCTTTAAAATTATATAAACCTTAAACACATGTTCCTAAATACTTCAGTTCCAGGGCTGTGAGATGTAATAAAAATATAAGTCCAAAAGTGTAAAATAAATATGGGAAGACAGTTCAGAGAATAAAAGTTCTAAAGGAAATAAGATGTGTGAAGGTTAGGTTGAAAGGAAAAGGATGAAAGAGAGAAAAGCTCAGAAAAGAGATGAAAATAATGCCCTTAGACAATGAAAAATGGAAAGATAGATTGAGACAAGGCACAAAGAGAAAAGGGAGAGAAGAAAAATTAGAGAGCTGTCCTGTTAAAGGTCAATTTAACCTTCACATCAAAGTTTAACTGAATTTCCAGGATACATTTTGAGGTTAGTAATGTCTTATTAACTTAGTTTTCTCTGACTGCAGCTAGAATCTAAATGTGATTCTTAGGAGTGCAGAGCAGGGCAAGGTGTGTAACAGGCTCACAGGTCTTTAAAGGTTTACATTCACACTCAATCGCCAATCACTACAGAGGTTTCATCAACCTCTTGTGCAAGGGCATGCCCCAGTAAAGTCCAGTATGTCCAGTATACTAGTAACTTTGCTATGGCAGGAAGAAGCCTCCTCCTTCTTTCCCAGCTCAACAAACTAGAATATTCTGAGGCTTATACAAAGTTATTCTTACCTAATAAATTAAGTTTTAAGACATGACTGCTAATTAATAGCTAAACACCTTTTCTTCAGTTAGACTCAATAAGTCTACTTTTTTTTTCATCTGCAAAGAGAGGCTGTGTCTCATATGGCTTTGAAAAGATGATCATTTTACAAAGAATAATGTGTATCAAGGTAATGTTCAGCTGTGGATTTCCTTTATTAGTCATTTTGCTTTTTATTAATCTATTTAGTATACACACATACAAAGACTTGGACACATACAGATAAACATATACACACAGACACAGAAGTCAAGTTGGTTCCAAACCCTCGACTAGTCTGAAGGCACAAAATAAAGATGTAAGGAGATGGTGTCTCTTTATCCCTTAGAGAAGTTGGTGGGTTCAAAGTCGGTTCAAAGTCTGTTTATTAACAGTTCAACACCCTATTGACAATTCCACAGGAGCTTCTGATTCAGAATCTCAACTCTGTGAACATTTCACTCAATTTTATTTGTGTGCTAGAAAAACAGCAACTATCCCTTTTAAGCAGTTCTCTCCCTCATCTGTTTCAATGCAATAAAAGGGATATATGAATGGGTATTTTTGTTATTACAGAAGTCCAAAGTGAAGGCTAAATAATGGAGTAAATTTGGGAGGGATTGCATAACAATGAAAGAGTTTTTCTTTTCAAGGAGAAGAGTGACTTGGGGGGAGGGACTGGGCAGGAAGAAAAGCAGAACAATGAATGACTAGAAATCCTAAGTCTCTGTAAACGTTCATTAAAATTAATAATAATTTAAAGAAACAGCAACTAGCAGAATTTCTATTACATAATAAAATTTAGCACATTCCATAGACACTGACTCATTGAGCTGGATTTATTCAATGACTAAGGTAATGGGAGTAGGTGTGTCAGAGGAAATGAGATTGGCACAGGATAAAACAGGGTTTAGGGCTGTTGTACATAGGGTCACTATGAGTCACAGGTGACTTGACGGCACATGACTAAAACAACAATCCAAATCATGGTCTTTTAAATTACTTGTTATGCATCTGAAAGTTGAACAATGAATAAGAATGACAGAAGAATTAGTATCTTCGAGATGTGGTGTTGAATAAGAGTATGGACTATGCCATGGCCAGCTGAAAGAACGAACAAGGACTGGTCCCTGCTTGCAACATATCCATAGTTTTTCAAAGATTCAGAATCCTTGCCTCTAAGGAGTAGCCTAGTTTCATCCTCTCAAAGACAAACTTGTCTGTTCTCTTAGCAGTCCATGATATATTCAATACTCTTCTCCAACACCACAGCTCAAAGGCATCAATGCTCCTTCTTTCCTCCCTCGTCATTATCCAGCTTTCTGATGCATAACAAATGATTGCAAAGAGTATGACCTCTATCAGGCACACCTTAGTCTCCAGACTGATATCATTGTTCTTCAGTACTTTAGAGAGGTTAGGTGCATCTCAGTCTTTAAACTGACATTGTTAGCTGTTGCTCTTTAGAACATTAGAGAGGTCCTTTTGTGGTAAATGGTCCCAATGAAACACATCTTTTGCTTTTTTGAAAGCCTGGAAATCAGGAGATGTAATACACTGGGAGAGTCTGCAGATAGGGACATCTCTAAATTATTGAGGAATAATGATGTCAATTTGAGGACTAAGGTGTGTCTGATTCAGGTCATGGTTTTTCTGCTCACTTTCTGTGCATCTGAGAGCTGTACACTGAATTAGGAGCACAGAGGAAGAAATGATGGCTTTGAGCTGTGGTCTTGGAGAAGAGCACTGAACATTACATGGACAGCCAATGAACAAACAAATATGTCTTGGAGAGGATGCAGCCAGAGTGCTTTTTTTGGAGATAAGAATGATGAGGTTTCACTTTGCATACTTTGGGCATGCTGCTAGAAGGGGCTATTAATTAAAGAGAGACATGATGTTCAGAAATGTAGAGGGTCAGTGAAGAAGAGGAAGACCCTCCATTAGGTGGATTGACATGGTGATTGTCACAATGGACTCTAATGTGTCAGGAAGTGTGAAGATGGCACAGGATAGAACAGGATTCTGATCTGTTATTCGTAAGGTTGCTATAGGTTATACATGACTCAACAGCACATAACAACAACAAAGCCTCCCTGAAAGGTCATCTGTGGATTGACTCCAACTTAACAGTGAAGAGTGAGTAAGAAAGAGATTCTGATGCTCCCACAATGTAGAGATTCATTCTAAAATCTTGTGTAAAAGAGAAAAATATTCCATCTTTCTGGGAACTCAAATTACTGTCATAAATGATTTATGCAAATAAAATGGAGCTACTGTAAATGAGGTTAACACACAGGTCATCTGTCCCTGAATGTATAAATATTATGATAATTACTTTATTTGAGTCCTTTCTTAGTAGTTTCATTTCCATGGGAGGATCTTCTCTAAATAATATAAAAGATTTAGGCAGTCACATTCATGCTTTTACAGAAAGGTATATGTTCACCAGTATCTGAAGTCATACAATTCTGATTTTATTCCTTCAGCTGACATCTACATTCCTTAAAAGCAAGTCATTCCTGAGACAGCCCTCACAAACTTAGTCATCTACTTCCATTATGCTTATGTATGCCTTTCTTCAGATTCTTAGTGGCTAGCAAGATTTACAGGTGGAATGAACTGAATAGTTCCCTGGGTGCTTGCTTCTATGGAGACAGATGGAGAGGTGTCATTATGTGAAATAAAGTCTATGAAAGTAGAAAGTGGTGGCAGTGACAGTACACTTTCGCTGCATTTCAGTTTTGCTTATGGCATGCCTTGTTTACACTGCTTTCTCATCCCCATGGGGAGATGACAAGTTCAATGAAAATGTAAGTGTTTTAGAGAAAGTCTAAAATAAACCTCAAACATCTGTTTAGAACATTTGTGTGATTTAAGTTAGATGGGGCAAAGGATGAAAAACTTGATTGTAAAAGTAATGTCATTGCTTTATAAGAACAATGAAAAGCATTACTATCTGATGGCAACAAATTCTCAGGTTTGAGTAAAAGCAGTCCAATCCTGGTTTATTGGATAAGTTCCAAATGTAAGAGATCAAAATGTAGAAATAACTCCATTCGTTTTTGAGATGAATTACTTTAGTTGCATGATGTCTCAGCAGTTTTGATAATTCAATAAGAAATACAAAGAAATTGATGAAAAGATGTTTTGTTTATTTTTTACAATGAAATAACAACAAAAATCCCATTTTCATCAAGGTGATTCTAACCAATTATAACCCTGTAGAACACAGCACAACTATTTCATAGTCTCTCCAAGGCTATAATCTCTCCAGAAGCAGACCGTTGCATCTTTCTCCTGCACAGAGAAGGAGAATTTAGACAATTTAGTTCAATTCACTTCATAAAATTAATTCCAAAAAAGACAGCCTATTTGTAATACCCATAAATCAGTATTTTCTATAAATGAAGTAAAATTAGATTATGACATTCATTCAGCTGAAAAATACTACATGGTTTCCAACTATATGCCAAATAGAGTACCAAATTCGGGGGCAATGACAGTTTTCTGACATCAGACAATTGTAATCTAACAGAAAACAGTGAAAACTAAGAAATGGAAAAAAATACAGATTTGTATTACTAGAACTGAATATTCTCAAAAACATGGGTAGTAAATTCTATTCTCTACAATGATTTTCAAAAGAAGAGTAGAATGCTAACAATGATTTGGATTAGTGCAGTGACTACCATAAAGGGGTTTAGTATGACACATATCTATTGTGAGGATAGTGGAAGACATGTCATGTCTGCCCATTTGCTGTGCAGAGGTAACTCGTGGTTGCTGTGAAGCCAAACACTGTGACTGATGAGTCAAATGTGAGAATGGTTACCCATGGTGGCTTGTGTCTGGTGGAGCTCCCCAATTAAAACAAGCTGGAAAGCTAGAGTGGCAACCACTTCCATAATAGCTTTTCTCTAGAAACCCTATGAATCTGGAGAAAGGACAAAAGTTATACAGATATTCAGGACCTTTGTTCATAGGATCGCTATGAGTTGCCTATGACTCAACAGCACATAACAACAACAACAACAACAAACAACATTTGAAATTGGGTGTTCTTTATTGTGTTATGTAATCTTATCAGAGTGTTTAAAGAGAAGTAAGAGATAGCTAACTAAGATGTCAGTGTTCTAGAGTCACAACAACATATAGTTATTAAGGTCATTTCCTGATCATTGTATGACAACTTGCTAAATTGTTGTTGTTGTTATGTGCCGTTGAGTCACTTGCGACTCATAGCGACCCTATGTACAACATCCTTAAACTCTGCTCTGCCCTGTGCGAATCACATCATCTGTGATACACCCATCCTGATTACCCCAGTCACTGAATCAATCCACCACATAGAGGGCCTTCCTTTCCTGCACTGTCCCTCCACCCTCCCAAGCATGATGTCCCTCTCCAAGGACATGTCCCTCCTTGCAACATGTCAAAAGTATGTCAGATGGAGCCTTAGAATCCTTGCCTCGAAGGAATAGCTGGGTTTGACCCTTCCCAGGATGAATCTGTTTGTTTTCCTAACAGTCCATGGTACCCTCAATACTCTTCTCAAGCACCACAGCTCAAGGCATCAGTTCTCCCTCTATCCTCCTTAGTCATTGTTCAACTCTCTGATGCATAACAAGTGATAGCAAAGACAATGGCCTGTATCAGATGCGCCTTAGTCTCCAAAGAGACACCATTGCTCTTCAGTACTTTGGAGAGGTCCCTAACAGCAGACTCTCCCATGGCAATACATCTTCTAATTTCCTGGCTGTTGGTGCCGAGAGTGTTGACTGTGGAATCAAGCAGACTAAAGCTGGGAACAATCTCAATCTCTTCACCATCCATCCTGATGCTCCCAATTGGTCCAGTGGTGAGAATCTTTGTCTTCTTGACATTGAGCCTCAATCCATATTGGAGGCTGCAGTCCTTGACCCTCTCCTCTGCAGCAAGCACTTGAGATCCTCCTCAGTTTCAGCAAGCAGGGTTGTATCATCTGTATATCTCAGATTGTTGATAGATCTTCCACCAATCTTGACCCCACATTTCTCCTCATATAGCCCAGCCTCCCAGATAATCTGTTCTGCATACAGGTTGAAAAGGTATGGAGACAGGACACATCCCTGGCATATGCCCTTCCCAATTTTGAACCACTCAGTGTTTCCTTGCTCTGTTCTGATGACCGCCTCTTGGTCCCAGTAGAGTTTTCTCATTAGCACGTTCAAGTGTTCTAGATTGTTTAAAAATTAAGAGGCGATGTGACCATGTTACAATAAGTTAAAACATAGAATCTGAAGAAACAAGGACCTTTTCTCAAGAAAGTGCATGTATATAAAGTCTTTCCTCACAGTCAGCACCCTGAACTTGAACTTGTTGCTTCATGAGAAAAGATACATTTCCGTTTGTTAAAATCACTTCCCTCACTAATCTGATACTTTGTTCTACTGTAGTGGCTTTAGTATTGCTGTGATGCTGGAGGATATTATATTGTTATTTCAAAAATTAATAGAATCATCCATGGTGGAGAATTTTTAGTGAAGCTTCCAGGGTAAGCCTACTATAAAGAAGGACCTAAATATTTGCTTCTAATAATATTGGCTGGTAAATATAAATTACAATGGGGCATGGCTATATTGATAGAAGATGAAGCCTCAGTAAAGTCACTTCGTAAAAATAAACTGTAAAGATATGGATAGTGTAAAACTTTCAGGAACTTCATTTCCTGATGTGACAAGACTCAAAATGACAGGGGAAGAAAGCTGCAGACATCCATTAGTAATAAAAAAATGGCTTGCATAAAGAATAGATAAAACATGAAGTGAAAGTTAGGAAGAGTCATACTTTAATAATTTCTCTCATTGCCATTGGATAGGAAATGACTCACTGTTCACCATCACTTTGGATTCTGAGATTGCCAATTACTCAAATGATTGCTCATCTTTCTTTCATGGATTCACTAGTACACTCATATTCCCAGAGCAGTACCACCTTGGGGTTTTAAGCAAAACTCAAAAAGACTATGCCTGCGGAGTAGGCTACAATGAACTAGTATTTGTCTTTTTGAATTTTGTGGTTCGCTATGTCTTGGAACTACTAACAGTAGTCAGGAGATATATTGCACTGCGAAATTCTGCAGTCAGATATTTCTCCAAGTTATTTATAAACAATTATGTCCATTTGAGGTCTGAGGTGTTTCTGAATCAGACTATGTTCTTATCACTTATCATGTATCTGAGAATTGAACAATGAATAAAAATGACAGAAAAATAATTGATTCCTTTTCACTTGCGTTACAGTAGAGCACTAAATGTTCCATGGATTGTCAAATGAATTATTTTTTGAAGAGGGACATCATACTTGGCAATGTGGAGGGTCGGTGAAAGAGAAGAAGACCATCAACCAGGTGGACTGGCACAATGAATGAGCCAAGTGCAGGGCAGATGGAATTTGAGTGTTGTTGCTGTTGTTATGTGCCGTCAAGTTGTTTGCAACTCATAGCGACCTTATGTACAATAGCCCTAAA
>NW_006400043.1:1021643-1030144 GCF_000299155.1 Elephantulus edwardii | reverse complement strand
GCGATTGGCACAGGACAGAGCGGAGTTTAGGGCTGTTGTACATAGGGTCGCTATGAGTCGCAGGCGCCTTGATGGCACATAACAACAACAACAACAACCATGAAATAGGTAGAACTGACTGACACTTTCCCTATTATGGTATAAGGGTTAGGAACCACAGAATGTAGAGGGACAACCATGTTGTTTATTGTTCTCAAGTCCTGGACCAACTTTCATTTACCATTAGGTTGTTTTACATCAAGGAGAGGAGTATCCTAAGGAGAAGTCATTTCAGTAATTAGACCAGCTTCTTTTAATCATCTAATTATAGGAGTCAGACCTCTTCAGCCTTCAGGGATATTCTACATTGTCTCTGTTTTGGATAACTTATTCCAAGCTTAAGAGATATTTTAATAGGTTTTACATTCACTGCCTGGGTAAGCAACCCAGAGATCCAAACCTTTGGGTCTATATCTCTAAATTTTGCATGTAACATTTTAGAATCTTCAAGTGGAAAAGAGGTGAGCCCTAATATCTTCATGGGTGGTGAAAATAAAATATTGGTCTTTAAACATCTCTCCTTAAGAGGGGCAAAAAAGTTGCAGAAATTACCAAAAACTGATGAGAAAACAGCCAGGAAGTCCACATGCAAGGCAAAGGAGAAGTAAAGACAAAAATAGCACATACATATTAAACTACAATAAAGTCAAGTCAAGCAGGATTTAGAAGAGTCTGTGGTACCAGGGACATCATGGCTGATGTCAGAAGGACCCTGACTGAAAGCAAAGACTATCAGAAAAATACCTATTTGTGCTTTACTGACTTTGCAAAGACATTTGATTGTGTGGGTCATAACAAATTATGAATAACATTTAGAAGAATGGGATTTCCAGAACATTTGATTTCCAGAACATTTGATGAAAAATCTGTACCTAGACCGAGGGGCTGTTGTGCAAACAGAACAACGGAACACATGTTGTTGTTGTTGTTGTGTGACATCAAGTTAACTACAACTCATAGTGACCCTTGAACAAAAGATCTGAACCCAGTCCTTTCCTGTGCCATCCTTATACTTCCTCTTACACAGGAGTCCACTGCAGCAGTCACCATCTGAATCCACCTGGTTGAAGGTCTTCCTCTTCTTTATTGATCCTCCACTCTAACCAACACTCTTCCCAACAACATGTCCCTCTCCAAAGGAAAAGCACCTCCTAGCAATATGTCCAAAGTGTGTAAGGTGAAGCATCATCATCCTTGCCTCTAAAGAGCACTCGAGCTGCACCCTCTTCGAGACATATTGGTTCATTCTCTTGGCCATCCATTGGATGTTCAGTACTCTCCTCCAAAACCACAGCTCAAAGGCTTTGATTCTATTTCTATCATCCTATACACTGTCCCACTCTCAGATGCATAGCAAGTGATCAGAAAAACCATGGCCTGACTCAGACACAAGTTAGTCCTCAAACTGACAACATTACTCTTTGATAACTTGAGAAGTACCAAACTTTCCCAATACAATATTGATTTCCTGATTGCTAGTACCAAGTGTGTCAACAGTAGATTCAAGTAAGATAAGGTTGCTGACAATTTCAATCTCTTCTCTATCTACATTATGTTTCCTACCAGTCCAGTGGTAAGAATCTCTGTCTTCTTGCCATTGAGATGTAATCCATAGTGAAAACTTCATTAGTTGATATTCTGCAACTATTTTCTTCAAGTCATCTTCACTTTGGGCAAGCAAGGTTATGTCATTTGCATAACACGGGTTATTAATGAGTCTCCTTCCAATCCTGATGCCACATTCCTCTTCATAGAGTACAGCTTCTTGGATAATGTCTATGTGTGCTTCATTGATTATGCAAAGGCATTTGACTGTGTGGACCTTAACAAACTGTGGCTGACTCTGAGAAGAATGGGAATCGCAGAACACTTGAGATTGTGCTAATGTGAACTTATACTTGAACCAAGCGGCAGTCATCAGAACAGAGCAAGGAAACACTGCATGGTTCAAAACTGGGAAGGGCGTACTCCAGGGATGTGTCCTGTCCCCATACCTTTTCAACCTGTATGCAGAACAGATCATTCAGGAGGCTGGGCTCTATGAAAAGAAATGCAGCATCAGGATTGGTGGAAGATCTATCAACAATCTGAGATATACAGATGACACAACCCTGCTTGCTGAAACTGAGGAGGACATGAAGCGCTTGCTGCAGAGGGTTAAGGACTGTAGCCTCCAATATGGACTGAGGCTCAATGTCAAGAAGACAAAGATTCTCACCACTGGGCCAATTGGCAGCATCAGAATGGATGGTGAAGAGATTGAGCTTGTTCATAGCTTAGTCTTTTTGGCTCCACAATCAACAATCTTGGCACCAGCAGCCAGAAAATTAAAAGACGTATTGTGATGGGAAAGTCTGCTGTTAACTATTGAAGAGCGATGATGTGTCTCTGGAGACTAAGGTTCGTCTGGTATAGGCCATGATCTTCGCAATCACTTGTTATGCATCAGAGAGCTGGACAATGACCAGGGAGGATAGAAGGAGAATTGATACTTTTGAGTTTTGGTGTTGGAGAAGAGTGTTGAGGGTACCATGGATTGCTAAGAAAACGAACACATTCATCCTGGATAGAGTTAAACTGGGCTGATCCTTGGAGGCAAGGATTCTAAGGCTTCGTCTGACATACTTTGGTCATGATGTAAGGAAAGACCAGTCCTTGGAGAAGGACATCATGCTTGGGATGGTGGAGGGCAGGCGCAGGATGGGAAGGCCCTCTAGGAGGTGGATTGTTTCGGTGACTGGGGAAATCGGGATGAGTGTGTTGGAGACAATGAGATTGGCACAGGACAGAGCAGAGTTTAGAGCTGTTGTACATAGGGTCGCTATGAGTCATAAGCGACTCGCCGACACATAACAACAACAACATATAGATTGAACAAGTATGGGGATACAATACAACCCTGATGAACTCCCTTCCCAATTCCAAACCACACTTTGCTTTTCTGCTCTGTTTGCACAACAGCCCCCTGATCCAGGTATAGATTCCTCATGAGCACAATCAAGTGCTCAGGTATTCCCATTCTTCTCCATGTCAGCCACTACCTATCATGATTCATGCAGTCAAACACCTTTATAGAGTCAATAAAACACAAATAGACATTATTCTCCTATTCCTTATTTTCAACTAGCATCCCTCTGACATCAGCAATGATATCCCTGGTGCCACGGCTTCTTCTAAATCTCACTTGAACCTCTGGCAATTCACTATCTATGCACTGTTCCAGCTGTTGTTTAATAATCTTCAGCAGTATTTTGCATGCATGTGATATCAGTGATATTGTTTGATAATTTCCACTTTCAGTTGGATTACCCTTCTTGCGAATAGGAACAAATATGTGATCCCTTATATTTTGTAAGGGAACCTTATATGGTTTAAAATTAAGAAAAGTGTGTGTTGGGGCTATATCCTTTTCCCATACCTATTCAATCTATATGCTGAGCAAATTATTTGAGAAGCTGAACTTTCTAAGAAGGAATGTGGCATCAGGTTCAGAGGAAGACTCATCAACATCCTACATTTTGCAGCTGACACCACCTAGCTTGCTAAAAGTGAGACAAACTATAGGCCCTTGCTGCATAAATCATTCTGGATTGCATCTTGATGTAAAAAACAACGACAACAACAACCCAAAAATTCTTACTACTGAGACACAGGCAATACCATGATAGATAGATTAAAGATTAAAATTATCAATGACTTAATTTACTTGTATCCATGATTAACACCTTGTCACCAGCAGTCAGGAGATCAGAAGACTTATTGCACTAGAGAAAGTCTGCAGTCAGGGACCTCTCCAAATTATTAAGGAACAATGATGCTAGTCTGAGGAGTAAGATTCATCTGTTCATGATCTTTCCCATGACCATGATCTTTTCAATCACTTGTGATGTATTAGAGAGCTTAACAACGAATAAGGATTACAGAAGAAATATTGATGCTGTTAAGCATCAATCGGAGAAGAACAATTTCTATCCCATGTGTTCCAAAAAGAACAAATAAATGACTTAATGAAAGTACAGCCAGCACACTCCTTGGAGGAAAACATTACAAAGCTTCACCTCACATGCATTGGGTTAGGAGATGCTATTCCTTGCAGAGGTAGAAGGTCAGCAAAAGAAAGGAAAACCCTAAATCAAATGGATTGAAACAGTGGCTACTGCAATGTGCTCAAATATGTTAGATATTGTGATGATAGTACAGAATAAGACAGGGTTCCTACCTGTTGCTTGTTCATAGGGTCCTATGAGTCATACTTGACTCAAAGACACCTAACAACAACAATATATTTAAGATTTGTGGTTTTCAGTCTTTTTAACTTCTTCCGTAGCAGTTCCTGTGTCTGAGGTATTCATTGCATCCTCATTCTGGTATACTCTTTTAGGAGAATGCTAGGGTTTTTCGTTTTGTTTTGCTTTTTTTTCATAATGTTTGATCCTGCCTGCTTCTTCCCTGACATTAGGTACTGACATGTAGGTACTGTTTCCCTTCTGAACAGGCAAAGCCTATGAGCAAAGCTGGCAACTTCCCAGGAATGTGACTCAAGATCTTTCCATCCCTAGCTCTAGGTGGTTGCTGCTCATGGTATACCTATCTTCTCCTGAGGTTAGGTGGGAAGAGACACTTCCACCTTAGCTGACAGAGTCTCTAGGGTGAGCTGGTAACTTCTCACGAATTCCACCTCTGGGACTGTTCCTTTTGCCAAGTTGGTGGTTGTGGCTACCAGTGTCCCTGTCTCTCTTCCTGAGGCTAGATGGCATCCTTTCAATTCTTAACTACTTTTTACAATGTTATTGATTGTGTATTTAAGTAAATTAAATACTGACAATTTCAATCTTTTTTCCATCTATCAAGATGTGGCATTTTGGTTGAAAGGTATCATTGTTTTTTGTTTCTTTGTTGTTGATATGATCCCTATTAAAGACAATATAGTCTTTGATCTTTTACTTCAAATCTTCTTCATGCTTTGCAAGTAAGTTTGTATCATATGCATAACACAGCTTATTGATGAGTATTGCTCCAATCCTCTTTCATATATCCAAGCTTCTGGAATTAACTGCTTAGCATATAGACTGAATAGGTATTTTAACTATGTCATTTTTTATAGTTGATGTCAATTGAGTACAATTCATATATGCAACAGATCCAAACCCTGTCCTATCCTGTGCCATCTTAATTATTTCTGACATAATAGAATACTTTGCAGTGGTTAATCTATTGTGTCAATCTATTTGGTTAAGGGTCTTCTTCTGTTTTACCAATCCTCTGAACAAAGCCAAGAAACACTGTTGTTATTGTTGTTAGGTTCTATTGGGTCAAATATACCTCATAGTGACTGTGAAGAAAAGATATGAACCCTTTTCTATCTGTTCCATCATCACACTTCTTGACACACACGAGCCCATTGAGATAGTCACCATGTCAATATACCCAGACCAGGGTCTTCCTCTCTTTTGCTGATCCTCCACTTTTTCCAGCATCATGTTCTTCTCTAAGGAATAGACCTTCCTAGCAACATTCCTGAACTATGTGAGGCAAAACCTCATCATTCTTGTTTCCAAAGAGCACTCTGCACCCTCTCCAAGATGTATCTGTTTGTTCTTTTGGCCATCTATGGGAGGTTCAGTGCTTTTCTCCAACACCACAGCTCAATGACATCAATTCTTTTTATGTCATCCTTATTAATTTTTCAGTTCTCAGATGCATGGCAAGTGGTCAGAAAGACTATGGTCTGAATCAGATGCACCTTAGTCCTCAAACTGACATAATTACCCCTCAATAATTTGGAAAGGCCCCTGACTGCATATTTTCCCAGTGCAAAGAATCTCCTTATAACTTGACTGCGGTATGAAGGGTAACTTTCCACGCAACATTATATGGTTTAAAAATCAGGTATGGATAAAATAAGGTATTCATCAGAGCTGTATCTTTTCTCCATGCCTGTTTAATTTGTATGCTGAGCAAATCATTTGAGAAACTAGACTTTATCCAAAAGAATATGGCATAAGGATCAGAAGAAAACTCATAAAAAACTTGCATTATGCAGATGCCACATCCTTGCTAGCTGAAAATAAGAAAGGTTTGAAACCCTTGGCTGTATAACATCAAAGATTTTAACCTTCAATATGGATTACATATTAACATCAAGAAAACAAACCTTCTCACCTCTGGACCAATAGGCAACATCATGATAGATGGAGTATAGACTGGACCTTACAACAACTTCACTTTAGTAGGATCCACAATCAATACCCTCAGTACCAGCAATCAGGAGATCAGAATGTGTATTACACTGAGAAAGTCTGCAGTCAGGTATTTCTTCAAATTACTAAGGAGCAATGATGTCAGCTGAGGACTAAGTAGTGCCTGATTGAGGCTATCCTCTTTAAGCCATTTAGTCTGCAAGCAGGACAATGAATGACAGTAGAAAAAATTATGCCTTTGGGTTGTGTTGAAGAAGAGTACTGAAAATCCCATGAACTGCCAAAAAACCCCCAGATACGTCTTAGAAAAAAATATAAGCAGAGTGTTCAGTGAAGGCAAAGATAGCAAAGCTTTGTCTAAGATATTTCAGGTTTGCTGTTAGGAGAAGCTATTTTTTGCAGAGGAACATCATGCTTGGAAAGATAGAAGAGGGTATTCTAAGTATAGTGTAGCAAAATTCTATTGGGTGTTAATATAAGTTAACTAACTGGACCATGTATCAGACTTGCTGGATTTACAAACGGATGAGAAAATCCAGTAGCCAAGCTAGCAAGCAAATATTTGGCAAGCACTGCATTTCTAATAATGAAACTGATAATTATACTTCTTTCACACAGCTGTAATTGAATAAATCTAATTGCCTCTTCTGTGTAACTTTAATGTTGGGTTTCAAACTGTTGTGTGGACAGGAAAGCAACATTAGAGGAATTACCCTAGTGTTACTTTCCCTCCTATACAGTGGTTTGAACTCAGGCAATAAAGTTAAATGGAAAATGCTCTGTACTTGATTTTCAATTATAGCAAAGGCAGGGAGCCACAATTATCCCTTTCATTAACGTGATGCTCTTCACTGCCGCCTGGGCAAAATCTTTCCACTGTTTTTGCTTAGTGCTGCTGTGACTCTTAAACCGAAGAGCACTTCAAACTAAATTTTAGAAGTAAGGGAGAAAAGAAAAGGGATATGACATATATAAACATAAAAATTAAAAATCACAAGTAAAAGAACACACAGTAAAAAAAATACGTTAAGTGTTAGATTGACTTCCAGAAGTTCTTTGGGAACTAGAGATCCCTGGAAAGGTTTAATTAATCTTTAGTTTTAAAATTCATTCATGATGATACTATAATTTAACTATTTAAAATTTAATCTTCAAATGATGAATATTCATGTTACTTTAATTAAAGAAAAAAATTAATTGTTGAGATTTTCTATATTATATATCTGAAAATATTTCCTAAAAAATTAGGTAAAATCCTTTACTTAGCTTTTATCTTGCTTGCTTTTTAGTCCATTTTAATACTATCCAGTTATACACATTTATATGGGATTGTATTCTATATTGGTCAAATATCATATAAATCTCTTCTTCTGAACAGGTTCTGACTTTAAAATATTAAATTATTAAGAACTTGATAAAATCACTCTGACATTTGAAAATAAAACATGCAAGCTTTGTCTTAGAATACATACACATAAAGTTTTAGATTTACAGGATAAGAATTATTATTCATTCTTTTAAAATATGCTATGCATTAGTTAAAAATTTCACAAATGTAATGACATTGTTATTGCTTTTAAGTGCCTTTGTGTTGCCTATAACTCACAGTGACCCTATGAACAACTGATATGAAGCTTGCCCGATCCAGGGTTATCCTTACAATCTCTGATATGCATGAGCCCATTGTTGAAATCCATGTGTCAATCCGTCTTGTCAGTCTTCCTCACTTCCTCTGACCATCCATCTTTCGCAGCATGAATTACTTCCTAATGTCTGACTCTTCCAAAAGGTCTATATACTGAAATGCAATCTTCTCATTTTCTAAATACATATTTGTTAAAATCTATAACATTGTGGCACACAAAAAGAATATAAATAGATTAGAATTATTCTTAGGTGGATTTCACACATAATTTTCTTATGTGTTAATTGCTGGTTGTTTATAAAGCAAGCAAAATCACATACTTTATAATGAGGAATACCTTTAAAAACATGAATAGGACTTGCAATCGTATAAATGACACTGAAATTATAACTGGTTTTGAAGCAGTTTTACAACGTAGGTTAATATAGTTAATAGTCTATTACTATACAAGAATTGTTGATATTTTTCATTCTAAAATGATAGAAACTCTGGTGGCTTAGAGGTAAGGAGTGGCATTGTCAAACCAGAGGTATGTAGTTTGAATCCACCAGCTGCTCTGTAAGAGAAAGCTGGACAATCTCCTTCCATGTAGTCAACTGTTTCTGAAAACTGCTGGA
>NW_006400043.1:1018888-1021543 GCF_000299155.1 Elephantulus edwardii | reverse complement strand
ACCCTCTCCAGGATTAATCTGTTTGTTTTCTTGGCAGTCCATGGTACATTCAATACTTTTCTCCAGCACCACAGCTCAAAGGCATCAATTCTCCTTCTATCTTCCCAAGTCATTGTCCAACTCTCTGATGCATAACAAAGGGAAAATAAGGCTTTCTGGTTTTCCATTCAGGTTACTTCACCAACATATCTCCCCTTGGCTCTGCATGTATGTTCCTCTCCCAGTCCCCACATGTGTACATCTGCGTGTGTGCTCACTCTATGCGCATCTGCGTATAGGCCTGTCCAAACTTCTTCTGGATCAGTGACATCAGATCAAGAAATGGCTATCACCTCAGGCACGAGAAACTCTACCAAAGCAGAGTCACAAAAAAAAGCAGACTAACTCACCAGCTACACAATCCCAAAGCAAGATATCATATCCCCCCCCCCAAAAAAAAAGAAATTACACAGTATCAGTGGATTTCCTGAAGCTAGGAAGTGCCATAGAACTTTCCAACACAGAATTTAAAAGAAAAATGATTAAATATTTTCAGTGGGTGAAAGACAAACTTGAAGAACTGCCTGACACTGCAAGCAAAAACTAGGAGGAGCTTGAAAAAAATCCAAAACAATGCAGATAAAACAAATGAGGTATTAAAGGCTCTGTAAAAACACGAAATCACAATCCAAAATATGAGGTCCAGTGTTTGAGATGCTGTCAACATGATGGAGGGACACATAAACAGAGTTGAAGAGATGGAACACAGAACTAGTGAAATAGTAGAATTGTCACCATTGACCTGCTAGAACAAAAAGCAGAATCAAAAATGAAGAAAAAGAAGAAAACATTAGAATAATGTGGGAACCATCAAGAGAAATAACGTGCATCATCAGAAATCCAGAACAGGAAGAAGTAAAGGCACTGAAAAAGTTGTGAAAGAATTACTAGAAGAAAACTTCCCAGGCATAATGAAGACTAAGAGAATAAATATTCGAGAAGCTGAGAAAACATCATATAGAATAGACACCAAAAGAAAAATGCCAAGGCATATCACAGTCAAATTTGCCAGAACCAAAAATAAGAAGAGAATTCTGAAAGCAAGGAGGATGAACAAAGAGTACCTATGAGGGAGACCAGATAAGATTAAATGAGGTTTTATCAGCAGAAACCATGCAAACAAAAAGACAGTAGGACATATATCAAACACTCAAACAGTTACTTTACACATGAACTTCACCTGATTGATTTCATAGAAAATATATTGACTACATCTGTGGAAGGAATCAATGAAGCAGCTCAGTATCAGCAATTAAAACAAGGTCAGAAAAAATCATTGATTACTTATGTGCTCATTCAAATTGAGGCCAAATAAAGTGAAAATTAATCTACAAGAACCAAAACATGATCTTAAATCTATCTCACCTGACTTTATAAATCATTTTAAGAATAAGTCTTTAAGAATAGTATTTAACAAAGATGAAAGACCAGATGAGTTGTAGAATGCCATCAAGGATATTATCTGTAAAAAGAGCAAAAGGTCATGACAAGAAGAGAAAGAAGAGAAAAAAAAATCCCAAAATTGGTGTCAGAAGAGACTCTGAAAATCACACTAGGACATTGAGAAGTTACAACAAATGGGAAATATATGGAAGTAAAACAACTGAACAAAGCAAGGAATTATAACGGAATGTACAGAGATCTAGAATTGGACAATAAAAAGTGGAAAACTCACTCTGAATTTCTTAAGCTGAGAGAACTAAAAAAACAAATTTAAGCTTTGAGTCAAAATATTGGAGAATTCTATGAGCAATAAATATATTGAATGATCCAGGAAGCATCAGAAGAAGATTGAGGGATAACACAGATACCAAAAAGAATTGACTGGCATGGAAAAATTTCAAGAAGTACCAAGAAGCTGTGCTGCAATAGCGAAGATATATGGTTGAAATCTACCAGGTTCTCCACAGGAGAAGGATAGGCAATCTCCTCCTGTGCAATTAACTGAAAACCTGCTGGAGGTTCAGGTGTGGGTTTTTTCCAACTCTATGGTACACGATAACAACAATGAAGAAAGAAGCTGAAGCTGCACTGCAGACACTGGTAGAAAGTAAGGCCCCATAAGTTGATGGGATCCTTATTGACATATTTCAATTAACAGATGCAGCCATGGACATGCCCGAGAATTTAGAGGTTGACTGCCTGAACAACTGATTAGAAACGATCTATATATATTCCCATTCCAAAGAAAGATGATCCAACAGAGTGTGGTAGCTATAAAAAATACTATTAATATTATATGCAAGCAAAATACTACTGGAGATCATTCAAAAATTATAAAAATATTTGGACCTTTTCTTTGGACACTCTAAAACCTTCTTCACTTAAAAAGTCCAAGGTGCTTCAAGTATCCTGACCTGAGGCCTCATAAGTTGGGCTACATACTAGAAGGTAATCTTTAAGATCTAGTACCATGAAATATTACTGAAATATTACATGAAATATTACCATGATATATTACTCTGGAGATGAAAAAGTGAGGAAAAATGGAGTTGCTTTCATAGTTAAAAAAGCCATTGCTAGATCTATCTTGAAGTTCAATATTGTCAGTGACAGGATAATATCTATACGCATACAAGGAAGTCCAGTGAATACCACTATCATTCAAATATATGC
>NW_006400043.1:982998-1006200 GCF_000299155.1 Elephantulus edwardii | reverse complement strand
TCCTGGGGAATATTACATAGCTGAATGCAGGGATACATTAATCTTTAACAGCTACATAAAAACATATATCAAAACTAAAAAATTTAAAATGAAGTAAGCAAGCATGTAATACCTCTTATTTCCCATAGCTAATAAATTTATGAACCTCCTAATTGGCTGTTTCTTTCTTAGAATCTCTCATGAAGTTTCAGTTAAACTATCAACTGTGACAATAATCATCTGAAAGTCTAATGTCAACAACAATCATCTAGAGTCTGGAGGTTTTGCACCCAAGATTACCCAAGATTATCCAATTTAAATGGCTTTTAAGTTTGTATTAACTGTTGATTGGGGGGCTCACTTTCTCCTCAGGGTTGTTGGCATGACCTCATTATATGGCAGTGGGCATACCCAGAATTACCTTATAATAGAGAGAACAAGAATACCAGCACCTTTTTTCACCCTAGCCTCTGAAGTCACAAAGTAGAAAATCTATCATTGCTTCCAAGTTCACCTGCATTCAAGATGCAGTGAATCTGTCTCCACATTTTAAAAGAGGTACTGTTGAATGTTTGCATTTATGTTTAAATCACTGCAAGATATGAAACAATTTATATTTGTGTAACCTTCAGAAGTTAATTGAAATTTAGTGTTTGGCATGGAGTTCATGCACAGTAAATTGAATAAGGAATCAATTATTTAAAAATTCCCCCATTTTTATGAGTTTTTTTGCTCTTTCAATATTAAATTAAAAAACAAAACAAAACTCGAAAACCTGAGAGTCACTGCCATCATGTTTATTCCAATTTATCCGGGGTTTTAAAATACTTGTTAGCCTTCTGAAAGTTGGATAATGAATGAGGTTGAGTAAGAATTGATATCTTTGAGTTATGATCTTGGGGAAGAGTGCTAATATCCAATGGCTTTCCAAAAGAACAAACAAATAAATCATTAAAAAGGTGTAGCCACAGTGTTCCTCAGAGGGAAGGATAGTGAAGTTGACTCACATTCTTTAGACATGTTTTTAGGAGGGACCCATCCTTGGAAAAGGACATCTTAATTAGAAATGAGGAGGAGGGTCAGTGAAGGAGGGGAAGTCCTTCAAAGAGATGGAATGACACAGTGACTGTAACGGTGGGCTCAAGGATGTCAGAGATAATTAGCATGGATTCATCATTTATTGAACCTCTGAGTCGTTATCCATCTCATGACTCTTAAAAACAACAGCTGGAATTCAAAGGCTATACATTTTAACATGGGAAGACTGCTCAAATTTTCCTTTGAAGTATCTGATGGATTCAAACCCATGGAGCTACTCAACCTGGTTAGCAACACAACATTCCACTAGAGCTCCTCTATGATGAGTTTTAATTAATTAGAATTGATATTATCAAACATGGAGAAATGATCAAAGTTATACAACTGTTTAGGTCTTTCATTCATAGGGTTGCTGTGAGTTGTCTACTACTTGAAGACACTTAACAACAATAACAATGACAACATAGAGATCTGTTGACCTAGAGGACAGAAAGTTATATTACTAAGCCCAAGGTGGGTGATTTTAATCTGCGGTCCTCAGGTCTGATTTAGATTGTTTTTTGTCAATCATTCTCCTAAGTGGTATAGCACTGGTCTGTGCATGGCTGTACAGAGGTAACTCATGGTTGCTGTGATGCTAAACACTGTGACACTGACATGTCAAATGACATAATGGTTACCCATGATGGACAGTGTTTTGTGGAGCTCCCAATTAAAGCAAGCTGAGAAGCAGGAGTGGCGTTCACTTCCAAAATGGCTTGCTCTACGAACATGGAGAAATGGCTGAAGTTATACAAGTGTTCAGGTCTTTCATTCATAGGGTCGCTGAGTCATCTATGACTCGATGGCACTTAACAACAACAACAATTATCAAAATTCAAATTCTTTCTAATGTAATATAAAAATAGTAACTAAAATATAAGATTTGTAGTAGGAAAGCATCTAGTGACATCTATTTCATGAACAACTTGCCTCCAGAAATTCTATGAACTTTGATAAATGTCAGTTGTTGTAGAGGAGCTTCAGGCCTTTTGTTCATAGGGTCACTATGAGTTGTGCTCTACTCGAAGATAAACAAAAACAAGAATAACTGACTAACTCTACTATTTTCCAAGTTCATAAAACTGGCTTCTTTTTAACTTAACTATAAACAGCATGTTACTAATGATTTGTTATTTCAATATTTGCTTTGTTATGGCTATGTGCCATTCATTTGACTATGGCTCATAGTGATTGTAAACAACAGCTTGAAATCTTGCCAAATCAAGCCCCATTGTAACAGATTTTGCCATGATCGAGGTCTTTGTTGCAGTCACTATGTCAATTTATCTCCTTGAAGAACTTCCTCTTTCACTATCCATCTGCCTTTCCCAGTATGCTGTCTTCTTCCAAGATCTGGCAACTCCTGGCAACATGACTTAAATACACAAGAAGTTTCACCTTTGTTACTTTCAAGAATCAATCTTGTTGCACATTTTTCCAAAAACAGATTTATTAGTTCTTTTAGTAGTCCATAGTATATTTAACACACTTTGCACAATAATTCAAAGACATCAATTCTTCGTTAAATCTTCCTTATACACTCTCCAGCTTTCACATGCACACAGAGCAATTGAAAGTACCATAACTTGGGCTTGGTGAACCTTGGTCTTCATATCGACATATTTGTACTTTAACTCTTTCAAGAACTGAATCTTGTTAACAACAAACTTGTCCAGTGTAACAAGTCTTTTGATTCTTAGCAGTGGCTCTCATGTGTGTTGATTAGTTATTTAAGTAAAATGAAATTATTAACAATGTCAAACTTTTCCTTCTGTCATGATGCTGATTATTGTTTGAGAATATTTATTTTGTGCATGCTCAGATGTAATTCAAACATAAAAAAACAAGGAAAGTTATACTAAAATTTATTTTAAAAAATTAATGGAGTAATTATAGATAACACAGAAAGGAGAGAAAAATTCTTTAAGAGTTATATCCTGTGGTAACTAACTATTCTAGAGTCTGAACATATATTTTACCACTAACAGGCCCTCTTTGGAAAGAACGTAATTTTTCTGTGTAGCATTTTAGTTTTATACATAATGAGAATGAAACAGAGTCTACTCCATAGGGTTCTTGTTGTTGTTGTTGTTGTTGATTGCTGTAACGACGCTATGAACACAAGGCCTGAAGCCTTTTTGTAACCATCAACATTTATCAGTTCATATTTTCTAAGACATGGTGTTTAGGAAGTGATGCCAATCCTGCTTCCAAAGCTGTCTTAAATGGGGACTCCACCAAACACTGTCCCCATGGATAACCATTATGGCATTTAATAACCCAAGGGCAGAAGTTTCAGTATTATAAAAACCCAGATTACCTCAGTACAGCATATTTACAACTCCATGGGACTAGTGAATCAGTTTAAATTTATAATATATGGATTTTCAAGCAATTATAATTAATGGCAATAAATATCCTAGAGAGTTCTAGTGGCCTAGTAGCAAGTAGTTGTGCTACAACTCTGAAGGCACATTGTTCAAGGCCACCAGCTGCTCAGTGAGAGGCAGTTGGGCAATCTCCTGGCGTGCGATTAACTCTGAAACGCTTCTGGAGAGTATCAGCTGTGGGTCAGTTCTGACTCTATGGTGGTGGTGGTTGTTGTTGTGTGCCATCAAGTCGCTTGTGACTCATAACCACCCTATGTACAACAGCCCTAAGCCCTGCTCTATTCTGTGCCAATCACACTGCCTTCGACACACTCATGCAAATCACCCCAGTCGCTGAATCAATCCACCTCATAGAGGGTCTTCCCCTCCTGCGCGGTCCCTCCACCCTCCCAAGAATTATGTCCCTCTCCAAGGACCAGTCCCTCCTTACAACATGCCCAAAATATGTCAGAAGAAGCCACAGAAGCCTTCCCTCCAAGGAGCAACCCAGTTTAACCCTCTCCAGGATGAATCTGTTTGTATTCCTAGCAGTCCATGGTACACTCAATACTCTTCTCCAGCACCACAGATCAAAGACATCAATTCTCCGTCTATCCTCCCTAGTCATTGTCCAACTGTTTTACGCATAACATGTAGCTGCAAAGACCATGTCCTGTATCAGACACACCTTAGTCTCCAGAACGACGCCATTGCTCTTCAGTACTTTGGAGATGTCCCTAACAGCATACTTTCCCATAGCAATACGTCTGTTAATTTCCTGGCTGCTGGTGCCAAGAGTGTTGACTGTGGAGCCAAGCAGACTAAAGTTGTTAACAATCTCATTCTCTTCATCATTTATCCTGATGCTGCCAATTGGTCCAGAGATGAGAATCTTTGTCTTCTTGATATTGAACCTCAATCCATATTGAACACAACAATAAAAACAACAACAAACATCCTTTGTGTCATTGTTTTTAAGTTATGTAGAAACCCAAAACAAATACTTTTCTTGTGATACAGTATATCTAGCAAAATTATAAAGAAAAGAAGAATAAAATAAATTTCTTCTTATGTTTTCTACATACAATTAGCCTATTTATCTGAGCATCAGAAATGTACTTACCAGATATATTTTCAAAGAATATTTTTAATTATAAAGATTAAATGTTGTTGTTTTCATTGAGCTGCCTGAGATTCACAGAAACCCTATCTGCTGTAGCTCTGAAGCCTGCCCTGTCCTGAGCTAGTCTCACTGACTCCATCGCACCTACCCTCATTATGCCAGTTATGTACCAATCCATCTCATCTGGAGTCTTCTTTCCTACACTGTCCCATTAAAGATAAGGTGCACAGGAGGAAGAACAGTCTTAGTGGAAACATGATCTCTGAGGTCTCAGAAGGTAGATCTATGAGCTGATAATTCTCAGTGAGTGAATACAGAGCCTTCTAGGTTTCAGAGAATCAGATCTTTACAAACTTGTTTCCAGAGTACCCAGATGCCATTTATTAATGTCAGGCTATGGGGCTGCAGTCACTACCCAATACTGAGGGAGAGGATATGCCATTTCCAAATCACAAAAGAATATATATCTGATGATACTTGATTCACTGACAAAGCAAAAGTTATATATATATATATATATACACACACACACATATGTGCATTTATAACCAATATATATAACAAATTATATATATATATTTTTTTCTTTTTTTCTTTTTTTTCCTTGATGCAGTTATGGGCCATTCAAGTCAGAAGTAAGTAATAGCTGACCTTCCATGAATTTTCAGAGACAGTAAATAACATAGGAGTTGATTGTCCATCTTTCTCCAGCAGAGCAGCTGGTGGATTAAAACTCTGTGCTTTGAGTTGCTAACAAAGGCCTCTACCACAAGGCAACTTGGGATACTGACACTGTAAATCTTTTGCAAATGAGCTATCCATCTTTCATCTGCTGAAACAGCTTTTGGATTTGAAGTGCTCACTTTTCAGTTAACACATCATATGCCAGTAGAGCTCCTTTCAGCCTGACTTCTGACCAGCAGACTTGTTGGCCTCTAGAAGCTTACAAATCATCTCTTTGATATCAACCTCTCTGGTTGTTGTTGTTAAATGTCATTGGGTCAACTATGGCACATAACATTCCTATGGACAACAGAGCAGTAGCCTGCCTCTACCCTGCCATCCTCATTCATCCCTGATTTACTTGAACCCTTTGACACAGTTGCTGTATCAATCCATTTTTTGGGTGGGTATTCCTTTTCTTGTTGTTCTTCCATCTATTTATTTTTTTTTATCTATGATGTTCTTTTCCAAGGCCTCTCCTAATAACATTCCCAAAATACGTGAGATGAAGCTTCACCATCATTATCTCCAAAGGAGCACCATGTTTGCACTTTCTCCCAGATATGTTTGTTCTGTTTTTTTCTCAGTCCATGAGGTATTTAGTACTCTTTTCGAACCCCACAGTTAAAGGCTTTAATTCTTCTTTTGTTATAGTTACTGTCATTGTCCAACTTATAGACGTATAACAAATTATTGAAACACTATTACTTGAGTCAGATGCACCTTAGTCTTAAAATTGACATACTTTTTCCTTAACACCTTAGAGAATTCTTTGACAGTACATTTACCCCATGTAAGATGTCTTTTGATTTCTTGATTGGTGGTGCAAAGGATTTTGATTTTGGGGGGGAAAAAAAGCAAGAAGAAATAATTGACAACTTCGGTCTTCTCTCATCATGATGTTGCCTATTCACCTTGGATTAGGATTTTTGGTGTTGAGATGTAATCCTTTTGAAGATTCTAGTCTTTGATCTTCTGCACCAAGTGTTCAAGTCCTCGATTTCTGCAAGCAAAGCTGTGTCATCTGAATGAGAATCCTGATTCCACTTTCTTTCTCAAAAAGTCCAGTGTCTGGAATGATTTGCTCAAAATATAAATATAATAGGTATGGAGAAAGTGATTCTATAAGCAGAGTAAATCACTCCACAGGACTTCCAAGACTACAATTTTTACAGACACAGACTATCATATCTCAACCACACAGTGGCTGGTGCATTTGAATTCCTGACTTCTTGGTGGCAGCCAGCACATTGTCCACTGTACCATCAGATCTCTTTTATTTAAACACATTCCTTATCAATTTTTATACATTCCTCTGATCCTGATGTCACATGCTTTGTTTTGTTTTGTTTATGGTCCACCTTCTCAAATTACTTTCTTAGCATACAAATTGATTATTTATAATGAAAAGATATAGACAGTACTGACACACATCTTAATTAATTTTATACCATGCAGTGTTTCTTTGCTCTCTAAAGAAAACAGTTTCTTGGACTTGGTATAAATTTTGTGTAAGTCTAATTCAGTGTTCTGGAGTTACCATTCTTTCCAATGTTAGCAAGAGTTTCTTAGGATCCACCAAGCCATATGTCTTTGTATATTTAATGAAATATAATAGTTGTGGGGTTTTTTTGTTCTTCAGTACTTTCAACCAAGATTCATCAGATATCAGCAATAGTATCCCTGATGTTTTGACCTCTTCTAGGTTGTGGCACCAGAAATATCATTGCTGAAGTCAGATGGATCCTGGGTGATAGTAAAGACACCAGGGGAATGTCTACATTTTTTTAATTGGCTATGCAAGAACAAGAGACTATTGTGCAAATAGAACAAGGGAACACTTTAGTTGTTATGCGTCATCGGGTCGGCTTCAAGTCACAGTGAGTCTATGCACAATAGCTCTGAACCCTGCCCCATCTTAAGCCAATCCCATTGCCCCTGACACACCTATCCCCATTACCCCAGTTACTGACTCAATCCATCTCATCCGAGTATTTTTCCCTTGTGCTATTCCTCCACCCTTCCAAGCATTATAGACTTCTCCAAGGACTGGTATCTCCTGACAACATGTTCAAGTCTAGTTCAATACTCACACTCTCTCTCTCTGATGAATAGCAAGTAACTGTGGAGATCATAGCTTGGATCAGGCACACCTTAGTGCCTAAGCTGACACTGTTGCTCTTCAGCACTCTTGTCTTTTGATTTCTTGACTTCTGCTGCCAAGAGTGTTGATTGTAGACCCAAACAAGCTCAAATTGCTAACAATCTCAATCTCTTCTTCACCTTTCATAATGCTGTCAATCAGCCCAGAGGTAAGATCTTTGTTTCTTGATTTCGAAGTTCAATCCATATTGAAGACTACATTCTTTGACCTTCTGCAGCAAACACTTCATGTTCTTCTCAGTTTCAGCAAGCAAGGAGTGCCATCTGAATAATGGTGGGTTGATGTTGAATCTTCTTTCAATTCTAATGCCACATCCTTACTCATAAATTCCAGCCCCTCTAATGATCTGTTCCACACATGTATTGAAAAGGTATGGAGACAGGATGCATCCCTGACCACTCATCTTTCCTTAATTTGCACCATACAGTGTTTTCTTCCTCTGTTCTGAGGACTGCTTCTTGGTTAAACTATAGGTTTCACATGATCACAATCCACTGTTCTGACATTCCCATTCTTCTCAAGGTTAGCCACAATTTTTTGTCATGCAAACAGTCAAATGTCTTTTCATAGTCAGTGAACCACAAATAGACATTCCTCTGGTTCTCTTTGCTTTTAGATAAGATCTAGCATTGATTTAATGTCCCTAGTTTCACAGTTTCTATTAAACCCATATTACACTTCTGGCAGTTCTCTGTGGACGTACTGTTCCAGGCAGTTTTGGACAATCTTCAGCAGGATCTTTAGTTGTGTATGATATTAGTGATTGTTGTTGTTAGGTTCCATCAAGTCGAGTATGACTCTAGCTACCCTATGAACAACAGATCTGAACCCTGTCCTGATATTAGTGATATTGTTCAATGATTTTCACACTCTGCTAGATCAACTTTTTTTAGAATGCGAATAAATATGGATCTCTTCCACCCAGTTTGCCAAGTAATTGCCCTCCAGATTGCTTGACGTAACCTGTTAAGGATGTCTAAGGTTGCATCTGTTTGTTGAAATATGTAAATTGTCGTGCCATCAATTGCTGAAGCCTTGTTTCTTTCCAGTTCCTTCAGAGCAGAATGAACTTCCTCCTTCATCATCATTGCCTCTTGATCATATATTTTTTCATTAAAGTTTTCTGTGTCAGTCAATTCTTTTTGGTATAATGACTTTATGTAATTCTTCCACTTTTTTTTGTGGTGCTTCTTGGGTCATTCAATATTCTGCCCATAGAATCCATAAGTATTGCCACTCGAGGCTTGAATCTGTTCTTCAGTGCCTTCAGCCTAAGTGAGTTTGTCCTTTTCGAGTTTCCGACTCAAGCTCTTTGCACATTTCATTATAATACTTTATAGTACATTAAGTATATCTAAGACATGAGTGAGATAAGATAGAAGGTAGAAGGGGCAAGAAAGGACAGGACATAGTAAGAAAACTAATACTGACTAAAAAGTGATGCAAGAAATTTTACTGCATCCTGTGGTGTTGTGAACCAGGGCAAAGTAATTTTATAAGTATTAATAATGAGACAGAACACCAGAAATGTAGGAGAAAACCAGAGGCAAAGAGGAGGCAAACAGTTCTCAAACCGCTGGAGGGAACTGCCTCCCGAGTCCAGCTTTCCTGTCTTTTATTGAAAATTGCCAGGAAGTAAATCACAGAGAGAATCCAATATAGGTGAAGGTAAGCTTTCTCTATTGAAAACCTTCTGCTTGACTCAGGAGGGAGGGACAATGAAAAAATTCTGTAAATGCTTGAGGATTGCCTTAGTGCTTCAGGATTAATTCCAGCTGATCTCAACCTCCTTCATAACCTGAAGTAGTAGTCTGTTTATTACAAACGTTTAATATAAAATTTGGCTTCCCGTACTGTGGTCAGTGTGAAGAAGCGTGCTGAATATACAGTGTAATTTCAAAAGAACAATCAATAATGTCTTAGAAAAAGTGCAGCCAGAGTGCTCCATAGAGACAAAGATGATGAAACTTCATCTTACATACTTTGGACACCTTGCTAGGAGAAGCTAGTCCTTGGAAAGGGACATCATGTTTGGGAAAGTGGAGCGTAGGCAAGGGAGAAGCAGCAGCACTGAAAAACAATGAACTTGTAAAAATTACATAACATGAAGGAATCTTTGAACACACGATGCTGAGTGAAATATCTCAGTCACAAAAGGAAAAATACTGCAAATACTGCAGGTCTTACATGGGGGTTAGGAGGAGAATAGCATAAGAGTAGATAGATAATGACCATTGCATTGGAACAGGTGAAAGAAAGAACTGTCTAAAAGGAATATATGAGTAGACATTATACGTACAAAAACAACCCAGAATAAAAGAGATGTCTTTGCAAAGAGGACTGGGGGCAGTGGTGGTGGTGTGGGGGCTGGGGGGTGGAGGTAGATAATTGTGCAACAAAGAATATTTTAAAAAAAAGTCAACTGAGAAGGGGAAAGTGAGGGTGAGAGGGTAAAATCTGCAACATTAAATGGATAAAAATCTAACTTCTCTAAATGTTTGTTAAAATCCTTATTAAAATAAAATTTTGTTTAGAAAAACAAAAAAAAAAGAGAGGAAGGCCTTCAACAAGATGAATTGAACAGTGACTGCTGCAATAGGCTCTAATGGGTCAGAAACTGTGAGTATGGTACAGGATAGGACAGGTTTCAGATCTGCTGTTTACTGCCGTACGAACAACATGGTTCATACTCGAACTGATGACACCTAAGAAAAACATGGCTTCTTTTAAACCTGGCTTGAATTTCTGACACTTCTCTGTTGATATAATATTCCAGTCAGTTTTGGACAATCTTGAGCATGATTTTACTTACATGTAGTATTAGTGATATGATATTATATGATATGATTGATAGGATATTGTATGATATGATATGATATGATATGATATGATATGATATGATAATTCCCATATTCTGTAAAATCATCTTTTTGGATCCTATTCTAACCTGAGCCAATCTCACTATCTCACTGTCCCTGACACTTCTATCCTTATTACCCCAGTTGCCGTGTCAATCTATCTCATCCAGTTTCTTCTCCTGTGCTGTTCCTCTACCCTTCCATGTTCTGGCTACACGCTCAGAGTATGTGAGACAGAGTCTCAAATTCCTTGCCTCCAAGGAGCAGCTTGGTTATACTCTTCAGGAGAGACCTGCGAGTTCTCTTGACAGTCTGATCAATAATAGTAGTATGATCAATAGTATGATCAATACTCTTCTCCAACACCATAGTTCAAGGCATTAATTCTTCTTTGGTCATCCTTGGTCACTGTCTAGCTCTCTGATGCATGATAAATAATTGTGAAGACCATGGCCTGGATCAGGCACACCTTAGTCTCTAGGCTTTCCTCCTTGCTTTTCAGCACTCTAGAGAGCTCCTTGACGGCAGAATTTTCCTAATTTTTCCTTTGATTTCCTGATTGCTGTTGCTAAGAGTGTTCATTGTGAAAATGAGTAAGCTGAAATTGTTAATCTCAATATCTTCTCCATCTATCATGATGCTGCCAATTGGCCTAGTGGTGAAAAAAATCTTTTGTTTTCTTGTATATGTTTGTCTTTGCCTGTGCACACATATACAGATACTGAATCCATGAGCAGCTAAGGATAATGAAAGGCACTATCCTCTTATGCAATATATAAGTTCCAAAAACCTACTGGAGAGCAAGCTCTTTGTCACCCCCAACTCCATAACAACGAGTGTGAGCTTGAGTTTTTGTAAAAGGAAAAAATGCTATATGTAGGAAATTATGGTTAGCTAATTTCCTGTATCATCTATACTTAAGGTCTTATTTTGACTATTCCTATCCTCTACAATTTTCATCTCTTCTTCCTATTAAAGTCAAAATAACTTTACTAATATATATATATTTTTTTAAAATTTATTTATTTAAGGGAGATCTGGGAGCTGAGCTTTGAATTGTGTTACCAACCTAAGGATATGCAGTTTAAATTCACCAGTTGCTTCATGGGAGAAAAATAAGCAATCTTCTTCCATTGGATTAATTGCCTCTGAAAAATGTAATAGAGGGTCAGCTATGAGTTATTTCCAAATCAAGAGTACATAAAAAACTCATTTTTTTCCATAGGAACATTCTCATTCTTTTTTAAATAATTTTTTAAAAGTTTTATTTTATATTGGTTTGAACACAAAATTCTTATATATTGTGTTTCACACTTGATTTACATTATGGTCTTTTAAATTTATTCTTCATTTCAATGAAAATTTAAAGAGACTTGAGATTTCCATTCATTCATTGTTGCACTTTTTTTTTCTCTCCCAACCTTTCCCCTTCCCCCAGTACACTATCCTCCTGGAAAAGTAAAAGAAAAATTCTTTCATTGTTTCACAATCCCTCCCCACAGGTCCACTCCACTATGCAGCCTTCACTAATGGACTCCCATCATGACAAAAATACCTAACCACATATCCTTTTAAACAGTTTTCTTCCTCATTTTTTAATGCAGTATACATTATTAAATCCATCTTTCTCAGTCTTCCTCCAATCCCAATGTCAGTCCTGTTTTACAACAGTGGCACCATGCAGTATTTGTCCTTTTGTGACTGAGATATTTCACTTGGCATAATGTCCTCCAGGGTAACCCATTTTGAATAATATTTCATGAGGTCCTTGTTTTTCAATGCAGCGTAGTATTCCATTGTGTGAATATACCACAGTTTCGCTATACATTTGTTTGTTGATGGGCGCTTAGGTTGTTCCAACTCCTTGCTGTTGTGAACAAAGTTGTGATAAACATGGGTGTGCATATGTCTGCAACAGTTACGGTATCTTTAAGGTATTTTCCCAGTAATGGAATTGCTGGGTCCAATGGTATCTCTATTTGCAACTTCTTGAGAAAGCACCATACTGCCTTCCACAGTGGTTGCACCATTTTACACTCCCACCAACAGTGAATAAGGGTTCCAGTTTCTCCAAAACCTAGCCAGCATTCATTGCTTGCTGTTCTGTTAAATTTTGCTATTCTGACTGGGGTGAGATGATATCTCATAGTTGTTTTGATTTACATCTCTCTTAGAGCTAGGGATTTTGACCATTTCTTCATGTGCTTGTAAGCCATCTGAATGTCTTCTTTGGTGAAGTGTCTGTTCATATCCTGTGCCCATTTTTCTATTAGATTATTTACCTTTATCTTGTTCTGGTGCTCAAGTATTTAATAAATTCTGGATATAAGTCCCTTATCTGATGTGTCATTATCAAATATTTTTTCCCAGTCATCTTCTCCTGGTTGTAGGTACATTATGCTTTATACAATTATTCCCATATATTGTGCCTTATAAAATTAATCATCATTGAACTACACCATTGTTACCGCATCTTTTCAGGTCACCTCCTGATCATTTCCATTTCTTTTACCTCTCCCCTCCACTCACAAATATTTTCTTTTATATAAAAAAAGACACACCAACTGATTTTCAATCGTTTGTAGGCTGAGTATGATTTATTTTCCGATTTCTTAATATAAATGCCCCTAATAAGGTGCATGGAGTTAGTATGTGTGTGTTTATGTGTGACAAATAGGCAAATACTAATTTCAAACACAATCTAATCACTTTGGGCACTTAGTAGAGTAATTAAGTTAATTAAATCACATGAATGCAAATTATCTTAATTTTTATAATAAGTTTTAATATAGAAGTGTTCTCATAAGTACGGAGCTCAGGTAACCTAGTTTGTAAGATTCTTGCCATGAATGGTAAAAGATGGCTTCTTTGTGAGTTGTTGGAGCATAGATAGGTTTTGTGACGATTTTTACATAGGATTGTCCTTGTAACTATAGAAGAAATAGAAATAATGGTCCTATTATATAAAAGAATAGTCAATATTTGTCCTTGCTGTTAAATTATCAACAAAGCTACACAAAATATTGTTTCTATTATTGTTGTTATGTACTATTGAGTCGCTTGTGACTTATAGTGACCTTCTGTATAACAGCTCTAAATCCTGCTCTATCCTAAGCCAATCTTATTGTCTCTGTCACACCTATTCCCACCACCCTAGTTACTGAGTCAATTCATCTCACTGAGGGTCTTCCTCTCTTACTCTTTTTTTCTACCTGCCCAAGCCTTATGTCCTTCTCCAAGGATGCATCCCTCCTTGCAACATGTCCAAAATATGTCAGATGGAACTTCAAAGTCCTTGCTTCTAAGGAGAAGCTTGGTTTCACCCTCTCAAGAGTGACCCTGTTTATTCTCCCAGCTGTCCATAGTATATTCACTACTCTTCTCCAGCACCACAGATCAAAGGTATCAATTCTCTTTCTATCATCTCTAGTCATTGTCCAGCTTTTGAAAAAAATGTGATTAGTTTATAAATTTAAAAATGAACACCAACTATTATAAAGCCTAGTCCAACTCATAGTGATCCTATGTTTTTGTTGTAATTAGGTATCATCAAGTCTAGTATAAAGTAACAGAGACCCTATAAATAACAGACCGGAATCCTGAGCCATGCTCATCATCTCTGACACATATGTGTCCACTGCTGCTGTCACTGTGTCTGTCCATTTCACCTGGATTTCACTGACGTTCTACCTTTACAAGAATGATGTTCCTATCCAAGGAATAGCCTCTCTTAGCAACAGGCCCAAAATATTAGAGATAAGCTTTACCATTTTTGCCTTCAAAGGAGCATGCTGGCTGCACATTTTGAAAAACATATATGTTCTTTTGGCATTCCATTTGATATTAAGTATCCTTGCCCAATTCCACAGCACTTCATAGTCATCAATTCTTCTTCTATCATCATTATTCATTGTCCAATTCTCAGATATGTAGCAAATGACTGAAAATACCATGTCCTGAATCAGGTGCACTTTAATCTTCAGACTAACATCATTGCTCTTCAGTATTTTGGAGAGATCCCCGACAGCAGAATTGCCCAATACAGTACATTTCTTGTTCTCCCGACTGCTTCTACCAAAGGTGTTGATTGTTGATCCAAGTAAAATTAAATTATTGACAACTTCAATCCTTTCTCTATCATGATGTTGACTCAGTAGTGAGGCCCTTTACATTCTTGGAGTTCAGATGAAATCCATACCAAAGTCTGTGGTACTTGATCTTCTGGAACGAACAGTTCAAATACTCTTCACTTTCAGTAAGCAAGGTTGAGTTATCTGCCTAATGAGGTTGTGGATGTATCTTCCTTCGGTTCTGAGAAATCCTTCCTCTTTATGGAATCCAACTTCACAAATTATTTGCTCAGAATATAGATTGAGTAGATATGGAGAAAGGATACCTCCTTGACACACACTTTTCTTGAATTAAAGCCATAAAATATTCCCTTCCTTCATTTAGACAATAGCTTCTTGGTTTAGGTATAGATTTCATATGAACAAAGTTAAGTGTTTTGGGATTTCCATGATTCTCCATGTTAGCCATAGTTGGGTTTTTTGGTAGTTTTGGGGTTATTTTTTTTTATAACTCACACTTTCAAATGCCTTTGCATAGTTAATAAAACACAGAAAGACATTCTTCTGGTATCTTTTGCTTTCACTCAGGAGTCTTCTGGAATCAGCAACGATGATATCTGAAGTGCCATGAACTCTTCTAAACCCTGTTTGACTTTCCGGCAGTGCTCTGCTAATGTACTGTTCTAGCGACTTTTAGATGACCTTTAGCAATGATTTACTTGTATTTTATAGAAATTATGTTGTTTCATAATTTCCATGTTCTATTGGATCAACTTTCCCGGGAATGGGAACAAAACTGTATCTCTTGCTGGCAGTCAGCCAGACCTGCAGCTGTCCATCAAATGTCCTGACACAGAATGCGGAGCATCTCAATATTTTTCTCATAGAATCTTTCTCTGCAAACAGAGGCTTGAATGTTATTTTGGTCTAGTAGGTTTGAACAAATAACTTCAAATATTTTTTTTTCACAAATCCTCCTTGACAAAGTCAAGAACTAATTAAATGTAAGATATGGTATTAGGATTAATGTTGACTTCACGAATACACTAACAATATAAATGAACTGTCTTTCATATATTTACAAATATTCACATATATCAGCATATATAAATTTTCTTTAACATTTTTAATAATTCTGTCATTGCATTAAATTTTAATAGTTGTTGCTGTCATGTTCCATTGAGACAATTGTGACTCATAGTGACCCTATGTCAACATCTCTGAACCATGCTCTATCCTAAGACAACCTTATCATTTCTGACACACCTACTCCCTTTACCCAGTCACTGAGTCAATCCATCTTGTTGAGTGTCTTCCTCTCTTGTGCTGTCCCTCCACCCTCCAAAGCATGCTGTCCTTCTCCAAGGACTGGTTCCTCCTGGAAACATGCCCAAAGTACATCAAACAGAGCTTCAGAATCCTTGCCTCCAAGGACCAACCTGGTTTCACCCTCTCCAGGACAAAGTTGTTTGTTTTGTAGTATTCCATATTATACCCAATACTCTTTGCCAGCACCATAGCGCTAAGGCATAAATTCTCCTTCCAGCATCCCTAGTCATTGTCCACTTTCTGATGCATAGTAATTATGAAAAGCATGGCCAGGGTCAGGTACACCTCAGTCTCTAGACTGACACCATTGCTCTTCAGTACTCTGGCAAGGTCCATGTCACCAGATTTTCCCAATGCTGCCAATTGCCCAGTGCTAAAAATCTTTGTTTTCTTGATGTTGACCTTCAATTCATATTGAAAGTCACTTTGACCAAAATATAAAAAACAATGACTAAAATACTAGAAAGTTGATGTTCTTTAATTAGTCATGATGGATTCCCTACATCATCCATGGAAAGTGACAGTTTTTAGCTGTTGTTTTGTTCCTTTATTGTGTTATTATTGTGAGAAACCTATAGGCAGAGCAAGATGCTACTGTGAAAATGGAACAAGGAAATTCTGCATGGTTTAATATTAAAAAATGTATGTCAGAGTCGTTTTCTTTCACCATACTTATTTAATACAAATGCTAAGCAAATTATTTGAGAATCTGTATTCTATGAAGAAGTATGTGACAACAGCACTGGAGGAAGACTCATTAATATCTTCCATTATTTGGATGATATAAGCTTACTTGCTGGAAGTGAGGAGGACTTGAAGCAGTTGCTGCAGAAGGTTAAATACTTCAGCCTCCAATATGGATTTAATCTCAACATCAAGAAAACATATATTCTCACCCAGGACCAATAGACAACATTATGATCAATGGGGTAAAGAATGAAACTGTCAATGACATAATCACTAAGCTTGGTACCAGCAGTCAGAAAGTCAGGAGATGTATTGCACCGGGAAAAGCTGTAGTCAGAAACCTCTCCAGATTACTAAAGACTGATGATAACAGTTTGAGGACTAAGGTGCACCTGATTCAGGACTTAGTCTTATCAGTCACTTGCTGTGCATCTAAGAGCTGGACAACGAATAAGAAGAGCAGAAGAATGAATGCCTTTGAACCTCGGTGTCATAGAAGAGTACTGAATATCCCATAAACTGCCAAAAAAGTGAACAGGTATGTTTTCCTTGGAGAATGCATTTGCTCCTTCAAGGTAAAGATGATGACATTTTATTTCATATACTTTGGTGATGTTGTTAGGAAAAGGTTATTTCTTGGAAATGAATGTTATGCTTGGAGAAGTGGAGGGAATGGAAATAAGAGGAAGACCTTAAATCAAATGGATTGACACAGTGACTACAGCAATTGCCTGGAGTGTATCAGAGATTGTAAGGATGACACAGGGTAAGACTGGGTTTAGTTCTATTGTTCATAGGGTCACTATGAGTCAAACTCACCCCGAGAACACCTAACAACAACAATAACAATAATAATTCAGATGATTCACTGGTTAGTTATGATAAATTCATTGTTTTGATAAGCTCTGATTTAATTAGTGATACTCTTTATTAAAACTGATATGTTGTTGTTGTTGTTATGTGCCATCGAGTCATTTGTGACTCATGGCGACCCTATGAATAAAAGCCCTAAACACTGCTTTATCCTGTGCCAACCTCTCCGTCTCAGACACACCTGCTCTCTTTACCCAAATCACTGAGTTGATCCATCTCATCGAGGGTCTTCCTCTCTTGCGCTGTCCCTCCACCATCCCAAACATGATGTTGCTCTCCAAGGACTGGTCCCTCCTTGCAACATGCCCAAACAAAGTCAGACGAAGTTTCAGAATCCTTGTCCAAGGAGCAGGCCAGTTTCAGTCTCTCCAGGACAAACCTGTTTATTCTCATCATGCTGCTGTCAATTGGCCCTGTGGAGAGAATCCTTGTTTTCTTGATATTGAGCCATAATCCATATTGAAGGCTGCACAATGACTAGAGATGGTGGAAGGAGAATTGATGCCTTTGAATTGTGGTGCAGGGGAAGAGTAGTTAATATACTATGGAATGTGAGAGAAACAAACAGGTTTGTCCTGAAAAGGGTAAAACTAGGCTGCTTCATGGAGGCAAAGATTCTGAAGCTACATCTGACATACTGTGGACATGATTTAAGGAGGGACCATTCCTTGGATGAGAGAGAGAGAAGACTAAGGAATTATGCTGTCATAGTTCATAGTCTATTGCACTACTAAAAAAATGCTACTTATCACTGGAAGTTTGAATCTTCCAGTAGATCTAAGTATGAAATATGAGCAATCTCTCTGGATTAATATTTATGGCTTCAAAATTTAAAGCCTCAGAAATTCAAGTGAATATTGTTCTGAGTTAGAATTGACCCATCATCAGCAAGTTGTCTTCTTTATTAAATTTTCTTTAATTTTTTTTTTAAAAAAGAAGTCAAACTTTTGTATATATACATATATATATATATCTACACATATAAAGAGATTATTGTTTTTAAATATATTGCTTAGTATTTGTATTTTATGTTCTGGTTAGGTATGTAGAGAAAAATAATTATATCAGATATCACTGTTGTTGTTAAATGCCATCAAGTTATATGGATCTCACAGCAACCTTATGTACAACAGCTCTGAACCCTGTTTAATCCTGAGCCAACCTCTTCATCTCTGACACACCCATTCAGATTACCTCTGTCACTGAGTCAATTAATCTCATCCAAGATCTTCCTTTCCTGCGCTGGCCCTCCACCCTCCCAAGCATGATGTCCCCTCCAAGGACTGGTCCCTCCTTATAACATGCCCACAGTATGTCAGATGTAGTGCTGATTCTGGAGCCAAAGAAACTGAAGCTGTTAAAAAATTTTAATCTCCTCACCATCTATCAGAATGCTGCCAATGGACCCAGTGGGAAGAATCTTTGTTTTCTTGATGTTGAGCTTCAATCTATATTGAAGGCTACAGTAATGGATTTTCTGTAGCAAAATGCTTCAGGTTCTCCTCAGCTTAGACAAGCACGGTTGTGTCATTTGCATCACACGAAATGTTGATGAATCTTCCTCCAATCGTTATGCCAAATGTGTCCTCAAAGAACCCAGCTTGCCAGATGATCTGTTCTGCATATAGATTGAAAAACTTTGGAGCTAAGATGCATCCCTGACGCACATCTTTCCTACTTTAGAACTATGTAGTATTTCCTTGCTCTGTTCTGATGACTGCCTCCTGGCTCAAGTAGAAGTTTCACATAAGCATAATCAAGTGTTCTGGGATTCCCATTCTTCTTCTCAGAGTTAGCCATAGTTTGTTGTGATAAACACAGTCAAAGGTCTTTGCATAGTCAATGAAACACCGACATTCCTCTGATAGTCTCTGTTTTCAGTAAAGATCCATGTAACATTAGCTATAATATCCCTACTACCACGGCCTCTTCCATGGTACTGGCCTGCACATATGACAGTTCTATGTTGATTGCTGTTCCAGTTGCTTTAGATTAATTTTCAGCAGGATCCTGCTTGCATGTGAAATTAATGATATTGTTCAGTAATTTCCACAATCTGTTAGATGAGATAAGATACATAACATTATCTAGCTGACAACAACCATTTCACGGAATTTAAAAGATTTCTGTCTTTCAGTTTAAAGACAAAAATGTGTGTCATGACATCAAAGTTTATCTAATCTCTGTTTATTGAGGAAATGTTGTTGTTGTTGTTATGTGCCGTCAAGTCACTTGAGACTCATAACAACCCTATGAACAACAGCCCTAAACTCTGCTCTGCCCTGTGCCAATCGCACTGTCTCTGACACTCCCATTCCGATTACCCAGTCACTGAATCAATTCACCTCATAGAGGGCCTACCCCTCCTGTGCTGTCCCTCCATCCTCCCAAGCATGATGTCCTTCTCCAAGGACCAGTCTCTCCTCCCAACATGTCCAAAGTATGTTAGATGGAGCCTCAGAATCTGACTCCGAGGAGCCACCCAGTTTAAGCCTTTCCAGGATGAATCTATTTGTTTTCCTAGAAGTTCATGGTATTCTCAATACTCTTCTCCAGCACCACAGCTCAAAGGCATCAATTCTCCTTCTATCCTCCTTGGTCAATGTCCAACTTTCTGATGCATAACAAGTGATTTCGAAGACCATAGCCTGTATCAGGTGCACCTTAGTCTCCAGAGAGACACCATTGCTCTTCAGTACTTTGGAGAGGTCCCTAATAGCAGACTTTCCCATCACAATGCACCTTTTAATTTCCTGGCTACTGGTGCGAAGAGTGTTGACTGTGGAGCCAAGCAAACTAAAGCTGTGTACAATCTCAATCTCTTCACCATCCATCCTGATGCTGCCAATTGGTCCAGTGGTGAGAATCTTTGTCTTCTTGACATTGAGCCTCAATCCATATCCTCATCCATTATCCTAAGAATGAACTTAACTGCTCTGCACAGATTAAATATAATACTGGGTGGGCTTTTCTCTCTGAAAGTATCTTTCAACTCAGTTCAGTTATCAATGTCCATCATCATTTGCTAATACAACAACTCCTTTTTATCTCTAACAACAATAGCAAGAAAAATACCTTTCTATAGAATTGCCTGTTGCATGCTCCAAAGAACACATGGTGTTCATGTGGCCAGGTGTGCACAACAGGAAGGAGTTAAGATGAATCCATCAGAATGATAACAATTGTGCCTTGATGAGTTCTTGTTATTTTAAGACACACCTGCTCCAAATCAGCAGGATTTCTGAGGAAAATCAGAAATGTGTTGGATGTATCCCAAGGCACATAAAAGATTGAATTCAATTCTGTCTAGCTGATGTTTAGAAATTTACAGCAGTGCTGACTGGGCTAAATGCCTTTCTTGCAAAATTCCAGAAGACACAGTGTTGTATTTGTCAGAGAAAATTACATAGCAGATCCCTTGTTAAAAATTCATAACCTCCTCTTTGCCCTCACTCTTCCTTCTTTCTCCTGAGTCAGAGTACTAGATTTTACCAAAGTGGAAATGTGATGGAAAGACTTATGCATTATTTATAACAAAAGATTGGACTCTCTCCACAACCTCAGGGTTAATTGATGATTCATAAAGTGCTAGTATCTGTACTCTAAACCATAAAGAATAAAAATAAACAGCACAGATATGAAAAATGGACACACACATAAACAGAAAAATCACTGAGTGAATAAATTAAGTGCTAATGTATTGAATTATTGTCACATTGTTCTTTCTATTCTCCATTATTTGTGTAATTTTCCCTAAAACATTCATTAACTTTATAATCATAGTGGGGAAAGGTAATAAAAGTAAGGCTATTTTATTAGGGAAGAATTAGTGCAGGGAGACATAGGAATTCGAATAAGAGTCCAAAATTTATGTAAGAAACTTAAGTAATACAATCCATTGCCCATTTTAAGATGTTAATAATTAAACATTTGCTAAAACAAAAGTGTTTTATAGAATTTGCAGACACACAAAATGCTACACATATAAATAAAATTTTTACAGCTTGAAAATGTGATAGACTTATTTTAATGTTTTTTTTTCTAAACTTAAGTAATACTGTTGTGCTTTATGGAAAGGAATATACACTCAGTCGCTTATTTATGAAAGTTAATGTTGTTATTGTTGCTGGCGCCATCGAGTCATAGACGACTCATAGCGACCCTATGAAGGAACAGCCTGAGCACTATTCGTACATATAGAGTTTCTGGAGGCAAGCCATTTCGGAAGTGGATGCCATTCCTGTTAATAGCTATAAAAAATCATTTTCCATTTTTGCTGTTGTTGCTTGGAATTATGAATTTGACTAAAAACCTTAAGAACTAATACCTTAAGAACAAAGATCTAAATGTTCTCTATTCTCATAATTTCTGTCTGCTCCAGCCAATTGTGGTAGTTCTGTGTCAGTCTATCCTGTTGAAGGTCTCCCTATCTCTCCCACTATGAGAATTCTCATTCATTATCCAAATAGTAGATGCATAGAAAGCATTTTCAGTAGTTACTGCCTATAGTCACTACTATTTTCACTAGATACATATTCCTTTGGTAGAATTTTCAGGCACATATATAACGTTCTTTCCTGAGTCAAAGCCTTGTCGTTGTTTTTGTTGTTATGTGCCATCGAATCGCCTGGGACTCATAGCGACCCTATGCTCAAAAGTCATACACCTTGTTCTATCCTGTGCCAATATTATTGTCTCTGACACACCTATCACCATTACCACAGTCACTAAATCAATCCATCTCATAGAAGGTCTTCCTCTCCTGCACTGTTCCTCCACCCTCCCAAGCATGACATCTCTCTCCAAGGACTGGTCTCTCCTTGCAACATATCCAAATTGTGTCAGACGAAACTTCAGAATCCTTCCCTCCAAGGAGCAGCTTGGCTTCACCCTCTCCAGGTCAAACCTGTTTGTTCTCTTAGCAGCCCATGCTATATTCAATACTCTTCTCCAACACCACAGCTCAAAGGCATCAATTCTCCTTCCATCATCCCTAGTTATTGTCCAATTCTCTGATGCATAGCAAGTGATTGCAAAGACCATGACCTGTATCAGGGGCATCTTAGTCTCCAGATTGACATTGTTACTCTTCAGTACATTAGAAAGGTCTCTAATTGCCATGACTTTCCCATCACAATACCTCTTTTCATTTCCTGGCTGCTGGTGCCAAGAGTGTTGATTGTGGAGCCAAATACTCTAAAGCTGTGAACAACCTCCGTCTCTTCACCATCCATGATGGTGTTGCCAGTCGACTCAGTGGTGAGAATCTTTTTCTTGATATTGAACCTCAATCCATTCTGAAGGCTACAGTCCCTGACCTTCTGCAACAAGTGCTTCAGGACCTCCTCAGTTTCAGCAAGCAGGGTTGTTTCATCTGCATAATACCAATTATTGATGAGTCTTCCTCCAATCCTGATGCCACATTTTTCCTCATTCAGCCCAGCCTCCCGGATAATATTTTCTGCATATAGATTGAAAATGTATGGAGATAGGACACATCCCTGGAGTAAACCCTTCCCAATTTTGAACCATGGAGTGTTTCCTTGCTCTGTTCTGACGACTGCCTCCTGGTCCAATTATAGGTTTTGTATTAGCATGATCAAGTGTTCTTAGATGCTCATTCTTCTCAGAGTTAGCCATAGTTTGTCGTGATCCACACAGTCAAGTGCCTTTGCATAATCAATAAAGCACAGGTACATATTCCTCTGGTACTCCCTGCTTTCAGCCAAGATCCAGCTAACATTAGCGGCAATATCCCTGGTACGACAACCTGGTAGTTCTCTGCTGATGTGCTATTCCAGTCATCTTTTGGATAAGGCATTTATCTTTTGTTAACGTATTTAAAGCATACTTAGAAATTATTGTTGTTGTTGTTGTTATGTGTCATCGAGTCATTTGCAACTCATAGCGACCCTATGTACAAGAACTCTAAACGCTGTTCTATCCT
>NW_006400043.1:980617-981528 GCF_000299155.1 Elephantulus edwardii | reverse complement strand
ATGAAATTCTTCTGTCAGCCAATTCCTTCTATAGAGTGACTCTGTGTATTCCTTCCATCTTCTCTTGATACTTCGTGGATCACTTAACATTCTACCCAAAGTATCCTTAATATTGCCACCCGTGGCTTGAATTTGTTTTTCAGCTCCTTCAGCTTAAGAAACGCTAAACAAGTTTGGTCCTTTTGATTTTCTGACTCCAGTTCTCTGCACATTTCATTATAGTATCTTGCTTTGTCGTCCTGGGCTGCCTTTTGAAAGTTTCTGTTTAGTTCTTTGATTTCTTGCTAGCTTTGGCTTTGTGGCGCTCTATTGCAATACTCAGAGTCCCATGTGTCATCAATCTTGGTCTTTTCTTCTTTTTTCAACCTTTGTGGTTTTCTTTTGCATTCTTCATGGACGATTTTCTTGATATCCTCCTAGAACTCGTTTGGCCTACGCTCATTGGTGCTCAAGGCCTCAAAACTGTTCCTGAGATGGTTTTGAAATTTGAGTAGAAATTATATATACTTCTTATACATCAGGTAGGTAAGGAGCCCTGCTGGCTAAGTATATTCTTGTGGGATGACAGCAGAAAGGTCTGATGTTCTAATCAACCAGCTTCTCAGTGGAGGAATGATAAGAAGTGCCATTTTATAAATTTTTGGGGGGGGATTTAATAATTTTTATTTTATACTGGTTTATTTACAGAGTTCGAATATGTTGATTATCACAAGATCTTTCCCATTTCCTTCACCTCCCAACTCCTTGTCAAATTGTATGACCCTATCATTAGCCCACTCCCATCTATCCTCACCATATAAAGTTTTACAGTCTCAGAAACCCAATGAATGGTTATTTTGAGTTGAAATTGACTCAATGACAGTAAATTTGGTTTTAAAACACATGCACGCGTGCACGCGCGCACACACACA
>NW_006400043.1:977967-979077 GCF_000299155.1 Elephantulus edwardii | reverse complement strand
GAGAATATTTGTCTTCTTGACGTTGAGCTTCAATCCAAATAGAAGGTTGCACGGCTAAATGGTGACTGCAGGTGATGCAGGCTGGTGGTGTAGAGACTGGTGAGCATCTGGGAACAATGTCTCAGGCAAGTGAGCTTTTCCAAAGGAAAGAAGAGCACCTGGTCCTGAGATCCCATGAGTTTATATAAGCCTCTTACTGTAGAGTGGGGATTTTATATTACCCTAATCCTCTCTCCTCAATACAATCTTAATTCAGTACAAAATAAACAGTTAATCATTGACTAGAGATGATATCTGAATGATAAACATTAGACGCCCAAAGTTGTCTTCTCTCCTAGTTCTTTTTCCTTTTCCAAAAGATCTTGGCCTTTTTTCTGGGAATACAGCAATGTTCTCTGTATTTTTCATATGCCATAGTATGATTTCTAGTGATTTCTGGTTCTGTATTCATTATGGTTAGTGAAGGAATTAAGACCATCCAGCCCATGGAACTAGGTGGGTAAATTTAGGACATTGTCTCTGCAGTGGCTACAGTTGGAGGAATTTTCTCTTTTTTATGTATCACAACATTATTTTTTTATCTTACACTAGTTTATTTACAACATTAGCATACATTGTTTTGAAACTCAGATTATTTCAATTTCCTTTATGCCCCACTAATCAAATTGTACAACCCCGTCATTAATCCCTACTCCCCTGGCACATCCTCATCTCTCTGCTTCCACTCTTTCCCACTTCTCTTGGATCCTTATACACGATTCATTGTTCAAGGAAATTGAAAGGAAAATTATTAAATTTATTTGGAGAAGCAAGAGACCCCAAATAAGTAAAACACTTCTGAGACACAAAAATGAGATTGGAGACATAGCACTCCATGACCTCAAAACCTATTACACAGCAGTAGTAACCAAAACAGCATGGTACTGGTAAAATGGCAGGCACATAGACCAATAGAACAAAGTTGAGAACCCATAAATGAACCCAGCTATCTATGGTCAACTGACATTCAACAAGGAAATTAAAGATGTCAAATTGAGAAATGATAACCTCTTCCACAAATGATGCTGACCAAACTGGATTTTCACCTGAAGAAAGCTGAAACAGGATCCA
>NW_006400043.1:976372-977236 GCF_000299155.1 Elephantulus edwardii | reverse complement strand
GTGGGAATTGTATACTAATGAAGGAATTTTTTTTTCTTTTTCTCTTGGAGGGGGAAGCGAGCTGGTGGGGAGGGGTGGGCAGGGAGAAGAGTGCGGCAATGAATGAATGGAAATCCAAAACCTCTATAAATGTCTATTAAAATTAATAATAATTAAAAAATTTTTAAAAATGGGCAAAAGACATAGAATTTTCACAGAATTGGAGGAACGTTGATGATAATTGAAACGTCATATCCAGTAGTGACACTAACTATGCCCTGTCTTTACCCTATTTGATTAAAGGATTTACTTATACAGTAATAATAGGTCTATATAGTCTTTGCTTGTTGTTGTTAGTTGTCCTCAAGTCGAGTACTCATATGAGTCAAGTGATCCTATGAACAAAAGATATGAACCCTGTTCCATACTGTGCTAACTTCACACGTCCTGACACACAAGAGCCCATTGCGGCGGTTATCCCATCAATCCACCTGGTCGAGGGTCTTCCTCACCTTTGCTTACCTTCCTCCCTTCAGAGCATCATGTCCTTTTCCAAGGAAGAGTGCCTAAAGTATGTGAAGCGAAACCTCATCATTCTTACCTCCAAACAGTGCTCTGGCAGCACCCTTTCCAAAACATCTTTTTGTTGTTGGTGTTCTTTTGGCCATCCATGGGATATTCAATGCTCTTCGCCAACACCACAGCTCAAAGGCATCAATTCTTCTGTCATCCTTATTCACTCTCCAGCTTTCAGATGCATAGCAAGTGGTCAGAAAGATTATGTCCTGAATCAGTTGCTCTTTAGTCCTATAACTGAAATCATAACTCCTCAATAATTTAGAGAGGTCCGTAACTGCAGATTTTCCCAGTACAATGTGTCTCCTT
>NW_006400043.1:973014-973522 GCF_000299155.1 Elephantulus edwardii | reverse complement strand
CATGCTTGGGAGGGTGGAGGGACAGCGCAGGAGAGGAAGGCCCTCTATGAGGTGGATTGATTCAGTGACTGGGATAATTTGGATGGGAGTGTCAGGGACAGTGCGATTGGCATAGGACAGAGCGGAGTTTAGGCTGTTGTACATAGGGTCGCTATGAGTCGCAAGCCACTCGACGGCACATAACAACAACAACAGCAAATATTATTATAACATTATTTAAATATTTTTATTTCATATTAGCACGCACACGCTTTACATATTTGTATGCCTGTCTGTACTTTTGCTTGTTGTCAGTTTAATGTAAACCTATATGCCTATGTTGTTGTTAAGTGCCATCGAGTCGCAGGCGACTCATAGCGACCCTATGAAGGAGAGTGCTCGATGCTTGGGTACCTTTCATCCTCTCTCCAGCTTTGTAGGGTTTCTGGAGGCAAGCTATTATGGAAGTGGATGCCACTCCTCCTTCCATGCTTGTTTTAATGAGGAAGCTCCACCCCACTCTTCTGTG
>NW_006400043.1:970448-972379 GCF_000299155.1 Elephantulus edwardii | reverse complement strand
TGAATATGAGTGGAAAGACTGTGGCAAGGTTACCTAAAACAAAAAGAAAAAAGAGAGGGAGAGAAATTAGGACATATTTGGAACAAGTATTTGTGGTTTAAGTTTACATGATACAGTTGATTTGAAGGTTGATGGCAAGGGCAGATTATTCAAATAATGTTTCAAATTAAAATGCATGAGTAATAATCCACATTATAGGATGTAAATTAAGAAAATGAATGTATTTTAACAACATTGATATTAGAAAACATACACTTCAGTTTAAAGTTTCATTAATCTAATCTATAGCCCAGCCTCCCAGATAATCTTTTCTATGTATAAATTGAAAAGGTACGAAGACAGGACACATCCCTGGTGTACGCTCTACCCAATTTTGAACTATGCAGTGTTTCTAACGACTGCCTCTTGGTCCAAGTATAGGTTTTGCACTAGCACGATCAAGTGTCCAGAGATTCCCATTCTTCTCAGAGTCAGCCACGGTTTGTTATGATCCACACAGTCAAACACCTTTGTATAATCAATGAAACACAGATAGACATTCCTCTGGTATTACATATTTCAGCTAAGATCCATCTAACATTAGCTACAATATCCCTACTACCAACGACCCCTTCTAAAGGCAGCCTGAACTTCTGGCAGTTCTCTGCTGCTGTGCTGTTCCAGTCATTTTTGGATGATCTTCAGTAAAGAATCTTGCTTGCATGTGAAATCAATGATATTGTTCTATAGTTTCCACACTCTGTTGGGTCACCCTTCTTTGGAATTGGAACAAATATAGATCTCTTCTAGTCAGTTGGCCAAGTGGTTGTTCTCCAAATATCCAGGGCAGCATCTGTTAGTTGAAATATGTCAATTGGTATACCATCTATTCCTGGGGCCTTATTTTTTGCTATTTCCTTCAAAGCAGCTTGAACTTCTTCCTTTCATCACCAGAGCCTCTTGCTCATATGTTATTTCATTAAATTCTTCTGTCTGCCAATTCCTTTCAATACAGTGACCTAGTATATTATTTCCATCTACTTTTAATATTTCCTGGACCATCCAATATGCTGCCCTAAGCATCCTTGATTATAGTAACTCAAGGTCTGAATTTCTTTTCCAGCTCTTGCTCTATGAGGAGAAATGTGGCGTCAGCATTGGAGGAAGATCTACCAACAATTTGTGTTATGCAGATGACACAACCCCGCTTGCTGAAACTGAGGAAAACCTGAAGAGCTTGCTGCAGAGGGTCAAGGATCGCAGCCTTCAATATGTATTGAGGTTCAATGCCAAGAAAACAAAGATTCTCACCACTGGATCAATTGGCAGCATCAGGATGGATGGTGAGAATACTGAGGTTGTTCACAGCTTTAGTTTGCTTGACTACACAGCCAATACTCTTGGCACCAGCAGCCAGGAAATTAAAAGACATATTGCGATGAGAAAGTCGGCTGTTAGGGACCTCTCAAAGTACTGAAGAGCAATAGTGTCTCTTTGGAGACTAAGATTCATCTGATACAGGCCATGGTCTTTGCAATTACTTGTTATGCATCAGAGAGTTGGGCAATGACAAGGGAGGATAGAAGAAGAATTGATGCCTTTGAGCTGTGTTGCTGGAGAAGAGTATTAAGTGTACCATGGTAGGAAAACAGATTCATCCTTGAGGGGGTTAAACTGGGCTGCTCCTTGGAGGCAAGTTTCTGGGACTTCATTTGACGTACTTTGGACTTCTTATAAGGAGGGACCAGTCCTTGGAGAGGGAAATCATTCTTGGGAGGGAGGAGGGATGGCACAGAAGAGGAAGACCCTCTATGAGGTGGATTGATACAGTGACTGGGGTGATAGGGATGGGAGTATCAGAGACAGTGCGATTGGCACAGGACAGAGCCGTGTTAGGGCTGTTGTACATAGGGTCGCTATGAGTCACAAACAACTCGAAGGCACATGACAAC
>NW_006400043.1:968340-969683 GCF_000299155.1 Elephantulus edwardii | reverse complement strand
TAGTCAGCTCTCTGATGCATAGCACACAATTGCAAAGACTATAGCCTGGACTAGGAGCACCTTAGTCTCCAGCCTGACGTTGTGGCTCTTAAGTACTGTGGAGATGTCCCTGACAGCTGAATTTTCCAATGTAAGTTGTCTTTTGATTTCCTGGCTGCTGGTTAGGGGTGTTGACTGTGGAGCAAGCAAACTAAAACTGATAACTATCTCAATAATTATTTTTATCTCCATCTGAGGCTTCATCTTCTGCCAGTCTTTTGAGTTAATACCTATAGAATCATGCTTCCAAGCATGGCACTCAGTCTCATAAAATGCCCTTAATACACAACATCCTTTGTAGGACAAGCTGGTGGCCTAGTTCATTGGGAATTGCAATGTTAACCTAATGATGGCAGCTGTCTATGGTTCGAATTCTCCAGAAGCTTCATAGGAGAAAGATCGACAATCTCCTCCTGTGTGATTTAGAGACTCAGAAACCCATTGGAGTGTCAGGTGTAAGTGGATTTTTACTTAAGGACAAAGAGAGAGTTACTCTTTGTAAGTGTATATTTTACATACCTTTTGTGTGCATCTTTGTAAGCATTATTTCTATTTATTGAATAAGAATAATCATGATTGTACTACTTTATGTATTCTTAATGAGATTAAAATAAAAAAGCATAATAGTACATCATTTAAATGGTCCAGAGAAAGAGTATAATTGGAATTAATTTAGACAATGAATCACATCATGATACTACCAATAAGGGCTCAGAGCAGTGCCAGCATTGATTTTTTTTTCTTTCTTCTGGCATTTGTTTTATGAGTATTAAATGGAATGCGTAACAGCACTGAGCTCAGAAGAATCCTGCTGCTTCTCCCCTTATTACTAAGGCTTCTTACTCCCATTTACTGTAAATTTCTGCAACCACTCATCTTTCCCGCCAGCTTGTTATAGCATTGATTCAAAATCCTTGATTTTTTTTCCTTAGCTGCATATTATATCACAATTTATCAAATGTCTTGCTGAGATCCAGGTAAAAGACTCCCACTGCCTTTGCCTCATTTACATCTTTACTGACTGAAAGCACTTGATCAGATTGCCATGCCCTTTCTCTTTTATTCCTCATAAAGAATTGGCAAACATTTCACTCAGTGCTCTTCTCTTGAAAACTGGCATGCTTGTTTATTGTAATTGAAATGCTTACTAGTTATAAAGGACCAGTTTCCAAGAATTTTTTTTCAGTTGGTTTAGCATGCAAATAAATGTCTCTATTCAAGTTCCCTGAGGTAACACAGAACAAGATTTCTTAACAATTTGATACCTCTGGTGGCTCTTTTCTCTCTCATATAACTGTAAGGAG
>NW_006400043.1:955000-967205 GCF_000299155.1 Elephantulus edwardii | reverse complement strand
TCTTTCCCCCCCATACCCTTCTTCATTACTCTTCCTATTTCCCCAACCATTTGGTATTTTTTTCTTCATTATTAATCTTTTTATGTATCAATAACTTGGATACTTTTATCATGGCTTCCATTTTACATTCATTTCTCTTCTAAAGTATATTTTGCCCCTGTGATCTCATGTTGTCCTGTTTTTGTCCTTGAAACTCATATTCACATGACAAGATAACACAATCTTGTCTTACTTTACACACAAAAAGTGGTAGTATAGTCCTTAGGGAGTTGTGCTGTTAATCCAAAAGCTATAACTCTTTGCTGGTCCAATTTCACCAATGAGAAAGAGAAGAATGAACAATCTCTTTTCATAATACTTATAGCTTCATAAGCTCAATGGAGTTTCTGCTTTATCAGTAAACCATGAACTACAAAAATAATAAGCATATCTGCTTTGGGAAAGATATGGAGAGAATGTTCCCTAGAATAAATGGTGATATTTTAACTAAAATATGTTGATCATGTTATGAAGAGGCACTGATACCTGCAGAAGTACATATCACTTTGTAAATTAGCAGGCTACACAAACAGAGGAAAGTTAACAATGAGGTGGATTGACACCCTAAATACAGCGATGATTGGGAATATGACACACAATTGGGCAGTGTTTGGTTCCGTTGTACGGTCTTGTAAAGATTCTTCCCAGAAATCTGTGATTCCTTAAGGATAGCATAGTGGGTTTAGATTGGTTTTGAGTTTGTGTTTTTGGTTTTTTCCCCTGTATTTCTATATTGGTGTCTGTTCCACATATAGATTGAAAAGGTATTTTAAACCATGTAATGTTTCCTTGCTGTTTTCTGAGGACTGCTTCCTAGGCCAAAGATAGATTTTGCATGAGCACAATCAAGTGTTCTGGGATTCCAATTCTTCTCAAGGTTAGCCATAATTTATTGTGATCTACACAGTCAAATACATTTGTATCATCAACGAAACAGAGATTGACTCCTCAGATACTCCCTGCTTTCAGTTAACATCCATTTGACATTGTCTGTATAAGGAACAGATCATTAAGGAGGCTGGACTTTATGAGGTGGAACATAGCATTAAGATTGGAGGAAGACTCATCAACAACCTGTGCTGTGTAGATCATGGAACCTTGCTTGCTGAAACTGAGGAGGTTCTGAAGTATTTGGGGCAGAATTTCAAATATTGCAGCCTTCAAGATGGACTGAAGCTCAGTATCTAGAAAGCAAATATTCTCACCACTGGACCAATTGATAGCTTCATGATAGATGGAGAAGAGACTGAGATTTGTATCAACTTCAGCTTGCTTGGATCGACAACCAACACCCTTGGTAACCGGAAGCTAGGAAACCAAAAGATGAATCTCATTGGGAAAATCTGTTGTCAGGGACCTCTCCAGAGTGCTGAGAAGCAACCGTACCAGTCTAGAGACTAAAACATGCCTAATTCAAGCCATGGTGTTCTCAATCACTTGATATGCATCAGATAGATGGACAATTAACTAAGATGACAGAAGAAAAATTGATACCTGTGAGTTGTGATTCTTGAGAAGTGTATTGAACATACCATGGACTACCAGAAGAATATCTTTCTCCTGCACTGTCTGTTCACCCTTTGGAGCATATCCTTTCCTGAGGACTGATCTTTCCTGGCCACATGCCCAAAGTAAGTGAGGCAGAGCTTCAAAATCCAAGACTCCAAGGAGAAATTTGGCTTCACCATCTTCAAGACAGACTGATTTGTTCCCTTGGCAGTCCATGATATGTTAAAGACTTTTCCAGCACCACAACACGAATGTGTCTATTCTTCTTCTGTCATTCTTAGTCATTGTCAAGCTTTCCGAAGCATAACAAGTAATTGAGAAGACCACTGTTTGGATTAGGCATACCTTTGTATCTAAACTGACATCGTTGCTCTTCAGCACTCTGGAGAGGTCCATGACAGCAGATTTTCCAAATGCAATTCGTCTTTTTTATTTCCTGCTGGTGTTAAAAGTGTTGATTGTGGATCCAAGCAAACTGTAATTTCTAACAACCTTAATCTCTTCTCCATCTAATATGGTGCTGCCAATTTGCCTAGTGGTGAGAATCTTTGTTTTCTTGATGTTGAGCTTCAATTCATAATAAACACTACAGTTCTTGACTTTTTGCAGCAAGTGCTTCAGGTCTTGTTAATTTTCAGCAATCAAGGTTGTGTCACCTGCATTTCAGCCCACTATGAATCACCAGTAACGTGACAGCACAAAACAACAATAGTTGTGTCAGTGACTGCAGCAATGGGTTTAAGGATGTCAGAGATGATGGGAAAGACAAAGGAGAGTACAGGTTTCAGATTTGTTGTTCGTAGTGTCAATAAGAGTCATTTTCCACTTGATGACATGTAACAATTTATCATGTTATACGGATGTGGTTCATAATAAACTGTGCTGCTAAATGAAAGACAGTAAATCTCTGGCAGTTTGAAGTACCATCCAATCCAATGGCAGAAAGATAGGCAATCATCTCTTAGAGATATTTATAGCTTTGGGAATCCAATGGAGGATTATTATCAGTTTAAACCAACTGGCCAGTAAACAATAGGATGCTTTGCTTGGTTATGTACAACAAAATGAAAAATATCTGATCCTGCAAACCTCTCATGATCTCCGCGATGCTTAAGTCCATAGTCTGCAGCTACTATGTAAGTCCATCTTGTTGAAGGTCGTCTTCTCTTTAACTGATCCTCCACTTTATGAAACATAATGCTTTTCTGTGGCTATTAGCCTTTCTTGATATTGTTGATTGCCATCAAGTCAAGCAAGACTCATAGCGACTCTATGAACAAAAGACCTGAAGCCTTTCTATAACTATTATCATTTATTAAAATTCATAGAGTTTCTAGATGCATGTTGTTTAGGAAGTGGATGCCACTCCTGCTTCCAAATCTGTCTTAAACTGGGAGCTCCGCCAAACACTGTCCCCCACTGGTAACCGTTATGACATTTGACACCCCAATAGCTCAAGGTTCAGCATCACAACAGCCCCAGGTTACCTCAGTACTGCATATTGACAGAAGAGTGCTGTACAACTTAGCAGAAGGTTCCTCCAAAATATAATAACAACCAACCAACCTTTAAATACCAAGGCCCTCCCCAAATCTTGTTGACTCTAAACAAGATGCTTATATATGAAATCAACCAATATAGTATATTTTTTGTTCTTCTGCACCATTGAGTCACCAGCAATGTATAGCAACAGTCAAAAAGTCTGTGAAATGAAGTCTCATCTCAATTTTAATAAGCCACTTTTTTAACAACTTCACTTCTTTGGAAAAAAGTGTGTTGTTCTCTTTTTCTAATAATAATAGTATATTTGATACTCTTCCCCAACACCAAAATTTTAAGCACATAAATTTTCCCTCAGTTTTCTTTACTCACTCTCCAACTTACAAATGCATTTGAAACAATTAAAAATACTATGGCTTAAGTCAGGTATACCTTAGTCCTTATGTTTTTTTCCTTGATCAATAGCACATAGAAGTATTCTTTGGCAGCTGTTTCGTCCATTGCAATATGATGTCTGATTCTTGACTGTGACTTGCATGGGCGTTGGTTGTGAATCACATAAAAATTAAGTACTTGACACATTAAATCCTTTCTGCATTTCCCATGATGTTAATTACTGATCCAGTTTTAAGGATAATATTATTATTTGTTTTCTTACATACTGACTTTGAATTACCTCCTTAAGCTTTTTGAATCTTCAGTTTCAGCAAGCAGAGTTGTGCACCCGCATGTCACAACATTCTAATGAACCTTCCACCAATGTTGATACCACATTCTTTATCATTTTCTACTTTCTAGGGTTATATGTTCCGCATATAGATAGAACAGATAAAGTGAAAGAATAAAATCCTGAGGGCTTTGACCAGTAAGAGCTACATGGCCTATTGTTTAGCAAAGTGACTCACTACAAATTATGCCATCAGACCTCCCTTTTCTGTGAAGGAGTAGAGAAAATGATTCTTTTCTGCCTGGTGTAAGAGTATGTCATTTCTATAGTTTCCCTAGAAAGAAGAGAAATATCATAAACAAGCAAATAGACCGTACTTAAATAAATATACTTTGCTTATTTTACCTTACGAATGAGGCAATGAAGAATAAGTGAAAATCAAAGAAGTACTTATAATTAATTAAAGACAAAAGAACAATGTGTTCAAACATGTATAGAAGGACAAGGGGAGATAAAACATACTATCTCATTATGAGACAATTAATATTGACTTTTATTGTAAATTTTCTGTAAGATTCCCAAGAAATATATCTTATGATTCCATCTTATTGTAGTGGCCATTTAAAAGCTACATCTATTTTAAGTCAAAATTAACTAAATTTTATCAGTGCTTAATTAAAATACATAGTTTATACCTGCTCATATAAACCTGATATGATAATCAGGTAATTTTCTCCTCACATCTTATTAGAAGATGTCAAAACAGCAGTATAACATAGAAAGTAAAATCATATATTTATAGTTGAAAAATCATTTTTAATCTGACAATCATATGTTCTACCATACTGAGAGGACAACTTTATAAGAAATGACATATTATTCATCATAAAAACTTACGTTTCAAGATTTTTCTGAATTACAGTGCTGCCAATGATAGGCTAATATCCACATACATACATAGAAATATAACTAGTATTCAAATTTATACAGTAACCATTAATGCCAAAGAAAATTTATATTCTTTGTATTCATATGGAGCCCGTTAATAGATCAAGAAATAGTTGCTCAAACAGAAAAAAATATATGCATGATTTTTAAACCAGAAAAGGTTTATATAAAAGTTGTATCCTTTCTCCTGAATATTCAGTCTATATGCTGAGCAAATAACTCAAAAATCGGGACTGTATGAATAAAAATGTGGCATCAGGATTGGAGAAAGACTCATAAACAACTTAGGTGATTTACATTTAGATACTAAAACCTTGGTTGCAGAAAGTGAAGAATACTTAAAACGCTTACTGAAAAAGGTTAAAAATCTACAGCCTCATTATGGGTTATGTCTCAACAACAAGAAATAAAACATGTTCACAACTGAACAAATAACATTTAAAAATGGAGAAAAGTTTAAATTTGTTAAAGAGTTAATTTTATTTGGATTCATGATTAACATTCAGGAAATCTGTTTTCAAGAACCTCTTTAATGTTCTAAAGAGCAAGGATTGTTGTTTTAAGACTAAGGTGTAACTGACCAAATCTATGCTATTTGCAGGTGCCTTATATGCTTGGGAAAGTGGACAATGAATAAAGGACACTGAAAAAGATGCCTTTTAACTGTGGAGTAGACAAAGTCTATTAACTATACCATATACTGCAAAAAAAAAACAAACAAAAAAATATTGTCTTGGATAAGTGCAATCAAGATTCTCCTCATAAATAAGGGTGATAAAATTTTGCCTCACATGTGTTGAACAAGCTTTCACTCTCTGGAAGAAAAAAATAATGCTTAGAAAATTAGAGAATGACTAAAAGACAGGAGATGTTAAGGCACAGTGACTGCAACAATCTCCCTGATTATAGGGGAGAACGTGAGGGTCGTGCTGATAGGGAAAGGTTTCAATCTATTTTTCATAGGGTCTCTATGAGTTGAAGTTGACTCAAGAACAACACCAAAACTGAAGATATTAAATAATAACAACAATAACACTAATAACTCTAACAACAAGAAAAAATGAAAAATTTAAATATATCTACAAAATTTTAATTTATAATATGTATAGTCAACAGATCTTTATAATAACTACTGATTTCAATGTCAAGTGGGAAACAAAAAAGGAAACAGCAGCAGTTTGAACGTATGGCCATGGTGATGGAAATGATGTAGGAGATAGCATGGTAGAATTTTTCAAGACCAGTGGTTTCTTCACGGCAGATGCTTTTTCACATACAGTAACTATATGCATGGGCCTTATCAGAGTATGTAAGAATCTACAACATTTATCGAAAGAGATAATGGAGAATCTTACTGAAAATGATCATCAAATGCTTACGTGCAAGTTCAAGTTGAAGCTGAAGAAATTTTTTCAAAGTACACAAAATCAAAAATACATCCTTGAATATATCTTACTTGAATTTAGAGATCATTTTGAGAATAAGTTATATCATTGAACATTAAGGAGGGAAAACAGATGAGTTAATATCCCATTATACATGAATAAATTAAATGGTCATTTTTTAAACACCCTAAAAATATATCACAAGACTCTCTAATACTTACTATTCAATGTAAATAAGAGAAATGATGTTAAAGAGCTGAACAGAGATTCCAAAAGCAAGCTGGAAGAAAAAGTAATATAAAATATATTTGGACCTAGAGGAGAAAATCAGAAGAAAAGACTAAATATTTCTAAGGCTAAACAGTCAAGAAACAAACCAAGTCTCAAAATGTAATAATAAATTTATGTTGAAAAGCCTGAAGAACAAAAGAAGTATAAAAAGAAAATGAAAAGACTGCATTGAGTCACTATAACCAAACCAGGAAAAAAATTCAGTTTATCTAGTAAACACTAAATAAAACCCCAATCTAGATAGATTACTTCAGCCTAGCTGATAGTAGCATATGATTGAGGATTGATGATATTGAAGGAAGATGCACAACCCAAGTCTTCAGGAATTGAAAGAATACCGATTGAAAAGCTTCAATATTTGATGTTGTCCTTTTAGTGCTCATTAATGGATACCAAGAAGTTTGAAGAACAGGTTCTTGTCTAACTTGTTAGGTTGCGGAAATTTTTAATGTTATCTTCATTATTATGAAGAAGTCAAATATCACTGAAGCTATTTCAAAATTAGTTGTAGCAATGCATCTACCAGTGACACAATCATATATATATATATACACACACACACACACACACACACACATTGCAGAATTATTCACAATAGCAAAAATATGGAAGCAGCCGCCTAAGTACCCCACAACAAGCAAATGGATAGAAAAACTATGATATATCCACAGTGGATTATTACACAGCACTAAAAAACAATAACTTTGTAAAACACTACTCAGTACGGAAGACATTGTCTGGAAGACATGCTGAGTGAAATATGTCAGTAACAAAAGGACAAAGACTGCATAAGATGTCTGTTAAGTTAAAATGGACACGTGGAGGGGAAATCAGGAAAAAAGTAACAGATGTTGAACACTACAGTGAAATAGGAAAAGAAAAGGACTATCTCAAAGGAATGGAAGATTAGACATAATATGTATGACTATTAAAATCCAGAACAAGACATACATTACAAAGCAAAATAGGAGAGGGAGAAGGAGAAAAAACATGTATCAATAAGGAAATGAAAACACATCCTTTCTTGTAAACTTTCAATAAAGTAATAATTATAAAATTAAGGAAAATGAAAAGAGCATTCAGAAATACAGACTAAATTCAAAAGAAGTTGTAGAAGTAAACATCATAGTTGATTCCATATAAGCCTTTATTGAGCACAAAGAATACCAGAAAGATATCTTTGAATTTATTGACTATAGAAAATATTCAATTATGTGGATAATAACAAATTAAGGATAACATTACAAAGAATGAGAATCCCAGGACACTTGATTGCTTTTATGTGAAACTTATATGGCACAAGAGTCAGTCATTAAAGCAGAATACAGGATGCTGAATGATATATAACATAAAATCAGAAAAAGGATACTGAGTTGTATCCTTTAACTATTTGTCAACATACAGCATATATTCGTCAAAATGTCTATTGACAAAATGATCTGAGAAACTAGATTACATGAAGAAAAACATAGAATCAGAAACAGAGGAAGAATCATGAAAATATAGGAGGTACTAAGGCACAATCTTACTTACAGAAGTAATGAAAACACGAGGTACTTACTAATGAAGAAAAAAACAGCAAAAAATAACAGACTTCAGTAAGTAACATGTTGTTGTGATTAAGTGCTTTCAAGTAACTTGTGACTCATAGAGACACTACATAGTACATACAACAGCTCTGAATTCTGCTCTACTCTGAGCCAACCTCACCATCTTCAATATACCCATCCACTTTACTCCAGTCAATGAGTCAATCCATTTCACCCAGAGTCTTCCTCTTTTGTGCCATCCCACAAACCTCCCAAGCATAGAATCCCTCTTCAAGAAATGGTTCCTCTTTACAACATGCCCAGAATATGTGAGATGGATCTTCAAAATCCTTGCCTCCAAGGAGCACCCTGGTTTTACCCTCATCCAAATATTAGTTCTATTTGTTCTCCTAGTAGTTCACAGTATATTCAATACTCTTCTCCAGCACCACAACTCAACTGCATCAATTCTTCTAGTATCCATAATCACTGTCCAGCTTTTTAATGCATAGCCAGTAATTTCAAAGACCATGGCCTGAATCAGGCACACCTTAGTCTGCAGAGTGACATCATTGCTCTACAGTACTCTGGAGAGGTCCCAGACAGCAAATTTTCCCAGTGCAATTTGCCTTTTGATTTGCTGGCTGCTGATACCAAGAGTTTTGATTGTGGAACTAAGCAAACTGAAGCTGTTAATAGTTACAATCTCCTCATGATCAGTCGGCACAGTGGTGAGAATTATTGTTTTATTGATGTTGAGTTTTAATCCATATTTAAGGCTGCAGTCTTTGACCTTAGGTAGCAAATGTCTCAGGTCCTCCTCAGTTTCGCCAAGCAAGGGTAAGCAATACGCACAGCACAGGTTGTTGATGAGTCTTCCTCCAATCCTGACATCACATCCGTCTTCATAGAGCCTCTTAGAACCCGGCCTCCCAGGTGATCTTTTCCACTTATAGATTGAAAAGGTATGGGGATAGGATATATCCCTAGTGTACACTTTTCCTACTTTTGAAACATGCGGTGCTTCTTTGCTCTGTTCTGAGGATTAATTTCTGGTCCAAGCATAGGTTTCACATAAGTACAATCAAGTGTTCTGGGATTCACATTAATCTCAGAGTTAGCCACAGTTTGTTGTGATCCACACAGTCAATGAAACACAGATAAACATTCCTTTGGTACTCTCTTCTTTCAGCTAAAATTTATCAAATATTAGGTATAATATCCCTAAGTGCCATGGCCTATTCGAAACCTAGACTGCACCTCTGGCAGTTCTCTGTTGTTGTACTATTCCAGGTGTTCTTGGATAATTTTCAGCAGGATCTTGCTTTCATGTGGTATTAATGATATTGTTCAATTTCCACACCAGCTGGGTTACCTTTTCTGGGACTGGAAATAAATATGGCTCTCTTCCAGTCAGTTGGCCAGGTGGTTGTCCTACAGATTTCTTGGAATATTATGGTAAACTCATTCAGAACATCATCTGTTTTTTTTAAAATATATCAATTGGAATGCTATCAATTCCTGGGGCCTTGTTTTTTGTCAATTCCTTCAGAACAGCTTGAACTCTTCATCACCATAGGCTGTTGCTCATATGTTGCTTCATTAAATTCTTTTGTGTCAGCAAATTCTTTTTGGTACAATAACTCTATATACTTCTTCTATCTTCTTTTAATGCGTCCTGGATCATTTCATATTGTGCCCAAAGCATCTTTAAATATCACAACCTGAGGCTTGAATTTGTTCTTCAGTTTCTTCAGCTTGAGAAATACTCAGCAAGTTTGGCCCTTCAATTTTCTAACTTCAGCTTTTTGCACATTTCATTATAGTGCTTTGTTTTGTCTTCCTGAGCTGCCCTTTGAACTCTTCTGCTCAGCTCCTAAACCTCTTGATTTCTTCCCTTTGCTTTGGCTTCTTGGTGCTCTAGTGCAACATTCAGAGCTCCTTAACCTCTTGATTTCTTCCCTTTGCTTTGGCTTCTTGGTGCTCTAGTGCAACATTCAGAGTCTCTTGTGACATCCATCATGGTCTTTTCTTCCTCCTCTGTCTTTGTAATGACCTTTTGCATTCTTCCTGGATGATGTCCTCCCACAGTTCATTTGGTCTTCGTTCATTAGTGTTCAAGGGTTCAACTCTTTTCCTGAGATGGTTTTGAAATTCAAGTGAGATAGACTTAAGTTCAAATTTGGTTTCTGTGGATTTGTTTAACCTTTTTTAGCTTTAGTTTGCACTTGCATAGTAGTTGATGATCTCTCCCACAATCAGCACCTGGGCTACTTTTCACAGCTGATATTGAGCTTTTCCAGTGATTCTTAACACAGGTATTATCTATCTGATTTCTGTACATGCCATCAGTGGAAACACATGTGTATAGTCTGCATTTATGCTTCTTGTAAAATGTATTTGCAATGAATGTACAGAATTCTATTATTCTATCTCATCTCATTTCTGTCATCAAGTTTGTGTTTTCTGACTACAGATCCTACTCTGTTCCCAAGTTTTGCATTCCTGTCGCCCATTATTATCAATGTATCTTTATTGCATGTTCAGTCAATTTCTGACTGCTAAAGTTGTTAGAAATCTTCTATTTCTCCTCTTTGGCTCTGTTTCTTGGTGTATAAATATGAAAAATACTTGTATTCACTGGACATTTTATGTGTATGGGCATTCTCCTGTCACTCAACAACATTACATTTCAAGATGGATATAGAAATAACCTTTTAAACTGTGAAAGCAATGCCATTTTTCTTATCTTTTCATCTCCGGCATAGAGTATGTAACATACCTCCACATAAATAAAATTTTTAAAATATTCATGAATAAACAATATCACAACAATGACAAAAGATATTGGTTTTGTTTCTGATTTCCTTTAAACTGTTTCCATAATCAACGGTTTTAAAAGCAGCAGTCAAGAAACTAAATGATATATTGCATTGTGAAAATCTACTATTAAGTTGTATTTAAAATATAAAAAAACACAGATATCATTTGAATACTAACATACAACTGACTCAGCTAGAGAATATTCATTCACCTTATATATATTTGAAAACTTAAAATTAATAGGAAAACAGAGTAAGAATTAAGGTTTTTATATAGGATCTAATGTTATTTCTTTTGCCTACTGTCTGGGGAAGCATCTAGGTAGCATTTTGTCTTATTGTATATAGGGTCACTGTAACTCAGAACTTATTTGACAACATCTAATAACAACATAGCAAGAAAGAAGTTAAATAAGTTGTACTTCCAAATATTGCTTGCTAGGTTTCCTTTTTTGTTGGATGTAAACAAGAAATGATGGTAGAGAAGTGTTTGAGAAGTAATTAGCTATGTCACATGAAGTTCTCTGCAAAATTTCTGGTATTTTCCATGTTGGTTTTTCCCCCTGAAATAGTCTAAAGAGTGTTCATCTAAAATTCCCAGTTGTTCAAAATTGGGTTACCAAACAGAAATTCATCACATCTTATAGTTCACCAATAAGTGATACATTAATTTCCATTTTATTTAGTTTGAAACTAACTGCTAGAGTAATATCTAAAAGAAAATCTATTTTAATTTTTACATAAGATTGGACATTTGTTATTGATCTATGAAGAAACAAAATTGTAAAAGCTATCTTGGAACACAAAAACCTATTTCTAGTATCTTTGTTTCCTTTCCATAAATCATTGTTCAGAACAGTGAGCCAATTTACTATTAGTTTCATTGATCCCTTGCACTGATCTTCCATGACTGTAAAGCATTTTGTCAAAGGCTTTCCAAACATCTAAGTTTAAAATTCTCTTTATCTCTCTTCCTACATTTGTCTACCTGGAGTGAAGTCCCTGAAGAATTTCACAAAAGTTGTGAGTGATTCCTTTTATTCTCTAAATGTGTGTTGTCTGTTCTTAATCAAGCTGAGCTTTTCAAAGTGCTCTCCATTTGATCTCTAAAAATAGTTTCTGAAAGTTTTCAACATAATAGAAGTTAAAGGAAACTGAAATATCTAAGTGTGTTCCCTAGACTGGCCTTCACTTAGTATTTTGTTTTGGTCATAAATCTAGAGGGGAGCTTTCTCAATAGAAGAAATGTAAAATACCACATTTGACATTTGGTACAAATCTACCAATTGCCACCTTGTTTGTTCAAGTTTCAATGTATTGATAAGAAAATTCTCTGCTTTACCTTAATTAGTTGTCATATTTGTATTTTTTCACTGAATCAGAAAAAAATCACATTCTGTTACAATGATAGAAGGCTTTATTTTAATTCTAAACTCTTCTTTTATTGTTATCTACTGCTTCCCAGTCTATTTCAACACATAGTAACTGTTTCACCAGGTTTCCAAGGATATATAT